>NW_027137911.1:0-500503 GCF_003813185.1 Lentinus tigrinus ALCF2SS1-7 | reverse complement strand
ATCTGAGCATGCTGGTGAGCTGGCATAGCACTGTTCAACATTATGTAATATATTCACACAATACCATGTGACCTAATTGCCTAAAAAGTTCAAAACAGCCCGACTTTGACATAGGATCAGTGCCCGTTACAGAACTGTTTCCAGGAGGTGTGGTCAAAGATTGAATATTATCTCGGTCCAAAGTTATCGAAATCGCACATATTATATATCGTTGGAAAGCCAAGAAACACTGCAATCGAACGCAAATTGAATCATGTTAATAGGGTTACGCGTTACGGAGATATTATCAAAATAGCGCCAGAGCACAATTTCTGGAAACAGTTTTGTAAAGCACTGTACTCGACGCCCACTCTTCACATCCTCGGACGTAATGACGTCATCGTCGTCGAAGAGCGCTCCAGGCAACTGCTGGACGTCTCCGCCAACAAGCGCGTCGAATGGCACGACGGGGGTACGCGACGCGATGCTGCAACGTCTGCAGCTGTGCTAAAGCTGACCGATCGTGCTGTGGCACACAGGTCACTTCATCCCGTCAAAGGCCAACTGGCGCAACTTCCTCAAGGCGTACTTGAAGGACCCCTTGGGAAACATTCCTTCCCCGGGGCTCGCAACTGCATCGCAACCTGCATCGGGAACTGCGACACCTGCGACACCCGAGACACCTCGACTGTAGGCGATCAGTGGCATTTACACGTACACGCCGGTGATCAATAGACATGCCCTACACACAAGACTTGGTGAGAACTGTCCAATATTGTTGGTCATCGACAAGTCAGGAAAGCACTGCGCTCACTTCGTTCAAGGTAAGTCTTCTCCAGTACTGACCGCTAGACTTATTTACCAGTGCTCCATTAGTCGCTGTAAGGATTAGTATAGAGCTCCAAGTTCAAGAGCAGTCCGAGTCGCTCGGAATAGAAAGCAAATGTGGCAGACACCCACAAGGCAGTAAGGCATAGGCATAGGCATATATTCGGCATAATCGACATGCCCGAGATGCGCCTGAGCGACCCGCTCCTGCAGAGAGCGGTCACGCAGACCCACCACATGCACGTCTGAGACAAGAGACGAGAGAAGGGTTGCATAGTAATGGTACCGGTAAACAAGCCGCATAGTACATGGTCCCTACAGATGAATTTGCATATACGCGCGCAAGCAGATCAGCACATCGACAACACAGATAGCACAAACGTACACGACGATAGCGATAGCAACAACAGCGCGTCCCTGGATCTCTGTGGCACGCTGTAGATGTAACAGGATGGAGTGGGGGTGCCCATTGCTCAGAGCTCAGAGAGAGGACAGGCAGTAGAACACGACGAGCCCGCCGATGGCACCCGCGACGATGTTATCGACGAATGTGTTCCGCACGTTGCGCGGGTCCTCAGGGAAGGTCCCAATGCGCTCGTTCCGCTCCGCGCTGAGCCCCCGCTCAAAGTCGTACGGACCTGAGGCTTCGGAGGAAGGGACCCTGGACCCAGAAGGGCCCAAGACGATCGTGTCGCCGCGGCGCACGGGGTTGCGTGGGGTCTGTGCGGCGGCAATGGCATCGACAGCCTCGCGATCGCGACCGATGGAGACCCACCACGAGTGGTCGCGCGTGGGTGTGGTACGAGTGGGCGTAAGGGGCTCGGTCTTCACGCGGTTGTTGAGGTGGATGACGCGGGTGTAGAGACCCTCGTTCTCAGCGGCGGAGGTGATGGCATCCACGCCGTCGCGAGGGCTGCTGTACAAAGAGGCGAGTGGCGTGTCGTGTCCCAAGACCAAGGAGAGCCCGCGCGACACGCGCTTCATGATCGTTGAGGAGGAGGAACTGGAGACGGTACTTTGTGTGTCCGTTTCGTCTGGAACATTGCCAAAGCCCATGCTGTTTATGTCTCCGGTGTTGTCCCCCTCGTGCTCTCCATCCTCGTGAGCGTCGACGTCAATGACGTCCGGGTGGCGACGACGGCCAAGAAGAGCACGTCGCTGGGGTTGGACGGGCGACGCATCAGAGGCACTGTTGGACTCGGTGGACACCCACGAACCGCCCCTAGAAGGAATCTCGGCGAACGGGTCGGGCTGAGAGTCCCGGTTGACCCAGTTTGGGTTGGCACGGTGCCAGTAACCCGAGGAGGATGGGTTGAACGTGAAGTTCGGGACGGAGGCGCGCGAGTCGGTGGGGGTCGGGGCGCGATCGTTGTCGTCGTCGTCGTCGTCGTCGGGGAGCTGCGAGGACCGCGCGGGGACGTACTGGGGAGACGCGGATCCGTCGCTAGGGCAAACGGGGATACCGTACGGACGCTTGTGGCCTGCCATGAGATGGCCGCACTTCTGGCAGACGGGCTTCTTGCGGGAGCCGCTTCCTGGGCTCATGTCGTCTTGCGGTCGGTCGGGGGTGCGCGGGTGGCGGGGCGATACTTGCTTCACCTGAAAGGGATTCGCGGGGGACGTCAGCATCGCGCAGCGTAGTCAAGCAGTGGATGCTGATGAAGCGCAGAGAGATGGAGGAAGACTGCGGTCGAAGGGGGTAGAAGAGGAGCAGGAGGGACACATACCCTTTTGACACGGGGACGCTGCTGAGCATACGGCTCGGGGATGTCACAAAGGGGGGCAGCATTCTTTATAGCACTCACCAAACAGGCGAAGAGAAAGTACAAGCGAGGGTCCGTGCCCTCGCTGGACAATACGGAAGTGAGAAGAAAGAGAGCCTTAGTTCGCCTTCCACGGCTCCCTTTCGAGGTACAACGCTTATGGGCGCCTCCCCCGCATCGGCACCACTCGCACAGCCGCCGTCGCGCAGGGACGCGGTGTCGTGACCCCGGCCCGCCCATCCACACAATGTCGCCCTCGAGAACAACGTAGCGAAGGTTCCTCCGTGGTATATAAAGCAAGTATGGTACACGGGCAAGGAGATATACATGACAGGTCGTGTAGGGTGTAAGCAGACGATGCCAGTGGGAATCGACGGGCCACAGAAGACTGCTTCACTGCTTCTGCGCAGCCTGCAAGACAAGCAGGCTGAAATTTGTGCCCGTCGCTACGAACGCGCAAGCCACGTCTCCCAGTGTCTTCGGCAGCTCCGACCCCAGCGATGCGTTGCGCTCGACACACAGCTCCACTAGCTCGGTGTGATGCGACTCGACAGCCATCCGCCGTGACCGCCCCACGACGACAACCTGCCGCGCGTGTGCAGGTGCAGTGCGCGAAGTCAGGTCGACGAGGGTGTGCAATGGCTTGTTTGACGTCTCTTCCAGGAACGTCACGCGTGAGAGTGCACTCGCGAACTCCGGCACGGCAGAGGTCATCAGCTTGGTCCACAGGATGTTGTCCGCAGTATCCGAAGCAAGCCTCGTTTGCGTCGTCTGCGCGCCGTACACCGTATCGGGAAACACCGTCTAGACATTAAGGGCCCCAGTAAGTCGACCTCTTCACCTCGTAACGGATAGGAAGAGAAGAGAGAGACTCACGCTGTGCACGGTGCTCTGAAGCAAATTTTGCGCCTTCACCACGTCGATCGAGTTCATCGGTGTTAACTCTTCTTCGCCGCCCTTCCTGATCCTCACCACCGTCGCCGACACCGCAGGGTTCATCGCGAGCTGCACAACGAACGAGAGCGCGGTGCGGTCGTCCGGCCCACCAAAGAACGGCATGAAGACGTGGTACTGGGCGCCGCTATCGGACGCCTGTGGGATGCCGCGGTCCCAGAACAACGCGACGTCTGCAGGAGCATCGGCGAAGACACGGCGGATGAAATGCGAGTGTGCGGCAACCGAGCTGTGGTCCCGCTCGCGCTTCTGCTGGAAGAGCGTATCGAACGGAGATGCGCTGGAACCAGACGGAGACGGCTCGTTCGCGATGGGGCTATCGGGCGTCTCCTCCACCGATGCGAGTCCACTCGTCCAGGGAAGGATGACCATCTGGCTTGAGGAAGCACGCGCATGTTGCGCGACATTCTCCGAGAAGTCTTCATAGCCGACGACAGCGAGAGAGGTCGAGACAGCCATGTGGTTGAGGTGACCGTGAGTCTTCAAGATGGCGAGCACGGGGTCGCTTTGAACCAACGAGTCCGCTGCCTGCGACTTGAGTACGGCTGATGTCCGGTTCGTGAGTTCGATCAGGCGTAGAGCATCCACAGAGATTCGTGGCGTCTCAACGCGGGAGCCATGGGACAGGGCGGGCAGACCATGCGCCTGTGCAAGAGCGGCCTTCTCATCCGTGCTGGACCGCGTGCTGGAGATATCGGAAGAAATGGCTGCTGAAGGAGTCTGGAGAAGCTGCGTCAGGGTCATGACAGCGGGAAGCTGCTCGATGCGGTCGACGACCACAGCGAAGCGCGACTTGACCGCATCCCCGATATCGCCCAGGGGCGCACCAGTGCCGGCCTCCGCGGTCGCAGACGTACTAGCCGCCACTTTCTGAACCGAACCGGCGTGTACCCGGTACTTCGCCGGGTAGAAGAGGAGGGTGAGCGGAGTAGTTATGAACGTGAGAATCAGCGCGTGGAGCACAAACATCGAGAACGTGCGCGTGTCGAGGATGCCCGCTGAGAGACCAACATTGAGCACAATGAGCTCGACGAGACTGAAGCACGACAGTGACACGGGTAAGTAAGGTGAAATACGACGTTGCAGATAGCTCACCCCTTGCAACTCATGAGAGTGCCAATGGCGGCCGACTCGCGGAGGTTGAAGCCCGTCAGCTTGGCAGTGACAGCACATCCCAGGAACTTGGAGAAGAAGGCGACGACACAGATGAGCACCACGTAGCCCCAGGTGATGCCATTGTCGAGGAGGCCCAAGTTCGTGCGCAGACCCGAGAGCGCGAAGTACTGGGACAAGGCGCGTCAATCGTTCGTTTCCGCCTGAGACGCGCAACCTGAGTGCACTTACCAGAGGGAGCAGCAGGATAGAGACCAGATCCTCAATCTTCTCCACCACTGCGATAGCGTACCCATTATCGTGGGGGATAATGAGGCCCGCCAAGAAGCCACCCTATCGCAAATGTCAGCGTCTGTATTGAAATTGGAGTCTCGCTCGAATGGTAGGACAACTCACGAAGATGGCGTGGATACCAATGATATCAGTATAGAACCCGGAGATGA
This sequence comes from Lentinus tigrinus ALCF2SS1-7, assembly GCF_003813185.1. Taxonomy (NCBI): domain Eukaryota; kingdom Fungi; phylum Basidiomycota; class Agaricomycetes; order Polyporales; family Polyporaceae; genus Lentinus; species Lentinus tigrinus. The sequence continues at coordinate 495,423 of NW_027137911.1, read as the reverse complement.
GGACTAGCACGATAGTGACAGTCATCATCATCGCCGAGGGCATGCCCGCATCCAGACTGCCGGACTTCTTCGCGAGCCAGCGGTACGCCCACCGTATGGGGAAGCAGAGGAACAGCACATAAGCAATGCCGGCGAGGAGGACCCATAGGGCGGTGAGACCGCTCGACGCGTTGATGAGAGCGACGGAGAGCGCAAGCAGAATCCATCCGACGACTGTTCCAATGCAAATATCCGTCAATGACCGAGTTCTGTCGCGTGTAGCAAAAAAACGCGCATACCATCATTTCCAACGCCGGCTGACAAGACGACCACTCCCACAGTCGTGTCGAGGAGTTTCAGCTCGGTCAAGATGCGACAGAGGACGGGAAAGGCGGTGATGCCGACGGCGACGGCGACAAAGAGGACGAAGTAGCCAAAGTTGGAGGACCCGTCCGTGAATTGGTGGTAGATCGGCACCGCGAGCGCAGCGCCGAGCCCCAGGGGGATGACAAGTCCGGCGACAGAAATGGCGAACGACGCTTTCGCGTTACGCCGGATGACGCGCGTGTCAATCTCCATGCCGACGAGGAAGAGGAAGAGGACGAGGCCGACGTTTGCGGTGAGATTCAAGATGGGTATTGAATCCTTCGGGAAGATAGTAGTGGTGAAGTTCGGGATGTGGCCCATGACGGACGGGCCGAGCAGCACACCACCAATGACTTCTGCGATAACTCGGGGCTGACGAATACGGGAGAGGAAAAGGGCGAGCAGCTGGGTCATGCCGATAATGATTACTGAGGGCGATGTTAGCCTCAGGCTACTGGCGGTGTACGCATAAGCTGGATGAATGTTACAACTCACTGACTTGGATGACCCATAGGCGAATTGGGTCATTGGCATTGTACTCCGCAGGGTTGTCGCCAGAGAAAACACCAGCCTGACCGGGATGAATGCATGAGCGAGATATTGACGATCAGACCACGGTCAGCGCTCACCTGAGCAGGTGCCTCCGCTCTCCTCACAATACTCATCAGGTCGTCCGACAAGGCTCCCATGCTGGCGTAGTGACGGTGTGGTGGACCTCAGACACTGGGCGGAGGAGGGAGAGGGACAGGGGCCAAAACACAAACATACTGCTTAAGAGTCGGATATCCGTGCCTGGTGCGATCGAAATCTACCCCGCCAGCCAAGTACCAGCCGCTAGTCCATCGCCTATCACAAGCCATTGGCGTCTCCATTGCCAATCGACGAGGCGGTGCTGAGCGCTTATGACTAGCAATGGCACGTTCTTGCAGCACCCATCCTAATGATTCTCCTTTCAGTCGGAACACTAGTCTTCATCCAACCAGCGTGTCCACACTTGACTTGGAAAGTCAGCTGCTGGCTACGCCAACACTCGTATATCTTGGCGTCGGGCCACCGGATGTATAACGTCATCCGGCCTCCGCGCTGAGATAGAGTTCGCTTTGCAGGCGTGCGCAGCAGAACCTCGTTTGGCCGGTCCCCCTGATTTCCCCAAACGTCGGGAGGAGGGCACGAAGCGTGTACGTTATGCGACTCTGCGACAGTGCGGGATGATGCGAAATCACACTACAAATGATATTAAGTCAACCTCAACCAGAAGATTTAGAGAGCATCTCAAGGAGGAGCGAGGGAAGACAGGCGCGATGCTTGATGGTGAACAGCGACAAGGGCGTGCGAAACATAGAGCAGTGTTAATGGATGGTCCAGCTTTGGAACTGAACACTCACTTGAGCAACATCGACCCCCAACCTGTCAAAGCATGAAAGTCGTGATTAGTGGGAGGCTTACTTGTCAGGCAATGTAAACAAGCTACATGAACCTAATTAACAGAACACTGATGATCCGCAAGTGTCAGCGAGCATCAGGGGTCCAGAATTTGCCTGGGGATGTATCGACAGATCTTCACGAACGTCCCTCTGGATCGTCTTCGAGCCATTCGAAGGCTGTCGCAGGAGTTAGCTGGCTATGTACGCCTGCGGCGAACGGACGCGTATCCTTTAGGATTGCAGGCCAAAGACAGATGAATAATACACAAGGAAACACACAAGCACGGAGACGTCAACAAACTCACGCCGGACAACGATGGGGATATATGTACAACTTCAAGAATCGGAACTGCAACCTCTACAACCTATTTGTGACTGTCAGCGGGGCACTTCTCGGAACAGACACAGTGCGACTCACCACAGTGAACACACTCTACCACGGTTCCTTGTCGGAGCTGAGCTTTCGGCACTCTGCAGATACATGTAGAGCCTTGATAGTTCATATCCTGTGTGAGGCTACGGGTCAGCGGGAAGTGTGGCGGAACACGTCGCATCCGCGGCGTACCCTCGTCTGGATGCAGCGTATGCAACAGAGCTTCTCATATCCGGGCTTCTTCCACTTGGCAATGAGACTGGACACGGAGGTGAGGTTCGCAATGACTCTTACTTGTGTACGAGGACTCACTTGGCATCTGCATATCCCTCCTTCAAGAGCCAGTCATACAGTTCCTTGCTAATAGCCTCGCGTTTGTAGTACAGTTCATAAATGTACCGTGAACGCGTATGCGATATGCGCATGATGGGCCACAAGGACTCTGTTTTCCGCTTTCCTTCATGCGACTCGTTCTCCGCATCACGCATCTTCTTTGCGTAGTCATCGAGGATCTGCAGTACGAGCAGCATGAGGGATGCATCCTTAGAACGACATGGCAGTGGTCTCGTACGTACGCTCTCGATATCCTCAAAGCCTTCTGGAGGCTTCTTCGTCCTCGATGTGCGAATCTTGGGCATGCTGGGGGTGCAAGAGGGGAGGAGGAGTGTAGGGTCGTCGCTGTGCGGGTCAAGGACGTCAGAAGGACGAGGTCGGTGGCGGAAGACGAGGACGCGCGTTACGTAAGCAGCGCGTGCCGGGGAGGCCTCGCGGATGGCACGCGTTGGACGCGACTTGCCGCGGTCCTGCCACCGACGTCTGCCTATTTGAACCCTCCGGACGCCTTTCTCCGCTCTTCGCCACGTTGGCTTCTCTCTCTACACATCGCTCTTCTCCTCGCACGCATTCACTCTCGCTCCGGACTCTCGCAGGCCTCACACGACCCCTAGACTCCGATCTCAACCGTTTATGCTCAACCACCATCACTTAGACCTCTCCCGACATTAGCAACATCGTGCATTTTATTGGTTTGAAGCGTGTCTGGTCTGTAACTTATCCACACTATTGCTGAGCCATGCCACTCGTGGTCCCGGTTCTCCGGCTGGCCTACGTCTTCCTGAACGTCTTTGAGACCTTCAAGACCCTCCGCCTACCACCCCCTTCTGCACGCAATGGCGGACAGCCTAGCACACGAGCCATGAGTGCGCGCAAGCGTGCGATGAAGGGCTGTATGACGGTGTGGATCATATGGGTGAGTTCATATCGTCCTTGACTTCGGACCGTGTTGCTGAGGTGCCGCAGGCGTGCTTCACTGTATATGAACGCTGGGTTGAAACGTTTGTCTGGCTGTTTGTGCCGTTCTACAGCGAGCTCAAGTCGTTATTCATCCTCTTCTTCCTCTTGACTCGTGCGAAGGTGAGTATCTCATACGCTGTTACGTAGAGCGTCGCTCTTATACTTTTGGTGGTTTCAGGGTGCAGAACCTGTGTTCTTGCATGTCATACGACCGCTCATCAAGCCCTACTCTGGTGTCCTCGATGCTCTCTTCGATGCCCTCGCATCCTTTGGTGATCTCTTCGTCCTCGTCGCATCGATCCCGGTAAATTACGTTCTTGGCTTCTATCGCCGATGGACTTCGGCTCTGGATCCTCCCCAGGCCGATCCCCAGACCTGGCACCGTGATGCTACCCCAGTCGGCAACCGTCCGGCCGTCCACCGCGCATTCGCATCGGAAAGCAATGGCGACGCACGCCCTCCTCCCGCTCGCGATGTGTCTACAGGTTCGGTCCCGCAGACGCGCTCGACTATCGTGCGGTCAGATGCCTCCACCCCCACACATCAGATATGGCACCCTCCTGCCTCTGCATATACCGATGAGGTCTCGTTGAACCCACATTCTGGTCTTCCCACTCCACCGATCGAACATCAGCAGCGTCTACAGGCAGCTGCAGCCTCTTCATCGAACGGTGCAGACGAATGGAGACAATACCCCCCTTTCCCCTCTGCGTACCCGCCGACGCCCCTCCCTGCATCGTCATGTCTGCCATCAGCGGAGCCTGCGATTGTGGCTCCCCGTCCCGTGCGCCCAGCAACGCAATTCTCTGGTATCGCTGAAGAGGAGGATGAAGATGGCCACAACCCCGAGACCCGGCAGGGTTTTCGCAGGTCGCTCCTGTTGCCGCGTGAGCCCCGGAACCCCGGCTCCGATGGCGACTTGAGCGACGAAAACCACATGAAAGGGGTTCAACAAACAAATACTCAGCATATATCCACTACACATTCACAGGCACACGATCACACTGGTAACGGCTCGGAGACAGAGATGAGTGTCGATGAGGACACCCGCTCGCACACACATGATGGCGGCGAGTCCGGTAGCGACATGGACGAAGACGAGGACGAGTACAATACCACCCTACGCACACCCTCTAGGCGTCGCACGGGCCGACGTCCCCAAGATGAGGACGAGGACGATGAGGAATACCTTGACGATCTCATGCTCACACCGCCTTCACGCATGAAGCCTACCTTCTCCATTGATAGCGTCGCGACCCGGTCCACAGGCCTCAGTACGACCGACAACGGCTCTTCACTTCGTACCCGGACCAACTCCTTCGCATCCACCGACCCATCCTCTATCCCCGACGCTCCTTCGCTCGCGGGCAAGAAGCGGAGACTACCCCGGCGGTACGAGGAGGACGACGTCAAGTTCTCCGTCGACGTCCCCTCGCGCAAGGCCGCTGCCACTGGCAAGCCTGTGTCAACTGCTGCCTCTCGCGCCTCGTCTCGTTCTCGCACCAATACCGTTGGTCGGCGCCGCGGGAAGGTGCTGCAGGAGGAGACAGAGAACGCTGCCGCGGAGGACGACGTTCCTAGCGACGCCTCGTCTTCCGGCGTAAAGCGCCAACGCGTCCCTGGTGGTCGGATCGCCCGACCCAAGCCTCAGCGTGGCGACAGCCAGGGTACGATTCGCGCGCCGACTACGAGGGTGAAGAGCTCGGCAACAACACGTCCCGCGGTTGCGCGTGCCCCATCCGCGCGTGTGGCTGCTGCTGCACGTAAGGAGCGTCCTCCTCTGCCCGCCAAGAAGTCAATCGCGTCCTTGGGAGGCAAACAGGCGGCAGGGGCCGCTGTGAAGGCAAAGTGAAAGACTGGCATTACATAGACGCTGCATCGATCTTTTACGCATATTCACGCATCTTCACGGACTCTTTCCCCTGCATAAGTACACGACAGACATCACCACTTGTAAATTATCGCAATACACCGTGCCTTTATCCTACGTGAACTGGGTCAAGTGGGTGGCGTGAAAAGCAAGGCTGCACCATAACACAGAGACACCGGTGACCAATCATGCAAACATAAAGACCACACAAATTCAAACTAGCCGGTGAAGTCGGCGCAGGCTAGACCTTGAAGGTCGGTCGGATGGCAGTCTGGCTCTATGGCAGTATATCTACACTACCTAATGGTGCAAAACCATGGATTTCTAGGCAAGTTGCGGCGGTGTGAGCCATTCACGATGTCGACGAGACCCTTGAACTGTCACACTGAGAGATAATAGCGAGACTTGTTCGATGGAGATTACGAAGGCTACTGATACAGAACTATGCGAGAAATTGTCCGATCGCCAGGATCCAATCTATGGTGATAGAATACGACTGTGTGTCCAACGCCCCGCGCTGCAGCTCTCCGTGGAACGAGGGTCGTGGTTCAGTCCCGAGCAGGAAGAGCGTGGGGGTGGTAGTCAGCCCTCTTGGTGGGGAGCGCAGGGATGATCGACGTCTCGTGGACGGTGTGTGGCACAAAGGGTCCGCCAACCGAGCCACTGTTGGGGAGGTAAGGTGTACGGACCGACTCGGAAGGCGCGGGCACAGTGGGCGCACTAGTAGAGGGTGCGCTGACGGAGGGGACGCTCGCTGGGACCGACGGCATGCTCATGGCGGGAGCCGAAGGAGTGCTGGCCGAGGACGTGGAAGGTGAACCGACCGGCGCGGCAAGTGAGCTGACCGCCGCAGAGGGTGCACTGACGGGTGCCGACGGGAGGTCAACGAAGACTTTGGGCGCCGTGGTCAAGCCAGAAGGGCTCGGAGCAGCGACCGAGGGCGCGCTCACTGAAGACGCGGACGGCACGCTAACAGGAGCGTAAGGTGCGCTGGGTGCGCTCACCGGTGCGGAGGGCACATTGACAGGCATGGAGGGCTCGACCGGTGCCGACGGTGCGCTGACCGGTGCGGAGGGCACATTGGGCGCAGAGGGGAGGTCGACGTAGACCTTCGGTGTCGTCGGTGCGGAAGGAGTGGCAAACGAGGGCATCGAAGGCGGGCTCACAGAGGGCGCCGATGATGCATTGACGGAGGGCGTGGCCGGCACGTTAACTGAGGTGGGAGGGGCGCTGACAGGAGCAGCAGGCACGCTGACCGGCATGGACGGTGTGTTGACTGACGCAGAAGGTACGCTGACCGGAACTGCAGGTACAGACACTGGGGGCTGGACGTCCTGAGGGATAGCAGCTGCAGGAAGTCATAGTCAGTACCGAGGAATCATAGTCACAGCGAGACTGTACTCACTGCCTTGCACGGTAGCCGCGAAGACGATCGCCGCGAGAGTGGCAAACTTGGCAGAGAGCATGATTGCAGTAAAGAGGTGGTGTGACTGGTAAGTGCACTCAGGGTGTGGGTGTGGGTGGACGATGAGAATGATGAGGATTTACGACGCAGACATGGGGTCCTTATATACATATTCTGGCCCCCTATTGAAGCCACTGGAAGTTGAGACTTAGCGATTTTCGTCGGGCTGGTACAGGAGTCGGTGCGGGCCAGCTATGCGGGTCCAAGGTGGACGTGCTTAGCTGCCATGGGTTTGGAATTGTCCTGGGCCACTTCAGAACGGTTCACCCGTTTCGAGGAGGCTTGTCTCTTCATGTTGTGATCTTGACCACAGAGCAGGTGCAGACTTGGCGGGAGGACGGCAGCAGGTGGCGTGACGTCGTGAATTAGACTGAGGTTCACTGGAGTCTGAGAACACCCGACTGGCCAAGCTGCAGCCTGCATCCGAGGAGCATCACAGTGGCAGGCCGAAACAGAATGCCAGCCCACTCATCGCAGAAAGTCTGCTGAACACGTACGGCGTTGATGGCTTATGGACGGAGACACCGGCAGCGATGGCAACCACACAGTGCTGCTGACGAACTCGTGCTGAACCTTGGAGATTACTGTGAGATACTTTACTGTGGGATACTTGATATGGATTAGATGTTGTCTTACCATTGCGTCGATCTGTCATGCCGAGTAAGACGTCAGACATCGGATGAGCCTTGGAATGTCCCGAGACCTGATCAAGAAGGGCCTCCGCGGCTGACAAATTGTACTATTTGCAAGATTGTTTTACTCGAAACCCGCAGGCTGAATCGCAATAGACAGTGTAGAGGAAGTTGCGGATGATGAGGATCGCGCGGCGGGCAAGCGGTTCATTACGATCTAGACTAGTATCCGGATTCAGCCAGTGGAGTCAGAACGTACTCTACACTCACCACCACTATGAAGATTTCCTTGGTCCGACTCTGGGTCTGATCACAATCAGCTAGTGTGCCTTCTTGAAAGAAACCCAACCCGCGTGGACTTCGATTCGACCAGATGACGTAGCAAGGAGGTCTCCGCTGCGTAGACCAGCAGGGTGCCATGTATGGCACATCTTCGGTGATGCCTGATGTGTATCGAGTACAAAATACTTGTTCATGAACAACAACAGATGCCGAAAGACAACGAGATGGCTGATGGTGGTTCTAGGATGAGGTCCACCCATTCGAGAACGCGACTGCAAACCATGAACAAAATGAATGTCCGAAGACGACTTCATCCATTTGCTACTGCAAGCTTCCAGCCAATTGACTGGTCCCAAAGCAGCGACAAAAAGAAGAAGGATGGATCCCCCGACCACACAAGCCAGTAGTGCAGTAGCAAGGTCATCGCGCCCTCGAGTTGCAAGCAGAGCTCGAGGGACAAGGGCGGCAAAAATTAGATAACCAATAATGGAGGCGGTGCCTCCATAATAGTGGTTAAACTATTAAGAACAGATACTACACTTGATCTAAGCCAAAAGGCCAGAGTGGTAAGGATTCACGATGTTCGAGCCTAGCTTATATACCGCAGGGAGGCCTGCGCACGGACCATGTTTGTTCGTGCTTGGCTTGACACGCTCACGTGAGCCGCTCAGATTTGTTCTGTATCCTTACGCATGCTATACCGAGTATTTGACTGTCAATGTAAGTAGCGGCACCTTAGTCTACCCAATCAGTTGTTCGGTCAATACGTTGCTGAAGGAGTGAAGAAATTGCTTGAACAATTGTCTCGTACATAGAATACTTGATACTTGAGTTCAACCTCCAGCTTTCTAAGTAAATATTATATGCTTATGTCGCGATACCATCACCTCGGCTTGAACTGAGACCAAATGTTGTTTAGAAAGCTCTCCGTGGTCGAATAGGAGGAGTACGGTATGGTGTCTGTATATGGAAGGCGGCGGCTTTGGATTCTAACACGAGCAAATAAACGGCCTCACGCCGCGCGCTTCAGGGCGTGCACTGTACCCAAGCACTTGTCTCGTCTCTCTACTCGCTTGTCGCCATGCCGGTCCCATGGGAGGCTCTCATTCCATTCGGTATGCTTGAGGTTTAAAAGCATATTTGGGTCACATGTGCCGACGCGTCGAACTGTACAGGTCTTGTCACCGTGATGTTTGGTGCCACGGGCACTCTCTTGAACACTTCTAAGCGGCTGCAGAACCAGGGCAAGGTACGTCTGGACACGTCGGTTATATTCATTGAGCTGCAGTTTGATATGCATGTACATTTACCTAGCCCGTCCGATACAACGTCGATGCTTGGGACGATATGATGATGGACCGGGACAAGCGGTTGACTGGACACAAACGAGGACAAGTTGTACGTCCCACATCCTCACTAGTCTGCGTTGCGGACACCAACATACCACCCTACCTCCTCTAACAGGCGGAACCGTATGCTCCCGACGAGTTCGAGACCAACAGTGTATGGTACACCGAGAGGGTATCATGATCCCTGAATGTAGTCGTCCGTTATTTCCCGAGTAATAGATCGTGCGCACGCTCTACCTCTATACAGGAACGAAGACTCTCAGCTATCCATCTCCGCCCTCAACCACTCCAACACCTCTGCTGCGCGCTCGTTCTCTTGAGCTAGCAACGCGATGCCCTCGTCAAGCACGCCGTACTTCTGCCTCTCCAGCTTGACGACGAGTAGTGCAAGAATTGACTTCGTTTCCTCGTCCACATCTCCTGCCAGTCCGAGCTCGCATTGGAGCAAAATACCATGTTTTGAGCGCAACTTAGCCGTCTGCAGAATGTCAGCCTGAGCTGAGGCTCTAGTCTTCGCATGCAAGGAAAACTCACGACGCTACCCCACGGGAAGGTTCGTTCAACATCGTAAGTAAATTCTGGTGTTTGGCCGAAGGTCCAGTCCCATGTCTGCAACAAGAGGCATTAGTTACGGTTGCAAAGAGCAGTCTCCGGACATACCTTCAGCTCGCTCATTCCACGATGGACATACTCCACTTCTCGCATGTCCTCTGAGTGCACTGAGTGTGCCTGAAGTAGCGTTCTTGAGCCAAATGAACGCGTCTGGGGGGTTATATGAATCCTCACCTGCTCATGCACCCCGTACTCGTGGCGGAACGCATCCACAACCGCTTCCACGAAGTCTTCATGGCTCACGCTATAATGGTGTTGTCGTAAGTTGCATACTGGTGACCGCACTGACGCGACGCCTCGCGTCTCCATCGTGTCCTGATTTACTACACTTTCAGTGAAGTTGCATGGACGTGTCGAGCGAGAATAGGCAGACGCACCTTGCCCGAGCGCAGCAGCTCTCCGAGTGTGTCCAATCTTGTCGAGATGAGCATGGTACCATGGTGGTACGCTCGGTCCTTGACGATCTTGTACGCAGAGCCTGACACGTAGAGGTCGCCGCGCGGTCAGCCAAGATACGAGGCAAGAATGTGCCAGAGCAGACGTATCTTGTCCTTCCCAACGCAGATGTCATTCCGGTCGTTCACGTTCGCATCTATGCCCAGCGACCGCACAGCTCTCAAGACGACCTGAGCAGTCGCATGCCGATCAAACGACCCTCGCGGGAGGTGTATCGAGAAGTTCGTATTGCCCAGATCCTACCCTCCCGCTCCCTCCTCAGCTCCGGTCCGTTCTCAGGGGAGAAGAGAAATGGACAGCGGGACGTACGTGGTAGACCGTGCCTCCCCCGCTATGCCTCCGGATGAACGGGATCCCAGTCCTCCGCGACGCGCGGATGTTGACCTCCTTCCACGGGTTCTGGTTCCGCCCGACGACGACACACGGCTCGTCGCGGTACAGCAGCAGTAGCGGCTTCTCCGGAGCCTTGTGCCGGAACAGCCTGTCTCCATTTCCTTCAGCACGTCCGCCCCCCACGCGCTCGCTCTCCACAAGAATGCGCACCAGTCCTCGAATGTAAGGTTGAAGTATGGGTCCGTGCAATTTGAGATGTATATCGAGTGTTCAGGCGTAGGTCCTGCCCGGGACGTGAGGCTCCGGTGTAGTCTGGGTGTGCGCGCGGTGCTGGCGTGCCCGGCGCGAGTCAGCAGTCGCAGCATGCCTGGAGCGTGTAATTTATCCTAGGCGTCGCGGAGTAGGTTGAGGCGCTCCTGCTAGGAGCAGTCGAGACAAGTGGTGATCAGCAGTCGAAGACCGAGATGTGCGTGCTAGAGCCGGGCGAGCGCGCTTCCATATGTCCGACGCGCCTCAACGCGGCACGCGTACAGACGCGTCCCTTGACCGTAATCTCTAGGTACTGTTCACCTCGCCCGCCTCGGTCTCACACGGCAGAACACAAGACATACCTGACTCGCGAGACGTGTGTGATATTGCGATGAGGAGAGCACGGTTGTACAAGAGCAACCCGGGGATGACAACATAATGGTGGAAGCCCGAGCAACAATCTAGATACAAGTGGGGCGAAGCATGATGCAGAGGGAGGGGCGAGAAACATGGTTGAAGGGGCTACAAAGTACAGTATGAAGTAAGAGATATGACTGATGGTGCAAGCGTGCAGAGAATATTAACATGCGACGGGATGTGTGCTGTAATGATAAACGAACGGAGAACATCCTCGTGGATTATGCGTACAAAGACAGACTTGCGTCATGATGTTGCTGTGATGGTGCATACGAGAAGGGACGGGAATGCCAAGTGGCAGATGCGATGTGCGTTATGGGGGAAGTGCATGAAGGAACAAGGTATAAGGATAGTGCTTTAAGTGGCAGGCGAATCGAGGGGGGTCAGCGCGTTAGACCGCTGGAACAGCAGCATGTTCCTGAACGACTTCCTTGTTGAAAGGCTGCGGGACGGGGCAAGCGGCGGTGGCAGGAGCTCTTCTCTGGGGACCTCGTGGACATCTCGTAAACTGAAGCCGGCGCGACCCCGAGAACGAGACGACGGGACGAAGAGCGACCGGTGTCTCTTCGGGCTAGCAGGATTGGGGCCGGTCCTTCGAGATGTGTGCGAACGCGATACATCCAGGAAGTCAGAGGAACGCACGGCAACACCGTCCGTTGAATTCCTCGTGGGTAAAGGCCGTCGGCGCTCGGCTGACTGCTCGTCAATGCTTGCGCTCGAGGAGGAAGGCGATGAGGTCGAGGTCCTGCGCCGCAGAGATGTGCGCCGCAGCCACTGCACAATGCCACTAGAGTAGTCAGGGGATGGATTGTCCACACTTGCGCCTAAAGGTGGTGTAGGTGATGCGCGGTCCGGCTCGGACGAGGAAGACGTCGTGGGAGAGTCCGAGCGCGGAGGCTGGAAGAAGTACCGCACATTGTCGACCATAGACCGAGCGCGTTTCGGCGGCGCGCCATTTCCGTGCATCGTTGCGACGTCAGACTGGCGGAGTGTGCCATTCGGTGAGAGCCCAAGAATTGGAATGGGCAGTGGTGAGTTGTCGACCGGGCTAGGCAGTATAGAGGAGACCGAAGAGCAGTGCGACACGTCCGGAGGCGAGTCAAGGGATAATGTCTCGGGGCTGAGCACTTGAGGCCGGCTGCTCTGTCGGTCCCGCTCGGCGTTCATCTGAGCGATCGCGCTCGAGATAGCAGGCGCGATGGACGCGGGCTGCTTCTTCTGTCGCCGGACGGCCAACGACTTGCCGCGCATTGTCAGCACGGACCCGGAGATGGTCGTGATACTGCCATCCTCCGTAGGGGTCGTCTTGTCCACTGCCGAGGGTGGGTGTGTCATCGGAGGTGCAGGCATATCGAGGTCCACGGACCGGTTCCGCCTTGAGACCATGTCGTACTTCCTCTTGGCGGCCGTGAGCCCCATGGCACTGGCGATGCTGAGCCCCGAGTTTGAGCGGGACATGCCACTGCCTTGCCTCCTGCCAACGGCAGATCCTGGGGTCCGCACCAGGAACAGCTCCTCGCCGCGCATCTGGGCCTGAGCGCGGGCGGCGAGGCAGGACTCGGAGAAAACGTCGTGTAGCCCCTGGTCGATCGGCGCCCGAGACTGCATGGACACACGTTGTATGCGCGCCGGGTCAATGGACATGGGCGAAAAGAAAGCTTTGACGGAGGCTGTGGACGAGCGACGACTGAGCGCTGCCGAGATGGTGTTTGGCTGCGAATGTGGGTCATTCTTCAACGCGATCCCATCGAGCCTGGAGAGCGTCTTCGAGTACTTGAGCTTGGATGGCGCGCTGGCCGGCGCATCACCATTCGACTCGCTCTGCTTCTCAAGCTCGGAGAGAGAGTGGATGGTCGGCAAGCCGCTGGGATACTCCTGTGGCTCCTCAACCATTGGGGCCGGGGGCGGCGTCTTGTCATCCGATTGCAAGCTCGACAAGGGTTCGTTCCTCCACGAGGCCTCCACAGAGAGAGCATCGTGGATTGCGTTCAGCCAGATCGACTTCTCTTGTGAGCACGAGGCTGCAAGCTCGAGATGATGCCCGTATCCGCTAATGCGGAACGAGTATGGGAACGAGGCTAGTGGTGAAGCGTGGTGAGCATCGGTGGGTGCATCGCGGGACTAAGGTTACGTACCGTCATCCTCTTCGGCATCAACCACCTCAACAGCGCTAAGGGAGAACCAGTGCCGCGGCTCATACACACGTCCGCCTTTGGATACCTTGGCCAAGATGCAGTAGCCACCAACATAGAGGAACGCGCCCAGATACTTGGCGCGATGCGAAGGATGCTGAATGACATCTAAAGCACCTGCAAGCATGCAAGGACCCAGAGAGGAGATAAAGTCCGCAGTCAAGGTTGAGGGGCGGAAAGTAGGGGAGGTAGGAGGAATGGACGCGGGGGATATGGTACCAGGAGAGGTAGGCGCCGTCGAAACGGCGGAGCAAGAGGACACTGAGTTTGAATGACTATGAGACGAAGTCGTTCCTTCCGACGAGGAGGATGCAGCCGATGCCGTCGGCGGGAAAGCGGGTGGCGATAGGGGAACGGAAGATGTCGAGAACGATAACCTTGATGCTATGAGGGCCGATCGTAGGTTGTGCGCCTCCTTCTCGCTGGCCTGGTTGACTCGATCCACGACTCCCCGCATGGCCTCCCCAGCTCCCCTAACGGCCTCATCGGTGGAGTGTTCGCTCGAAGCATCGACGGCAATTTGGCCTTCAGAAGGGCGCTTCCGACGCTTGTTCTGGAGTTGGTCGAGTAGCAGAGGATATTTGCATATCCTCTGGACGGGCTTGATCAGGTAGTCCATAAACTTCAGTTTCGGGGCACTTCTGCGCACTCCCTTCGAGACCGTTGGCAGCGCAGTGGTGATGGGAGTGATAGCGGACGTCGGGAATGGAAGCTCTGTGCGCGCAGAAGGAGCTGCGGTTGTAGAGGCAGATATGGCAAAGGAAAGGGCAGGCGTGGAATAGCGACGTTTGCGATATCGCTCTGCATCTGGCGCATCTTCAGCTTCGGATACGGGAGAAGTGGGCGAGGACACCTCGGGGTCAATGTCGTCATCGCAAATGAGGGAACTATCCAGGACGAGGGATGCACAACGTTGTTCGTAGGCGTCCCAAGCTGTAGGCCAACGTTCCTGAACACGTCGAACCAGGTCAACAGCGGCGGTATGTCCAGGACAAAACGCCTCGTAAATACTGAAGGACCCGGCCTAGATGAATAGTCGCGCGTATGAGATCATCACACGCGGAGCGTGCATGCATGCGCACTCACCTCGTTCACAAACTTCGCTGCCACGACCTCCAGTGCATGCTCAACTCTCTCCGTCACAAACACTTCACCGCTTCTGTACTCCGGCAATTCCTGTCCACTCTGGGGGAAGGCGCCCTGAACGCCCGAGACATCCACCGCTTTGCGCAACTCCCCCACAAACCGCTCATGGAACTTGAGCAGCTCCTGGGCGTTGCGGCATACGGCACGCACCTCCCTCTCAATGAGCATAGGTCCATGTGAGCGAGATTTGCTAGATTTCGGCGTAGGAATGCGGTCCGAATCTTCTCTGTCACGTTGGCGCTCTCTCGAAGTGCTAGATGCGCCGGATGGTTGCCGTTCGCGGTCCTGTGGACTGCCGTCGTCCGGGAGGGTACTCGAGAGAGACTCTGAGACGCTCGGCGAGGGCGTGGGAAGGGGTGAGGGTTGAATGTAGGACGATCGTGAACTAGGGAAGAACGAGGGTATCGAGAGCGCAGAGAAGCTTGGCAGCGTCCGCGTTGGGGGAGGCAATACCCCTATACAAAGAGGTGGTGCGATGGGAGGCGTAGGTAGCGGCGGCACTACTGTCATTGGGGGCGTTGTAGGTGGAGTTGAAAGAAGGAGAAGCTGGTCAAGATAGACCTATCAACAGATGGATGAGCTATGTCCGTCAGACACGGTGATAGTGGAGAGAAGACGCACTGTAACCAGCGCGCGCAGGTCTAGAAGGTAGCCTACCTCCGTCGTGAGCAGCTCCCTGAGAGCATGGTACTGACGGAGTCGTTCTGCCTTCTCTTTCTCCTGTTCACGGACGCGTGTCTGTCCCATGTCGGGGTCGGGATCCCTCTGCCCCCGCGCCGGAGTACTGTCCTCCTTATACACGCGCTGGTCTGGATCTTCATCGTCAGACAGGTCACCTTCGTCCGCCTCCAGGTTGAACAGCTTCTTTCCCACTGAGCGCAACGTGCCCGTTTCATCTGCGTCTGATCCTAGTGACGCGCCGCGAGCACGGGTTGTGGGCGTGCGGCGCGATAGACTCGGAAGAAGCGTGGCCCCTAGGTCAGTGTCAATCAGCGCGCTCGCGCATCGGACAGAGTCCGGAGAGAGGTTAGTGAGCGCTCCGTCGGTACGCTCGTCCGGTCGTGGCGGAAGAGGCTTTGACAAGTCCGACGGGAGGGACATGCGGCGGGCCGGGACGAGGTCGGACTGCGCTGGACTGTTTGGAGCGGTCGAGGATGATGCGGGGGAAGACGAGTGGGACAAAGAGGAAGGAACGAAGTGAGAGACTGACGCGGGTCGAGAGCCTGCGCGAGTCGCGTTTGGGTTACGGCTCCTGCTCCTGCTGCGGCGCCGTATTGCGCGCGCCGGTGAGGGGGGCGTGGATGGCGCAAGGCGTGGGGAAGAGGGGTGCTTGGGCGGCGGTGTGGGCGGACTGGTGGTCCATGTGGGATTGGGAGGAGAGGGGTGATGTGTGATGTAGTCGCCCTGCTGGTGGGCATGTCCTGGGAGTACCTGGCGAGCGGCACACTCGAACACAGCAGCGGGAGATGCATGGGCGACCTCGGGGGTGAGTAGAGGAGAAGCCATAATAGGCGTAAGGGGCACGAACGGGAGGTAGCCCGCGGAGGGCCTCCTGGAGTTGCCTCTCGAGACCAACGGGTTGGATGAGGGCTGGGGGGTATGTGCGACGAGGTCGGCGACGGAGAGGTGGTCGGGGACGTCGGGGACGTTGTTGGATGCACGGCGGTCGAGGAGGGAGGGCCGCTGGGGAAGCACGTTTATGGCGGCGGACATGATGGGCCGCTGGAGTGAACGCGTTCGAGATAAGACTGAAGAATACGCGACGCGTCCGGGGCTGACCGAGAGCCGAGGGCGGCAGAGGAGCGCGTTGCGCGCGGTCGAGGAGAGGAGGGGAAGAGCGCAAGAGGAGGATGGGGAAGGGGAGCAGGCTGGGAATGGAGCCAGCGGAGGAGAGAATGCAGTCGGCACCAGGGAACAGGCTGTCTGAGCAGCTCTGAGCTCTCTCTCGGGTCGCCGGTTCGTATACACGCGCCTCGCCTTTGTGACTGTTATCTCGCGCCTATATCCTCCGACCAGCCCCCGCCCAGTGTCTCTGGTGGCTGGTGTCCGGTGTCGGTGCGCGCCGTGTCTGAGCCTGTGCTCGTCGACAGCAACGACGACGACGACGACGACGACGACAGCAACGGCGACGGCGAAGACGCGTGCAAGGTCAGGCACAACGCGGCAGGCGGCAGCCAGCCTCCCAATTAAATTTCCATATTCCGGGTGACGCCATCGTTGACACTCATTCCTCCTCGAATCCTCCCGCGGTCGCGCGGGCACACGGCCCGGGATGTGGCTCTCCCAAAACGGCAATCGACTTGCCATACGCGTCCACCCACGGCCACAGCAGCTGTGCGTCTTCCCCGCCACATACGTCGTGCCCAGCGGCGTCCTCAGCCAGAGCGCCGGGCGCGAAGCTACCCCACTGCGGCGGCGTCCGACCTCGACTGCCCTCGACCATGCCCGCAGCGCACCGCGGGTATCGATCATACTGCATTATTAGCACCACCCCACATCTTGCCTTGACTTCTGCGATCGCCTCAACTCTCTCCAGAGAACATGCCTGAACGCTTGAGAACACCACTCCAACGCCTGGATTGCTTGCACAATGTCCCATATAGCCGATGTCCAAGAACACCACCATCATCCAGAACGATCACATCACACACTGCCAGCCACTCACCTACGCATGATGCACACTCAGTACAGCTCCCGGGAATCGTCCCCTCGTGGCTCGAACAGGATGTTCAACCGCTCCGCTTCTCTTTTCCGCCACTCTTCCTTTTCCAAGAATGCAGACAGCTTCCGGATATTCTCTCCCTGGAACACACGATATATCCCCTGTTTGCCCTCCTTGTACCCCTTTGTCGTCGTAACACACTCCTTCAGCATCTGGCCGCTCATCAAGCAAAAGCACAGAACCCACCTCAGGAGGCTCTTGTGAGAACCGACGGATGCCCATTCTACGCATCGCCGGCACTCCAGACAGTCCGACGTTCATCAGCTTCGTCAACCTCCGGAGCATCGTTCGTATGCCAACCAAGGTCAGCCGCGGGCAGTAGCTCAGGTGCAGTTGCTCCAGCTCGAACGCATGCTCTGCCAGGAAGAATGTAGCTTGCTCTGTAAGTTTTGGCAACCCTGCTGCTGCCAGCCGTGTCAGGTTTGGCTGCGATGCGAATTCCAAGATCGCCAGGTCTGTTAGCCCTGGAATGACTACAGGTTCGCGGACAAAAGGCGCCGTCAGTGCCATTGTCCAACTGAAGCGAATTGGGGGTGATGCACGAAGCTTGACCAAGCCGGACGTAGCTACTCCGATGTATGCTGCGTTATCATCGGCTTCCTCGTGTCCGCCTTGTGCTGACGCGTATAGCAATTTGCGTCATCACAGGAAGAACACGAGTCTGCAAGGCGTGCGTTACTTCGACCCGGACCTGCACATGTGGACGGTCCACCGCTTCATAACCACGAGGCAGCAAGCACCAGGGTCACGTAGACCGTCCGTCGCTTCGACGTCTCTATGTGCGCCGCCCGGAACAGCACGCCATCGGTCGATCGCTTAGACTGACTCAACGCATGAAGCAGCCGCCTTCCAAGCACCACCCCGAGCGCGAGCGAACAGGTGTGCACGACTTACAGCTAATATCGACGGAGCGCAGTCTCCCGCACGCCGACGCGACCGCGAAGACGCCCTCGTCCGTAACGCGCTCCAGCCCGCCTACGTCAATGATACGCAAGTGCCTTCCGAGCGTACATATAGCATGCAGCGCACGGTCGGTCAGCTCGATGCATCCCGCCAGATTGAGGTTGTGTATCCGTGGTGCATGGGCCACCACGCCCAGGATCGCCGCATCCGTAAGCCGGAGGCAGTGGCTGAGGTCGAGGACACGGAGGTTGTTGAGTTTGTGCGTCGCGGGCAGAATGAGGGGCGGAAGGCTCTCCATCCATGTCCGCCTCTTGTCGGCGTCCTCGGCCTCAAGCTGCGTGCGTTCCGGCACCCAAGGGAAGCCCGAGTCGGTGATATGCATGCAGCCAGAAAGGATCCAACGCTTCAGTCCTCTAGCGAAGGTCCATATATCCCGCGCTGAGAGGGCCGTCACAAGTGGTAGGTTCTCCATTTCGAGCTCCTCGAGGTGCGGAAGCCCGCGGACGAGAGCCGCGAGTCCATGGTCCGTGATGCTGGGTATACGGCTGATAAAGAGGGAGCAGAGGGAGGTAGAGTGCGCCGCGACGGCTTGCAGACCGAGGTCCGTGACCTGGGTACATCCGGAGATGTCGAGGTAGGTGAGGCCCGACGCGTGCTCCGCGAGGAGGATCAGCGTCCGAGAGGAGAGGTCGGGGATGCCACTGAGGTACGCGGCCGCGATGTGCGGACAGTATGGAAGCACGGCAGCGAGCTCGTCGTCCGTGTATGCGGGCGGGACCGTCGGATCGGGGTCAGGGTGGAAGACGAGGTGCTCGGCGTAGTAGCAGGACTCCTCGTCCGAGGGCAGCTCGTCGATGTACGCGTGCTCCATGCTGGTGCATTGCGGGTCGTCGTGCGTGCGCGGCGGGTTATAACGCACTCGCAAAGCGTCCGCTGGGGTGTGGCCGGTGGGAGAGAAGCTGGCTGCAGAGCCAAAGCGTCCATTCTGGTCGCTGCGAACCCGCTTTCAGATCACTTCGGTGCGCCCCCAACGCGCGCACAACTCCGACAACTACGGAAAACAGCGAAAACAAGCTCGGGCCGAGGTTCCCCCGCGTTGACGCCAATGAGCCACTCCGTGTGGCCGCCGCGAGTAGCGACATCAAACGGCATCCTCGACGTGCAATCTCGACGTATCTGAGTCGAGACTCGATGCATACCCCCTACGATTACCACAAACAACGCTAGCAGCAGCTGACGACGATGAGCAACCTCTCCTCATCCTCCTCCATCACCCCCACACCTTCCACCTTCCACAACACGCCCACCGCGACACACCCGAACTCGGTGTACGTCCATAGCGGCTCTGGGGCACCCTCGAACGCAGGCCTGCCACCCCCATCTCCGACTCGGAGTCGCATTCCAGTGACACCGGCCGTACTGAGGTCTATCTTTGCCTCGTCGCGCACCGCGCTGGAGGAGCGGTCGTTGTCGCGCGTAGCATTCTTCCGGTACGTCCCAGTTCCTACTGCAGGCGGATCACAGAGTTCAAGACTGATATGTGTGACCTTTTCGACACGAAGATTTACTGGGTTCCTGCTGAGCTGTCTGGCCATCAGTTTTGCCGCCGCACGTGGACGTGCACTCAAAAGCGGAGCGGCATTGCTGGGGGTGGGAGTTGTGTAGCACTTGCCTCGAGGTGGCCAGTACGTACGAGCTTCCCACATTGCCCAATACGATTGACGGGTCTGCAAAGCGAAAGTTCATAATATGCGAGCGATTGCGCTGCATGGCGAGACTTGCTACCAAAATGTCTACCGTGTCGCGGTTGCTAGTTCTCCACGAGGTTGCTAGAGTACAATTATATGCTCACATTTTCCTAGGTACGACCCTGCCGACTTCACTCTGCGCCTGTTTAAACAGAGCACGTCGCTCTTCCTGGTCAAGCTCGAGCGCCGAAGTCATATGAACTGGCCTTCACATTAATCTCATTTGCATGCGCCTGAGAGATGTGGCCCGCAGGCACGCTATGTGAATGAGGCCTTCATCATCACCTGTCTATAAGGATGGGGACCTTGCGCGTTTCTCGCGCACGACTCCCTCTCACTCGACGATGGCTGCTGCCGAGAAGGGGATGCCTCTACACGTCCAAGATTCTTGGGATAGTACAGCCGCAAGACCCCCGCTGAGGTGGCGCACTGTCAAACCCCAACACTCTGCCCTCCTTGCTTTGCTCGCGGCCTTCGCTTTGTATGGACTCTCTTCCTCGTTTCTCTCTGATCCGCGGAACGTCCCCGACTCCGACCGAGTAGTCCCGCTCGGGGCCTCAGACATCCTGGAACAATGTGCAAGCCGCCGCAACACCCCTGGACCTTCCTCGGACCTCTTCCTCCGGGATAGGTCGGACAGGTTCGAACCAGGCACTCGCCCTACGCTGATCAAGAACGTCACGCTCTGGACGGGTGCGAGAAATGGCACGGAAATTGTCTACGGAGACATCTACCTTGACAAGGGCCTCGTCCAAGGAATCGGGTACATTCCCGAGGCGTTATACACGAGCAGGGACACCGATGTCGTTGATGCCCATGGAGCATGGGTGACCCCAGGGCTCAGTACGTCTCAGTACTTCCAAAGCAGCGCATACATGCACTAATGCTGTGACAAACAGTCGACCTCCACTCTCACGCAGGACTCGTCAGTGCTCCAATCACCGCGGGAGCTCTGGAGCTCGATTCTCCCAACGGACCCATCCTGCCATGGCTAAGAAGCATCGACGGCCTCAACACGCACGACGCCGCCTTCGCGTACGCGGTTGCAGGCGGCGTGACCACGGTGCAGGTGCTACCCGACAACGGGCACAACGCAATAGGTATGGAGGCTTCCACCCTGTGCCCCACCCAATCGGCACGCTGACAGTCGCAGGCGGACAAGCCTTCATGATCAAGCTGCGCAAGACCTCGCAGCGCACACCCACCTCGATGGTCATCGAGCTCCCATACCAGCTCAACGGGACCCGCCCAGACCCGTATGCGCCTCGGTGGCGACACCTCGTGTGCGTCTTCCCCGCATCCTCCCCTCCGAGCTAGCCTTGACTTACATCATGTTTATGTATGTGTGGATGCGCATAGCATGGCGTGCGGCGAGAGCACTCGGGCGTATGGCAACCGCATGGACAACATGTGGGCGCTGCGGGCTGCGTTCGCTATGGCGCGCGGGTTCCGCGATGCGCAGGACGCGTTTTGTGCGCGCGCCGAGGCTGGTTTGTGGGATGAGATTGCGACTCAGAGCTACCCGGAGGAGTACCGATGGGAAGTGCTTGTGGACGTCCTCCGCGGGAAGGCCAAGGTGTGCAACACTATCTATGAGTGCAGTTGGACGACTGAAGACGTGTGGCAGGTCTCTGTGCAGTGCGAGGAGGCGGTAGACTTGGACGCCATGGCTAGGGTAGGCAGTTTGTGGAATTGTTGCTCTAAGGTCCGAAGGTTGAGACCTGTACGACCAGTTGTCGCAAGAGTTCAAGATTCCGATTTCTTCATTCCACGGGGCTAGTGAAGGGTATCTCGTCCCAGGAGTGTTGAGAAGCACGTAAGTCGTTGATAGCTCGGATATCTAACCACAACCATCTTAATCCACGCCACAGCTTTGCAGGTGTCCCAACGATTGTCTTGTCCACAGACAGTTCTCGCCAGAAGCGCGAGACGTTCCGTGCGTCCGAGTTCGCACCAAAAGTACTCGCAGAGAACGGCTTCCCCATAGCGATGAAGGTGAGCACAGACATGCTGTCCGACGATGACGCAATTCACAGGCGAGCTAGTCGGATCACAACCTGCATAACAGTCGATACCTCCTCTACGAGGCCCAGCAAGCACATTTCTATGGTAGGTGCCTAGCACTAGCTGTCTGAAAACTGAACGAGATGTTCATCACTCGCACAGGCCTCCCACCAAACATCGCTCTTGCTTCAGTGACCTCAGCCCCTGCCACTTCCTCCGGCCTTCTGCATCGTATTGGCATCCTGCGTGAGGGAGCGGATGCCGACCTAGTTCTCTGGGATTCTCATCCGCTTCAGCTTGGCGCAACTCCTCGCAAAGTATGGATTGACGGTATCCTTCAAGTCGACGCCGAGCGCAGCCGCATTCCCATCCCGAAGGGAAAGAACGCAACCGCTCGGCGGGAGCCTCCTAAGGTCCCGGATTTCGAAGCAGAAAAGGACAAGGCAGTTCGTTACGAAGGGCTCGTCTCGCTCAGGCCGAACATGACTGTCGGCGGCCGCGTCGCGTTCAGAAACGTCGGGGAGCTCTACACGCGCGATGATCGCGATTATGCGAACTTTGGGCTTGACGTGCGTGAAGGGAACATGAACGTCGTCGTCGACCGGGGACGGGTGTCATGCGTGGGCGAGGCTTGCGAGGGCGAGAACGCAGACGTGGTCATCGATCTACGCGGGGGTGCAATCGTACCTGGCATGATGAGCTTCGGACCGTCGCTGGGTATCGAGGAAATCGAGAACGAGCCGTCCACGGGAGATGGCGCCAGGGTCGATGCTCTCAGGGTGAATGTGCCTAAGGTTATGGGAGACATCGGTGGGCTGGTCAGAGTTAGTGACGCGCTGCAGTTCGGGACGCGGAATGCATTGTGAGCCATCCTCATTTCTCTGTGAGTCTCTAGCTTGTGTGGCTGATTGCTTCCATCATCCAGGGTGGCTCATCGTGCAGGCGTGACTTATGCCACAACGTCGTTCCTTAAATCGGCGGCCTTTTCTCGAGGTAGCTTCATTGGCGGTCTTTCTGCGACCTTCCGGACAGGGGCGAACCACGGTATGGAACGCGCAGCGATCATCAAGTCCGTCACCGCGCTGCATGTCGCCATTGGCAGAGCGGCTCCTATCTCTCCATCATACCCCGGCACTAGCGTGAGCACGGAGATTGCGACACTCCGTCGCTTGCTACTCAAAGGCGAGGACGAGAATACCGAGACTGGCCAGTGGTTCAAGAAAGCGGCTAATGTGAGTGGAACCCCTGACTGTCCTCATCCATGGACAGCTGACTGACCGCGTTCGTAGGGAGCCATCCCGCTAGTGATAGATGTGTCGAGTGCGGACGTCATGGCGACACTTATCCGGCTGAAGAATGAAGTTGAGGAGCGACGAGGTTCCTACATGCGGATGGTGTTCTCGCGTGCGACGGAGGCACACTTGCTAGCGGACGAGATCGGTATGCTGTCTCCGCATTTGGGGATATCGTCATTCTATTCACTCATGCGAGCACACAGCACGCGCCAGGGTAGGAGTGATATTGAGCCCATCCAGGCAGTTCCCTTGGACCTGGGACGAGCGTCGACTGTACGCAGCTTTTGTTGTTGAGAAACTGCGGCTAAATCTTGTCTTAATTGCCACAGGCTCCCAGGTCCGCCTCTCAGCAATCACACGGCATTGGCCACATTGCTCAAGCATGGCGTCACCGTCGGTCTGGGTGCATGGGACGCCAGTCATGTCCAAGGCACACGGTTCGACTTGGGATGGGTGAGTGATAGGAATGTCGACCGATGCTTGAGGACAATCACTCACAATATTCGCAGGCTGTCTGGGACTCCAACGGCCTGATCACGAAAAAGCAGGCGTACGAACTGATGACCACTAACCTGGAGAAGATACTCGACATCGAGGGTCGGGTTGGCGACATGGGTGAGCTCGTGGCTTACGAAGGCGGTAGTGCTCTGGACTTTACCAGCAAGCCTGTTGCGATCATATTGCCAGCACGGGGTTTGGTTGAGATGATGTGATACATTGCGAGGGGACGTGCGGCTGCATCGTTCTGGGGTATACGATCTTATCCTACTCTTACATTTATTTATCGAGATCCCTCCGCGGGAGGCTATAGCCTAGGTTTCTTCGATCGAGCTTCTGCCATCTCCTCGAGCATCTTCCTCTTGTCCTTCCTGGGGGTTTGCGAGTACGATGGTCGTCTCAGGGTGGACGGACCCGGTTCTTCAGGGGGCGGCGGGGTGCCAGGGTGCTCCCCGTTAGTTGATGGAACAGGACCAGCTGTGTTAGCATTGTCCGGACCTGAAGAACTATAGTAGAAGATTAATTGTCAATAATGAACCGAATGAAGGGAGTCATCCTTACCGTCGAGGGTCCTCGGGCTCGGGGGATGAAACAGCAACTCTCCGCCGTAGGCGTGAAGGACTCTGCGGCTCTTTCTCTTGGTCCTCAGGCTCCGGAGATGTATCCAGGGGATTGGGCGGCTCATGTTCAGAGACTGTAGTACTGGACCAATTGGTGAGCATATATGCGAAGGTTAGACTGTAATAGATGTCCTTGGAGCTTACCTTGCGTTCGTCCCGGCGTCATCAATGAACTCCTCTTCCTCTTCCTCCTCACTGGTGTCTTCCTCTCGACGCATGTCGATCTTCGCCCACTTCCGCGCGACGTCCAAAAGTGCATCCCATTGTTGTATCGAAGTAAGCTCGACTGTCTCCATATCATCTCTCGGGCAGGGAGTGCGGCATGTAGGGCACGAAATGGATTCGACTTCGTCGTAATAGCTGTCAGCGTCCGGCTTGATCTTCCGCAGACATGCATGGCAGAACATATGCTGGCAAGGCAGGCTGATGACTCGTGCGGTCAGCTGGTATGCCTACAGACTAATGCCCAGCAACACAAACCTGCTACACTTCTTGAGCTCGAGCGGCTCCATGCATATAGGACACTCTTCCTCCTCGCCAAGGGAATTTGCTTCCATCAAGTCGTAGAACTCACGTAAAAGCTATAGCATAAGGTAAGACTGGGAGAGGTGGAAGCCAAGATGACCGTTCGTTACCTTGCGCATCTTATACGCAGAGTCACCCACTTCGAACTCTGCATCATCCACTAGCTCCTCCGCATCCTTCTTCACCTCTCTCATGCTGAGCTGCAAGACCCATCTCAACATCATGATATTCGAAGGAGAGTGACTCATATCCCACCTCATGGATGCGTTTCCTGTACTTCTCCTTGGACTGCACTCCTCTGACATCAGCGGACCACCGTGCCCTCTGACATATCTCGTCTGCGCACCTTCTCCAATCTTCGGACTTGGTTCTTGAGTGCTTGCACTTCCTTTTGCAAGTCCAAGACTGACGCCGCTGCCCTTTTCCCCCTCTTCGGCTTGACGGGCAGCTCATCCGATTGCTGAATCCTCTCTAGCTTGCTTTCCAACGCCTTCACGTTCTTGCGCAAAGTCTCATTCTCTCGCTCCAGGTGTTTTGCCCCTCCCAGAGCCCGTCTAAGTAGTGTCTGCAGGAAGTACGAATTTATCACAGCACACTCTTCGCATGTGCCAACACCGACCTGAAGTGTACTACCGTCCTCTTCAGCCGATTTCGAAATCTCTTGCGGCCCTACAACTATAGTGTGTCTGCTTGAAGAGGCTGAAGGGGTCGATCGTGTTACTGGGGGCATGAGGGTAGCAAGTTCACGTAATGAAAAAAAGATACGTCAACGGATGAGGCTGTCCCGGGCAGGAGTCGAGCCTGCGTCTTCACGGTACTGTGTGAACCACAACGTGATGATCTAACCACTAATCGACAGGGACCGAAAGCATTATTGCAGCACATATATATGACGCTTTGAGACCCAGGGATTGCTTTGATACTAAATAGTTACAACGCCGAACTTGCGCGCAGAGGCTCTGGGTCAGTCGGCATGAGCACTCTTTCCTCGGTCAACATTACAATCCTTGGCAGTGCATCGGCGCAGCCATCATCGACACGAAATCACTCCTCTCTCGCTCTGCGCCTCGATGGAGATGTCTGGCTGTTCGATTGCGGCGAAGCGACACAGCACCAGATACAGAGGAGTTCCGTGAAGATGGGCAAGGTTCAGAAGATCTTCATAACGCACACGCACGGTCAGTGGCCCTTCCGTGTTCAGACAAGGCAGACCGCATGCCTGTCTGATTGTTACTAGGTGACCACATCTTTGGTGTACTCCCGGTGCTCGCGATGCGCCTGAACGGTGCAGGGGGGACTGTCGATGTCGAAGATCCTCGCGCCGTAACCGCTCCTCCCAAGGACGTACCAGTGCGTGCACATGCGTTCATCAACACCCATTCTACCGGACTCAACCATATTGCCCAACAGCCATTGGAAATCTATGGCCCTCTCGGCACACGTGCGTACGTCCGCAACGGGCTCACCTACACGCACACCTTGCTTGGGATGCCCTACGTCGTGCACGAGCTCCGATTCCCCTCCGACCCGCCCGACGGAGACTACACAGCACTCCCTCCACATCCCATGGAGCGGCCGGGGCGTAACGTCGCGCAAGTGGACGGCGTGTGGCCGGAGATCTTCAAAGGAGCACTCGCAACCGTATCCGCCGCGCCGATCTTACATTCCATCCCATGCGTCGGGTACGTCGTGAACGAGCTGCCCGTGCCTGGGAAGGTGGACCCGCAGAAGTACATCCCCGAGCTGAAGCGGACGAAGACACCCATGTCCGTCATGCGCCAGCTACAGCATGGCGAGTCCATCACGCTATCGGATGGCACCGTGCTTCATGGACCACAGCGGAAGCCGGGCAGGAAAATTGTCATCCTGGGCGATACGTACGACCCATCGCCCATTGCTGGACTGGCGGAGGACGCGTGTCTCCTCATGCACGAAGCGACGAACGCACATCTCCCTGGAATAGATCCAGCCACGAAGGATGCAGACACCTACGAGACTGTGGAAGAAAGGGCCAAGTCGAGGGGACATTCTACGCCACAAATGGCCGGGGCCTTTGCGAAGAAGATACGTGCGAGGAAGCTTGTCCTAAACCACTTCTCCGCGAGGTACGCCGGTGATGATGATATGAATGAGGAGACGGCGCGCGTGATGAGCCGGATACGAGAGCTTGCGGAGAGCACGTATGGAGGTGAGGTTGTCTGTGCCCGAGATCTGATGAGCTTCGAGTTGGGGCCAAGGAAGGAGTGATCTGCAGAGCAATAGCGATACAGAAAAGCGTGCATGTATATACAATAGTCAATGCAAAGGACAGTGGTGTTGCCTTGGTCAGTCGTCTGGTGGCTCGGAAAGCTCGCTGCTCTGGTCGCTAGCTTCACCCTCTTCAAGCTCCTCCTCCCTCGCCTTCTTCCTAGCTTTCGGACTATTCGCCTCCTCGTCAATCTCGCCCATCTCAATATCATCCTCCTCTGGTGCTTTGGGTGTAAGGATGCTGGGAGTACCTCGAGCCCTTGTCAACATCGGCGTGTTCGTCCGCGACTTCGGAACGAACGTGCGTGCAGATGCATTAAGGATAGCCTTTGCCAACGGCACATCGTCCTCAGATTCATGCTCGTCCTCCGCAGGCTTCGAGCTGCCGGATGGATGCCGGGACGTGGGTTCCTCCCTGAGTTCGCCCGACTCCTCCCGTGTCCGCACGCTTGCTGTGCCATCCATATCCACGTCTTCATCCCCCGGCTGCGCTTCCGGTGCCGGTGTCGACTCTTCTGCGGCATCCTCCTTGCCCATGAGCCTCAGCAGGCCGATGTCCCGGATGACGGTATCCAGGGCCGCTTTCTGCGCGTGGAGCGTACGGTTCTGGTTCTCATGCTCGGCCCGGATTGCAGCCATGTCGTTCTCGAGCGACTGTATGGACCTATATACGCAACGCAGGCGATAAGCGTACGGTAACGACGTGTTTGCCTGAACAAGACTGACTGCTCGAGCTCATCTCTGCTGGGCAACGTATTGACCTTCTCGGCGATCACGTCGTACTCGATCTTCTGCTTGCGCTCTAATTGCGCTTGCTCGAGCGTCGACTTGAGCTCCTCAATCTGGTCCTTCAGCCGGCTGTGTTCGTTCGCTGGTCACACGATCGCCTAAGAACGACGGACTTGAGGGCATGAGAGAACGCACCTATTCGCTCGCGCTCGCGCTGATATTCCTCCACCTGCCTCGCCTCCGCCTCGCACACCATCAAGCTCTTCTTGAGCGACAGTTGGAACGAGGCCAGTTCGAGGAGGAAGGCTTCGCGCGCATCGTCGACGGACGAGGATGTCAAGGGGGATATGGGGACGGCCGGAGTGTATGCAACGGAGGCATAGGAGTGAAACTTCTTTGTCACGCGACGGAGAGCCTTCTCGTCGTTCGTTATACGCGTGTGTATGATAGCATCTGGTGGGAGCGTGTTGGGGAATATTGGCGGGAGGATAAGCCGCGCAGCGTACCTTCTTGCTGTACGGAAAGCGGCGGAGCAACGTACTCCGTGGCCATGGTATGACGCGAGAACGTGTCGCCACCGAGTGCAATGCGTGGCACTGACAGGAGGACGAGGATGCGCGGTGGACAAGAACAAGCAGCGGCGAGACTCACGCGCGCAGAGCGCCGACGGAGGGCGTGTGACACGGTGACACGTTCACGTGCCCGGTTGGGCGTGACGGCACTGACGGGCGAGAGAAGCAAGCGAACTCAAGCGAACCAGTGACGACAAGCACGTTCGTGCAGACCCTGCCGCTTTGGGACTTGGTATACCTAGACCGAAACACCTAATATTCCTCCTCAGCTGTCTCTGGAGGCCCGCCTTCTCGCCCTACCCACCCCACATCGCCCCCTCCGCCATGTCCACCCAGCCCCTCCTCCAGCGCACCGCCGCGAAACGCATCGCCCTCCCCGTCAAGGTCGAGCCCAAGGTCGCGTTTGCCAACGAGCGGACGTTCCTCTCATGGCTTCATTTTACCGTCGTCCTCGGGGGCCTCGCGGTCGGACTGCTCAACTTTGGCGATAAGGTGCGTCCCGCTAGTTTGTGCCCGATTTCCATCCGTTCACGGGCGAGAATCAGGTGGGGAGGATCAGCGCAGCCATGTTCTCCTTTGTCGGTGAGCTCCCGTCGTATTGGTCGTGTGACGTGCCAGACAGTGTGCCAATTACCCTCCTGTGTCTACTAGCCATGGCCGTCATGATCTATGCTCTATACACATACCATTGGCGTGCTGCTTCAATCCGTCGCGGCGGTCGTGGTCCTTATGACGACAGAGTCGGACCGGTAAGCACTCTGCCCCCTCGGAAACGATGTCCGTGCTCATGTCCGTCCTCCGCAGACAATCCTATGCGTCGCGCTACTCGGTAGGTTGATCATTGTCCATCCCGGCACGCCGCTGACCTCGCCACAGTGGCTATTGTTGTGAACTTCGTCCTCAGGTTCACCGATTCCTCGCCTTGAGCGCTCCGGAATGGTTCCTCACGACGGAAGGACAGTCACTCAGGCTCCCCGTTGGTTATCACCACCCTACGGTGCCATGTGTCGGAGCCATTTCCGTGGAAGGGCCCTCATTTCAACGGACTGTTATAATTGGTGTGAGACAGCACCGCACATGTCGTTCACTTGGCCTTACCCCCCTAATGCACACTTGCTAACACATGTTCGGACAATACCTGTGTCCATAGCGTTGTATATCTAGTCTCAGATCTCAGTCATGGAATCCGTAGATGTGCAGCAGGAACTCCTGCGACTTGTGAGGGCGAGGCTTCAGACCATGTCGCACATCGATATCAATGGGCCAAGGGGACAGACAGAAAGTGTGCAGATTAGAGCAATACAGCAACTGTATATGTGCGCACAGTCTACTTCTGAACACCAGTGTAAACAGGGTTCTTGACCTCGTGAATGGGGGTCTTGCCCTCTGGCGTACCGGGGATGGTCTTGACGAGACCCTAAGTAATGACATGTTTCAGTACATCGCACGGATTCTTCCTAGGAAAGCCATGATACTCACTAGTTTCTCAAACACGCACTTGTTCAGTACCCGCTCGTCCTTCCGGCAGTGGTAATATTCCTGTTCGCGTCGCACCGCACACGCACAAAGACCGTGCCCGCATTAGCTACATGAAGGACCCATGTCAGATAAGGAGCTTGCCTGGTTGTTGTTCTCCAAGCAGTTCCAGTGCTTTTCGAACTCTGACAGGCAGTTCTCCCGCAGCTTGGTGATCCTATATAGAGGGCAGGACGATACGTCGGTTCATCTGACAAATTGTGGGGCAGAGGATAGAAGGAATTACGCACAGCTCCTGCGCACAGCGCGTCACTCGCCGACCCTCCTTCAGACAGTGTGCGGGGTCCCGGTTCTCCGCCTTGCAAAGCATGAAGTCCTCTGTACAAGTAGGGGAGTAAGTGTATGAGTATGCAATCCTCAGTGTTCTACACTATTCCACGAGACCCCTCCATATGTCTCATCAACATGTCCCTCTTTACGGACATGCACATATCACAGTCACGACCACTCACCATTGTAATCTTTGCAGAACGCCCCCAGGAAGAACGCCGCGCTCTTCAGCGGTGCGCTCGATACACCGAGCTCCTTGACCTTCGGGATGTCCGCAGGAAGCGGAGTGGGGTCCTTGTACGGCTTCGAGGACTCGGCGGGGTCGAGATATCTGCTCATGACGGCTCTAGCGTGGAGGCCGAGTGGGCGGAGGAGATGAACGACGGTAACCGCCGGAGGACGTGACGGGCCCTTCCTCGCCGGCGCTTCGCCTCCAGCTGCAGGTGGCCTGGCGCTTCCGCGTCCTGGCGCACGCCAGCCACTTTCGCGTCCGCTTCCAATCGTCTCCTTCGTGTTTGTCTTCCGACGCGTACCTCCTCCTCATTAGCCATGGTGAGCAATATGGACAGCAATGATGTCTGTCACGCTGCTGAGTCGCAATGTAGCCTCCCCGTACGCAGCCAAAAGTCTTCATCTTGCTGCTCAAGACGCACAAGCTCACTGTGCTCATCACGGCTCCGAGCACGTCCACGGTCGATGATATCAAGGTTGAAGCCTTGGACGCCCTGACGTCCGGTGTGCTCGCCACCCCGAATCCTCATGGAGAGTACGCGATGGAGGAAGACCCGTCCGACTGGGAGGTGCCGAAGGTTTCGAGCAAGGACGATTTCGAGCTCGCGAAGGCAGTCAAGGAGAAGCAGCGGCCTACAGGCCGCTACGAATCTCTGGACACGAAAGCACAGCTGAAGAGCGTGCTGGCGAGCTGGGATCCGGTATTCATACAATTCAAAGATGCCAATGGTGAGTGGTGTTGTCCTAGCAATACAAGCTCGATTACATCCTCGTACGCGCACGCAATTCATGTCACCTTCTCCCGGTGTGCCCTCTCCTCCTGCGCAGGCGGACTGCTCCCCGTGAAGGTCTCGCTGCCAGTAGTCAATGATGAAGAACCAGAGCCTACACCGTCTGCTGCGAGCAAGGGCAAGAGGAAAGCAGACTAGATCGGGAAACCAAGCCATCGTCGTGCCCATCTCCGCTCGCTGTCGTGTTGCAAGTCTATCCCGCTGCTGTATTGTACTGTTCCGTGTACCATATGTTGAGCAAAAGAAGGCGAGGGTGGGGGTACATCATGCCGGAGGGGCATCCTGCCACCTGCGTGGCGTGAGGGGAAGGAGGGCTGCTGCAACACGTCGCCCTTCCTCCTCAAGCAAGTTATACGTCGAACACGCGTTCCGCTGAGTATGCCTCATGAGAGAAAGCGTATAGCGACGATGATGGATTACGAACCGTGTTCATGACGTCCACCTGGATGCCAGCCTTGTTCAGGTACTGTCGCAAAGTGGACGGCACCATCTCCACGCGCTCTCCAGTTCCAAGCAGGAGAATTTCTGCAGTGTGTATCGTTTGTGTAGTGAGGCATCTTGTCGCAGTAGTAAATGTAACTGCATCACTTACCCGGCTTTGGCACGACCGTCTCAAAGATCTCGAAGTGCTCCGGTTTCCAGCCGTCCCATGCCTTTTCGGGGACGTTCCATAGGAAGACTTTGCCATCAAGGAAAATGCAAGCAGAGGGCAGGACAAGACCGTCTGCTAGCTGAATGCCGTTCGGCGTGATGGTCTTGACTTGCACCGACGGCGCGTCCCCACCAGAAAGGATGTTGCTTAGTCCACCATCGTTTTGCGGGAACCGCTTTGCGCGAGAAGCATGGAAAGACCGTGCGCAGAGCAAAGAAGGCCGCACTGTTTGTCTGAGAGCAGCGCGAGCAGCAGGACGGAGGAGCGCGAGGGTCGACATCGTCGTGGTTGAGCGCAAACGCGAGCGTGTCCCGCGGCGCGGCGCCACTGTGGCTGCAGCGACATTGGGCGCTCTCGCACCTTGACCACTGACCACTTCCTCCACATCCATCATGGCTGCCAGTGCTGCCGACGTCAGGAGCATCCTTGCTATACCCGAGCCACCTGCTGCTGGGAGCTCTCAGCCTGCGAAGAAACCCCAAGGAACCGAACGCGCGAAGAAACCAGAAGGCATCCCGAGGGAGCTATACGCGCTCATTGGACCCCATGTGCCGACTCTTACTGCTCAGTTCACGAAGCCACGGCTAAAGCAGAAGCCCAACCTTGCAGGTGGAGGACGGGTGAAATGGCACGTGCCGCCGACATGGTGAGCTGTGTATTGAACTGACTTCCGTGATAGGGAATGGCGTCCGTTCAAGAATGGCGCACGGTCGGATGGACTGAGACTGTCTCATTGGACGAAGGCGGGGACGGACCCAGAAACTGGTACGTATACAACCAAGTATATTACTTCTGAGGCTCAGCATATATCCAGACTACCAGTTCGCCAAGTACAATATCCAGGGTACACCATATGTCTATACTCACGAAGAGTACACGAGACTTCTCGACGGTAAGAGAGTATACAATGATTGAATATCCACGCCTTACTGGAGTGCAGATTCTTCATGGACGAAGGAAGAGACAGACTATCTGTTCAACCTGGTCCGGGAGTATGACGGTCGATTCTATGTGGTCCATGACCGGTACGAGTACCCGAATGGCCCGCAGAGATCACTGGAAGTATGTACAGCTTGCCTCTGTCCTGGTTGCTGTCTATTGATCACTGTATAGGACCTCAAGGAGAGGTACTTCGGCGTTTGTCGGAGGCTCATCAGGAACCGTCCCTGGATCGGGGATGAAGCCAGCAAGAAGGCCCTCTTGGACAGCTTGACATTTGACAAAGGTGAAGTTGTATCCCTGCTGAACTGACCTATTTTCTAACCGTTTATATAAATCACGTCAGATCGCGAGGTTGCTCGCAAGGACTACGTTGCCAGTCTCGAGCACCGAACTCCCGAGCAAATTACAGAGGAGGACGCGTTATACCTGGAGCTGGAGAAGCTGAAGGAGAATGAGCGGAGGTTTAGAAAGGACCGCGATGAGCTCCTCCGTACCCTATGCGGTATTGAGTCTGGATTGCCAGACATTCAGGTCGACGAGGACGGACTCGCAGGGGCCACCTTTGACACCAAGAAGAAGAAGAAGGGTGTCGCGGGCAGCGTTGAGCCGCAGACTCCGGTCACCCCCTCCGCGAACACCGTCATCGCCCTCCCGCAACCACAGCCGAAGAAGACATCCGCCAAATCGGCAGCTTACGGTGCGTCCCCTGCAACGCACCTCCTCCACCTGGAACCAACTATCGTCGTAGATGCCCTCCATTGCATTGTACGGACCGAGGTCGAGCAAACGTCATCTTCGACAAAGGCCGCTCACGTCCCCGTACACCTGCGGAGCTATAAGATTGCCCAGCCTAAGGCTGCCCTTGCTCCCCGTGTCACACAGGTACTGAGCGAGCTGGGGATCTCTCATAGCCGCCTCGTCATGCCTACGCGGGACAATTTGACGAAGTTCGCGGCTTTGATCGATGCTGCACAGCAGCTTGTCGAGATCAAGAAAGCTGTCGACAAGCATGATCAGGACATTCAGACGACGAAGGCTCGACTGGCAGCTCTACGGGGTGAGACCGTGGAGGACGGAGATGTGCCGCAGACTCCCATGGACGTCGACGAGGGCGCTGTAGATGCGGAAGGTGAGGTTGACGGTAGGGCACAGAGTGTAGTGAGCACACGGAGTGTGAGGAGCAGGAAGCAGGTAAGTCTCGGGTTGCTTCCACTCGTCGGTCGGTTGACACACTCTGGCAGGGCCGTCGGTCAATGTCCGTGTCGTCGGTGGACACCACCGGAGGACCCAACAAGCGGCAGAAGCAACGATAAGTCGTTCGGGTATCCTCTGTATTCTAGATCGTCCTTTGCTCTCGTGCTGCTGTGTCCATGACTTGCTTTGTGTACTGTGTATCGGACGACGACCATTGAAACCACAATACTTCCTACAAAGCCTGTTGCTGAGTGCCGTTGTAATTGTCACCACACTTGGTTTTCTTTTCACACCCAGCAAGGCCGGGTTCCACTTGATGCTATTGCTCATTGATCCAAAATCCAGAAGCATACTAACATAGAAGGAGACGATCGCGCCAGGGGATCCATAGTGTACAGTACATAGTAGATATTCAGCAGATCATGCGTGTAAGTCAGTAACGTAGGTGCGGTAGGGTAGCGTCAAGAGATGAGGCCATTGTCTCGCAATAATGTCGTCCACCTTTTCGCCTCCAGTCAGTATCAGAATCGTCGCAACTACAAGTATCACGTACTGTTCTTGTTGGATTTCCAGTTCGGCAATACGGTTCCTCAGCTTCCTGCAATGCAATTCAGCACTGAAGAAACGAGAGCTTGATGGGCTGCTTACAGGTTCTCATGCTCCACCTTCGCCCTGCCCTGTTGGGCCTGTGTCATCCTCTTTGTCATTGCGGCCCAAGCATCGTCATCCGGCAATTCAGCATCGTCGAACATGGCACCGAGCTCCTCGTTGAAGGACTGTACCAGAGCATCAACTAGGCGGTCATTCTTCGCGGAGTCCGACAGCTGCTTCACCTCGTAAAGCTCCGCCACTTCTTTCTTGCTGTCCTCAATGAGCGCGTTCACGGTTTCATACTGCCGTTTCCAGTTCTGCACACCCAGGTTCGCCTTCACAAGCTCCTCCGTCCGCTGGTAGGGGTGGCAACGCGCAGCGTCAGCCGCATTTATACACAGAGATATGGACCAAAAAATCCCACCTGCTTGAGGAGCTGCACGAGCAACTTAATATCGGTAGCAATGGTGTCCTGGGTTCGGAGGGCTTGGTCCAATCGCTCGTCGGCCTCGTCGGCGAAGACCTCGACAGTTCGCGCAAGATCATCTGCCTGTGACCTCCTCGAGCTGCCGTTGGAGAGCAACGAGGAGGACGAGGATGAGCACTCAAACATCGTGTGCACACGAGGACGAGTCGGGCCACTGCTGGTCTCCGTGTTTCGCTTGCCAATGAGCTGGATCATTTCATCGCGCCGCGCCTGAGCCTCCCTCGTCTGCCGATGATTCAGAGGCAGTACAAACGCGGCGAACTTGAACAACTCACCAGAGCCGGAGACGCAGAACGCTGAGGAGTCTTCTTCACGGGTGAACCACCACCAGTCTCCCAGTTCGCGACTGCTGTACGCACTGGTGAGGAACTCGTCACCCTCTGCGCCTCGAATTTGATCCTCTTGACCGCACGATGCGCTGATTCAATCTGATAAACCAAACAGTATGAGATCGGAGCCTAGCAGTAGTCGAGCGTGCTCTTACGTCTGCCTTGGTCGCCTCAGTCGAACGCTTCAACTGTAGCTCCAATTGATCTACATCTACATCGTCGTTCACCTTTAACGATTTCGTGGTACGCTGTCCGGACACCCGCCTCGTGACGTTACCGAACGCGCTTTTCCCGATGGGCGACGGTCGACGCATGAGAGGTCCCTTCTTGGACGATCCAGGCGATCCGGAACCGGCGGAGAGCGTCGGTATTGACGAGTTGGTACGCACAGAGGACCGCTTCTTGATCGACAAGGGCTCGATGATGCTGGGCGGTTTCACGGGCTCTGCACTTTCGGAACTCGCTTTGGGCGTTGTGTCCGTATTCAGGACACTCGTTGGCTCGAACGGCTGACGCTTGCTACGTGGGATAGGGGTCTTCCGATATATTTGATGAGCAGGGCGGGTCGGAGTAGTAGGGAATGGCGCATTCACAAGCGTCATTTCCAGCTCAGTGTCGAGAGTGGGCAACTGATTAGCAGCTGAACCTGGGCTAGCGGGGGGGAGCGGGGACGGACTTCGAGGACCCATCGGGCGGCGGTCGGATCTATCTGATGAGGTGCGGGACAAGGTGCGTCCATGACGCTCAGGACTGCCGAGGGGAGACTGTGCGCGGAACGTCGGTGTGGTTGACCTCGTGGATGTTGCTCTATGACTTTCGTAATCACGGTCCAGGGGCAGCTCGGGAAGTGCTCTCGACATATCGGACATCCTCGAGAGCGGCCGTATGGGAGCCGGAGGCTCATCTATACAATTCCCAACTTCCAAGTGAGCACAGTGTCCTGACACCTGCGCAGGGCAAGGAATCACACATACCTTCATATATAGTCTCCTCCACGGGCTCCTCAATAGGAGACTGGTACTCATGTCCGTTCTGGTTCTGACTGTTCCTCCGTGCCAACTCCAGCCGCATCGCAAGATCGCGTTCCGAGTCGTTCACGGTCATGTTGCCCCTCGAGAAGGACCTTGCCCGCTTGTAAGACCCTGATTCGTACGATGTCGTCCGCGAGTGCGCAGCCGAAGCAGACGCGAAGGGGCTAGGACCGTCACTCTCGCTATCCGACTCCTGGTCCCCCATGAACGGCGACTTGGCGCGCTTCACAAGCTTCTTCGCCCCACGCGAGAGCGAGCGCGCTCGTGAATTCCTGCTCCCCTTCGACATAGATGCAGATTGACCCGGATCATCGTCCGCTACGGACGTGGCCGCGGTTGTCGACGATGCACGGGAAAAGCGGCTAAGGCTGCTCCCTCCCGTACTCACTGTACCGGTCAGTGTGGAGTTGCGCGAGTCCGCCGTGCGCGAACGACGGTGACTACTCATCGACCCCCCAAAGAAGTCGCCCATGCTCGATCCCGGTCGTGCACCGAAAAGATTGCGCGAGATAACGTCAAGGCCGAAGATGGCTGCGCGAGAGCGTGATGCGGTGGGAGTGGTGGGACGGGAGACTGAGTTGGTCTTGAACTTGAACAGACCATACTGGTGGACTACTTTGGAGTTAGCGACTGTTCGAGAGCGCAAGCAGCTCAAACGACTTACTGGTCTGCACAATGCGCTCCGGGATGCGGCTTGTCTGCATAATATCTTCCTCGGGCTCATCCTCGTAGCTTGATGTAACGTTGTATCGTGCCAACTCTCCAGCCATCGGCTGGATCCGGACAATCACGTACGGACCCTCGATGTCGCCGAACGGAATCGCGTCCGCTACGCCCTCTTGATCGATATGCATCACAATCTTTGTCTATGTGCGGTGACATAATCAGGTCCAGCTTGAGCAGGAGACATGCAGTACGAACCTTCTTAGGCTCCTGCAGGAAAGCCATGCGGGTATAGACGTTGAAGTACGTCCGTGCGAGCGTGACGTAGCCGCCTCTGTTCTCAACCTCCCTCTCCTCTCCTCGCAGCACAATCGACCGTTCTGTACGTGTTCTGAAACGTGCCTGCGCCGTCCACAGGTTGTCAAGGAACCGCTGCTTCTCGTTTTCCGTGCGCAGGGGGTCAAGGTAGACTGCCGCAGGCGGGAAGACAACGGATAGCGAGCGGAACTGCCTGCCACCCCATCGTTCTCCTTGGTCTACCAAGGCGTTCTCGAGGAATACGTGGAAATCTATGGATACGATAGATATGGTCAACAGCGTATATATTGAAAGACTGATATGGTACACACCAGCTGCCCCGACGTCCGTCGCGGCTACATCCGTAATGTCTACCACTCCTTTGCACACCAAACCGCTCTTCCGCTTACTGGAGGGCAAGATCCCACCTTTGACAACCTTGTCGAGTTGGTCCAGGCCGGCAAGCGATCTTCCGCTCTTCTCGCCGGGACGCTTGACGACCATGAGCTTATCGTCAAAAAGGAAGAGGGTACAGTGGAGAGTGTTAGCACCAGCAGGCCCATTGGAAGATATGGGCGTGTAAGGGTCGGGGGCGATTATGTCCTGCACGTCGATACAGTCGATGAAGTGCCGGGAATTCGAGATTAGGTTCATAGGGAAGTCGTCGATAGACGTTGACAGACAGTGCATGATTGCCATTCGCTTCGTCTCCGCGTCGGTCTCAGCACGAGCGATAGTGCTAGCACATTGGATAGCTTCCTCGAGCTGCGGACGTTGCGGATGGTTCATAGCCATGTGTTTCAGCATAGTGTTGAACATGAGAGTATAACGCGGTATGCGCTGCCATGGTTCGGCGATGAGCTCCCGCAGACCGAACTTGTTCCTCGAGTCGGATGCTGTAGAGTATTTGACACGCTGGAACCAACCAGGATGTCATGCGCTTGGGTTAACAAATAGGGAACAGTGGACTCACCTCGATGTAGTCGGCGAATCGAGAGTTTTTCTTGACCTCTCGCTCAAACAATTTCTGAACTTCCTCGTGCTTGGCGTAGTACTGTCTGTAACACTCGAAACCCTTCAGCGTCTTGAAGTGCTTCAGAGCTACATCGCCAACCCCTGGGCCTCGGTCTTGGTCCATCCTCTCGAGATCGGCGAGGAACGCCTCATTCACGGGTAACAGCTGATCAATATTTCCAAAGAGCGTCTTGGCCTCATATGGGGGAATGATTGCGGTGGTCTTCTCCCTGGAGAAGGTACGGAGGGGGTCTCCATATTCACTCTTAAGTATTCGGAGCTTCTTGACGTAGTTGCGTTCAGTTGTCACGAGTTCCTTGACGATATCGGCGAGTGCGGATGTATTGGTCATAGCACGTCTGCGCGTTACCTACGCGGAACCAGGGCAACATGTTAGGAGGCTACAGACAGACATGCACAGCTAAGCGTGACCTATGACACTTACTGCTCGAGTCATGTCAGTATTGTCCTGAGACGGTGATTGTGCTGACGATGGTAACGGATCTATGCCTTCGCCCAGAGAAGCAATAAGCTCCTTTACGTCTGTGGGATAGGGAATGTGAGACACGGTCTCTTGTTGTGGAGAGCAGGCCTATCCCAACTGTGGACCCCCTGGGACATGTTAGACGTGTCTTGTCAGAAGACGCACCTTGTGATAGCTCACGGCCTCCCTCCGTGCCTTCCACAACTACTCCGCAATAGAATACGCGTCTTGTAACGTTCGAGCCAGACGATCTGGGCTTAGGTCGGGGGACATGTTCGTCCTCCATCGCGAGCGGGACCACTTTGCGTGGCGATTGTGAGAGAGCCATGCTGATGTATCCGAGACAGACGAGGCCAGAGGTAAGTGAAGTGAAGGATAAATAACAGCCGCGAAAGAGCCCGGAGGAGAAGAAAGCTTGCAGCAGAGACCCGAACAGGCGAATCGGCGATGTCCAACAGTGTCCAATCTCCAACACTGGCGCCTCCCTATTTGGCCCTGTTGTCCCCCCGACGCGTCCCCGCATCACGTGGGCGCGTCTCCCGCCATCGCTGCACAAAGCAGGCCCGACGATGCAAGAAAGCACGAAGCATCGCAGTATTGTACATTACAAATTGCGCCGAGGAACGCTGATAAAACTTCACATGCCCACCAGAGTACCAGGACCGCTGCTCGGCCCTGATTGCGGCTGCATCTCCATGTCGTCCACATCATTCACCGCCTCCGCACTCAGATACTTGTTCTTCTTCTTCCGACTCGATGACTCGGGCGGCGGCGACTGCGCTTTCTTCGTCTTCAAGATTTCCATGATCTCTGAGGCAGGTGTTCAGTAGATCCAGATCGCGCAGGACAATGGACACTCACCCGTGTGCGACATCTCTTCGAAGCCCTTGATGCTTCGTTTCATTGTCAGCCAGCGTCTCTGCAGTGAGTGCGCGCTCCAAATATTCCAGTTTTCGTCGGGGAGCAGCTTCCAGTCAATCTCGGTATCATCGCGCACGTTCATAGAGTCGACCCTGCACACCGAATGTGAGTGACAGCTCGCCTTGAGAGGTAATCCAATGACATACTTGTGAACGAGGATGTACGCATCCATCGCACTCCAGCGTGGTCGCTCACCAGTGTTCTTGATCTGTGGGGCAATAGAGTCCGTCCTGCCGCCGGACAATCAGTCATGCACGCATTGGTAGCTACCAAGTGCCGTACCATTTTATTCTGCATTGTTGTCGGCCTCGCTTGCCACCCATCCGCTGACTCACGACGCCCCAGAAGATATCGTTGTCCATGTCCTTGCCCTGATCCACAGTCATCTCAGTGACGATACGAGTCAACTCCTCTTCTTCCTCCTTCGACCACATCCCTACAGGACACATCGTGCACTGTGAGCCACAGAATGGAGCAGGTTAATGCGGATGCGACTAACCTATGCGCCTAACCTCACGATCCTGCAGATGATTGCGGTACCGATCTCGACAATCTGCGGCGGTCCGTTGCACAATATCGCTGATCTTCTCCCATGCTTGTCCAAGGTCTCGGACGGACCTGCGGTGACTCAGATGTCGGATTCAGTGCAGCAGAGTGATAGCAGAACGTACTGGACCAACAGGTCGTCCTCAGTCTTCGTCCATGTACCCTTACCGGCGTACGGATGCCTTGCCCTGCGGACATGATGATAGACAGCAATGATAGGACGCAATTGCAGTGCGGACGCTGCATCATTGTCTCGATCAGTATTCACGATCAACCCGTTCACCGAATTGACTCACTGATCTCAGACCAGAAAGATTCATGCCCCTTGTCCTTGCCGACCTTGTTTGAGAATATGACTTGATCGAGCTCTTCTAATGAGAGACCTTTCGTCTGCCAGACTCTGAGTATCATACTGAACCGCTACTATTCTACCAGTGGACTCACGACACGATATCGCTCTATGGCAGAATTGAGTTGAGCTTCCTCCGTTGCAGAGAACTTGCCCTTCTTGTATACCAAACCTATGGCAAACTAGTTCAGTCTGACAACCGACGTCGGATATGCATCCGCTGACCTTCCGTTCTCACCAGCTCGGCGAGCTTCGACGTACTCATCCAGACATTCGCCAGCATGTGCGCATGGTCCGGGTTATCGTGCTGCAATGGGGCCGGGACCGTGTCCTCTTGCCCCGCCGGTCCACGAGCCTTCTTCTGCTTTGGCGGGCGTCCCAGAATCGCCTCCGAGCGCACAGGCTGCTGCTGTACAGCCGGTCCCGGGGGATGCGGTCCCGGAACAAACATCGGGGGCATGTTAAGCTGCACGTTCGCGGCGGCGGCTGCCTCTCCAAGAGTCTTCAGAACAGTGACAACCTTAGAGATATCGAAGTCCTGTAGACTCCGAAGCAGGTCCTCGCTCGAAGCGAAGTTGAGATCGTGAAGGAGAGCCGCAGGGTCCGGGAACGCTCCAGGGAATGGCTGACCAGGCGGGGGTGCGTGTGGATGATGCTGGGGGGGTGGAGGAGGACCAGACGGGTGACCGTGGGGAGGTGGTGGCCCGGGGTATGCATACGGGTCGAATTCCGGTGGGTACGCTAGGTATTGCTGCATCGTCTGGTCGAACGGTGGTCCGCCTGGCAGCTGCTGGCCCGCGGTCGCAGAGGCAGCCGCGACAACAGCGGATAGAAAGTCTGCGGAAGAAGCAGGGAGGTCCATCGGGAATCCTGTAGGCGCGACGGGAGGGGGAGGCATTGGGGCAGGCTGCGATTCGGACATGGGTTCCTCCTGAGCCCGCTCCTTCCCCTTGTTCTTGTTCTTTTTCTTCTTCTTTCCAGATGTTGCGTCCACCTCGACAGCAGGTATAGACCGCTCACTTGATCCGGAACTAGCAGAGGTCGGGGTCGGGGTCGTCTCACTCGATCTCTCTTGCTCCGGCGACGTCGACGGCGCAAATCCTCGTCCAGTTGCACTCACAGCAAGCCCAGTTTGGTCACCACCATTCCCATCATGCTTCTTTGACTTCTTTTTCTTCTTCGTGCTCGCGCCCTCCGCGTCCACAAGGTCTTGCTCTTCGTCCCGTTGACGTTTTGACTTCTTGTGATGCTTCCCGTTCGCGCCGGAGTGCACCAATTGAGCTGCTGCTGCATTGTTGGCGTCGCCGACGGCTTGTTGGAGAGCGCGTTGAATTTCATCGGTCAATGAGGTCACAGCTGCAGTGGAGGCCATGGAATGACACGCGTAGAATGGGGCGCGTCGAGGCTGCTTTAGGGCGGGTCAGGAGGTAGATGAGGGGAGGCAAGTTCGCGTCAAGCGCCCAAAATGGTCACGCTGCGACCCAGCTTACATCATCCGGCCACAACGGGCGCTAACTGTCGGAGAACTGAAAATATGATGAGAGTGAGATTCGAGAACCGCTCAAGACCGCTCGGCCATCTCACCATGGGGAGACGGTTCATGCTGCATATCATGAAACATATGCAGACCCTCCTCCAATCCATCCCTTGATACGACGCCAGTAGAATATACATCTTGGGGCATGACCTCTAACCAACAAAATATAACAAGCAAACCTAAGACGGCTCGTCACTACTCCTTGAAGAACTCGCGCATAACTTCGCCGAAGATCTTGACTGCCTTTGTGAAATCCTCCTCCTACATGCCAGTGCACAGCCGTGCATAAGGGACCGTCGTCCTGAAAATGGGAAGAGATAACATACCGATGCGTAGCTGAATGCAATCCGGAAGTGACCATCCACGGGGCTCGCGTTATCCTCGTCTGAAGAGAAATAGCGACCAGGTCCAATGAGGACTCCGGCCTCCGCTAGCTTCACAAAGAGCTTTAGTTCCATTGTGCTCGGCTCTTCGTCCGGTTGGAATCCGGGGACGTTCTCGAAGTGCATCTTCAGCCAGACGAACATGCCCGATGTCGGCGGCACCAAGCTGAATAGGGCCTTGGAGCCGTACGCACGCTTCTCCAACATGCGCGTGGAGCCTGCCCGGGGCTTGGACGAGGCCGTGTACACTGTACAGCCTTTCCACGAGGAGGTCGTGCCAATCGACATCTGCATGTCAAACTCTTCCCGGAGCGCATCAAGGAGGAAGTCCCGACGGGACTTGTACTGGACGGCCAAGCCTAGAAGACAGCCGGGGTGATGGCGATCAGCGGGACCGAGCGTACGTAGCAGAGTTCACATACCTTGGAGCCATCTGACATACCCATCGTACTTCCAGGTCGTCAACAACTGAGCGACAAGGGACTAGTCGGTAGCAAAAAGTTAGCGCACTTCCCACGATCGATGAGAGAGCTGTGTCAACGCACCTGGCCAAAGCCGCATGGAGCCTGTGTCGACACCTCGCCTGCGCGCTCGAGCCTTTCCGCGAACCGAGGGTTACAGGTGAAAAAGCCGAGGCGAGCACCGGGAGCAATTGTCTACGGGCGCGTGAGCAAAGAAGGCGAAGAAGCGAGCCTGGCCTTGGAGCGAAACGCCGTACCTTGGAGAATGTGTCGAGCCGGATGACCCGTCCCTGGTAGTCGATCCTGATGCAGATAAGTAAGATACCCGATGGGGATGGGACAAAACACGTACTTGAGATAACTTGGCGCAAGGCTCGACAACCAGCTCTCGGGATCAGCATGCATAGCTTGGGACACCGGGTCTAGCTTTGCGGCATATGACCCCATTTGCAGGAAGTAGTATGGGTCGTCCTCGACAATGATCACGTCTGTATTCAGTCGTACGCTTAATACTGTGTGTTCCGATCGTACCGTGGATACACGACATACCGTATTCGACACAGATGTCGTAAATCTCCCTCTTACGCTCCAGCCCCATAGTCTGTGGACAACTTGAGCAATATTACATGTACCTGAAGCGAATAGAACTCACGACGCCGGTAGGGTTCTGGCCGACTGGGACCGTGTACATGACATGGGGTCTATAAAACGATCAGCGCATTGCCCGTCCAATGATAGATGTTCATCACCGTTTGCATCCCCGCGCACCCTCGTCCCATTCCGCAAGAAGCTTGCGAAGCTCATCGCTGCGCATTCCTTGATCGTCCATGAGCACTCCGACGGGATGAATGCCGTAAGGTGCGGTGCCAGCTAGAGCAGAAGGATAGGTCCAGTCCTCCGTAATGAACGCTTCTCCAGGGTTGCAAAGGGTAGTGACCGCTCTCGACCACCTGCCAAACAGTTACTAACATTAGGCGCATTACCTCACACGATCGAGACATGCGGCAATTACCCATCTGTGTTGCCGGTCTGCACCAGTATCGTCCAGTCCAGATAGGCAGGCTGGTAGATTTTCTCAACAAGCTCGTTGATGAACTTCTGGAGCTGGGGTAGACCAGTCGCGGTGCCATATTGGAGAGCGACTTTGAGCGTGATGTCGTCCTTGTTTGCGGGATATTTCGGTATGGTTACACTCGTCGTCTTCTCCTTACGGGAACCGAAGAGCTTCCACAACCAGGAGAGAGAGGACTCGGACTGGCTGTCGGCAATGGAGAATGAGTCCGGAACGAGGGCTATGAAGCGCATACGGTCACTTGACGGCCCAAGCACGCTGTCACACCCGGCACATACCGTCACCCGAGATGGCAGCGAAGGGGAAGTATGCCTCATTGGGCATTCCTGCACACGGCAGACGTCAATACTACGCTTGCCTTTTTCATTCAAGCCCAGAGAAGCGTAAGAACTCACCACCTGCGAGGCTGATCAGGTCGGGACGACCAAAGTACCGCGCTAAGCCCTTGAGAGGCGATGTCGCACGCGCACGCGAGAGGTCGGAAAGGTGATGGGACAGGTCAACCGCCTTCCGCTTCTCTTGGTACTGGAACTTCTCGCTGAGCGATGGCGACATTGTGGGCGGGATGCTCGTCGTAGCTGCGAAAGAGATACCGTACCTCCA
Source organism: Lentinus tigrinus ALCF2SS1-7 (assembly GCF_003813185.1). NCBI lineage: Eukaryota > Fungi > Basidiomycota > Agaricomycetes > Polyporales > Polyporaceae > Lentinus > Lentinus tigrinus. The sequence continues at coordinate 450,738 of NW_027137911.1, read as the reverse complement.
TGGGTCGATTGATGACTTATGTGAGGGCGTGCACGCTGACGGAGGAGCGCTGAGGCTTGAGTCAGCGAAGGAGATAAGCAGTACGGGAATAGAGCGCCTGAGAAGTCCACGAGGCACGCTTTCCCGACTTCGGTGTGCACATCTTGTTTAGAACACTCTTCCTGCCTAGGTCGATGACCATTGACAACGACATACAAAGACATTACCGCGGCATATTGTGCACATCCACTGCCTGAAGTGTCTGCCTATTCTCATCACCCATCCCCGCGCCACCGTGACTGGAGGATACCTATCTGCACTGCCCCACAGCTTGATGCATCTGCTTCAACATGTGGGATTCATGCAGCGACATGGACCACCGATCGATTGCTGGCTTCGGTCAGAGGCATCGTATTGCATTATTGGGTGACTCTCCGTAAGGATTTGGATACAGCTTTTACTAGATGTCGGAGTCTGAAGTACGTGACCCGGCCGAAAACGAGATGCAATCACAGACCGTAATGTATTTAGAGACCGATTTAGAGACAGCTTACTCCAGATCAGATACTGATTGCGACCTCCCTCGCCCATCTTCGACCATCATTGCGATGTCCTTCATCCCCTATTATAGGTGTCCTCAACAGTTGGAAGGAGGTTGATAACAGTGATATAACATCAGGCTGTTGTCCTATTGTGTTTATATGGTCTGGAAGAGGTTGAGATCCAGGTCACCAGATCATGCCCGGGTTAGGTATGTGAAGCGCCCATTTCGTAGTGAAGTACACATTCGAGGCTCGTCGGAGGGCAGTTTGGTCGATTGAATAAGGGGGGTACCCCCTATTCAGATCCCAGCCTTTAGAATGCGGACGAAAGGTTCATCCAACTTCAAGAAATCCGTCCGAGTTGCGAATTGTCACGCTCGGAATCTCAAGATATGCTCCGGCCGGGTTTGAATTTTCATAACTCGTATCCAAACAGCTTACGGAGAGTCACCCATTGCCATATCCAGGCTGTGTGGTCTGCATCCCTACATAAATATTCCATCTCGCTGACTGAGGCCTGAGGACTCGACACTGAGTCCGTGCATGCTGATTACTAGGGTAACTTCGTTTGCATCTGTGGTCATTTCCTACTTAAATGGCGTCGCTGCATGGACTCACGAATGCAGTCGGCGTGATCATGCTTCGGCCAAGAGATACGTCGTGCAAATAATGACGTACAACGGATGCATGGAGTTTCAGAAAAAGCTCTAGCTAGACACTTCATCCCTCCAGCGCGTCAGTGGGCTGTCGTGTTTGCTCGATGTGTAGCACAACCGCGCCTCGCATGTGTGATCATGGATTGTTATTCGGCCCCAATTAGGCCAGGTAATACATACACATATGATGCATACAACAGAGACTAGATATGCAGGGGTCCGGTATGTGAGTAAACCGCTGTCGCTCTTCTCGTACATGAACGCACTCACCGGTGACGCGCAAACGTCGGGGTGCGACTCGAGGGTGCCTGCCCTTCCACGCATAGATCCACACTTCGCGCGCTCGGTACTACGCGTCTTGCTAGGCCGCGCATGCCGCTTCGCAGAAGCTCACAACCGAGTCTACGGGGGCAATACTCAATCTCTGAACCCAATCTATGAGGCATGTGCGGCACACCTTAAGCGAAGCGGATGTTCGACCTAACAAGAAGCGCGATGGATGCGGGTGGGCGGAGGTCGGATGTACACTGGAAGGCAGGTAGGTCACAAGCACCCCTACAGAGGCGACGAAGGGGTCAAACAATGTTCAGCGACAACCAACCCACGAACGCAGCTGGTAGAGCAGAGGGACATACCGGGACGCAGGGGCGCACTGGGGAAGATGAGATGCACCCGGAGCGGAACCAAAAATCTCACAAGGCTTTTAAAGTGCGCTCGGAGATTCGGATCAAGATATCAGCAAGGCTGGTACTTACCCTCCCTGAGCGGTCTGACATTTTTTGACCTCCGAAGTTGTGAAGAATATGCGTGGAGATACGAGGCGAGGGGCTGTTATGCTGATAATCGGGCAAGTGAATGGGACGACGGGGTGAAGGTCACTGGATACTCACCCACTCAATCCGCGAAGCGCGAGGCGACGCCGGTGCACACTGGGGAGGCCCTCCATCAGGAATTTCCGGGCGCAGGTTGCATTATGTGTAACGAACAACGCGGCACGGTTTCGACAAGCAGGGACAAGGCGAGCTCCAGATGAAGTTCCGGCTATGCTCGACGCAGTAAGGCCAGATTCGTGCGCATGTCGATCGGAGACATGGAAGCTGCCACGCGGTTCCTCGCGTGTGAGACGCTTCTGCCATGCGTGTGGCAGAGGCACGCATACCGAGGGAGGCAATAGCAGTTCGTCCGCCGTAAGCACCTCGCGTGCGACGCGAGCGAGGACACACTGGGGGCGAGGACAGACACAGGCAGTACTTGGAGTACGAGCAGCAACGCAGGCTGCGCAGCGCATGGCGGGTATCTGGGAGTTGCCGGATTCGGTAGAGGCCGGCCCTGAAGCAGCGAGGCAGATGCAGATGCGCCGCCATCTTCTGGGTTTATCGCAATCGCCCATCTCACTCGTCGCCGGTCCTACTATCCTTACGAAGGAGGAGGGAAGGAAAGGCTGGGTTTGTAGGAAGAGGGAAGAAGCGAGGTACGTAAAGCCATCCGCGCACTCCCCGTCTCGTGGTAACCCCTATGCAAGGTTCAGGCAATCTGTAGAGAAGTCAGGTCAGAATGGCGTATCAGTTCAGCAGGAAGGGATGTTTCAAGTGTGGCAATTGTGCGTGCATTCGATGACTTTGTTGCATACCCGCCGTAACCTCTTTGTGCTTGCCTAGTGGGGCACATCGCAGAGAATTGTTCCTCGGAGCAGCGTCTGTGCTACAATTGCCGCCAGCCAGGACATGAGTCTGCGGCGTGCCCCCAGCCTCGCTCGGTTGCGGCTAAGCAGTGCTACTCCTGCGGGGGCGTAGGCCACATCCAGGCTGAATGTCCTAGCCTGAAGCAGAACAGCGGCCAGAAGTGCTACGTGAGTTCACCACTAATCCTCGTCTTCATCCCAACTGAACCCTATCGGCTGGGGTAACCAGAACTGTGGCCGGTACGGACACTTCGCACGCTCTTGCCCTAACGGCGCCTTTGGCGGCCGTCCTGCTCCCCCGGGGCGCACCCTGGCTTCTACCCTTCCAGCCATCAAGTGCTATCGCTGCGGAGGCCCCAACCATATGGCTCGGTACGTCACGGAGGGCACTCAAACTCCGCAGCGTCATCCTTACCCTCTTGTCTTCACAGGGACTGCCTTGCAGCCCCAGGCACCACAGTGGCAGACACTGGCGCTCCCATTGGCAACCCGAACAAGAACAAGACTTGCTACAAGTGTCAGCAGGAAGGTCATGTAAGAGACCCTGCTATCTGATGCTCGCAGCTCAGCCTGACCATCTGGTAACCCGCAGATTGCTCGTGACTGCCCCGAGAATGCTGACTATGCGGCCTGAGCCCCGGCTCTCCCATCCGACCGTTCTGATATCATGTCAGTGTAGGATGTTCGGTGTATATGAAGATCTGCTAGGCCGCAAATTGTACGACGCCTTGTAACGACATACGTGCTTATTTATCAGCTGCTACATCTGTCATCATGTATGAATATATGTCTAGCTGCGTACAAACGTTCCATGCTTGTGCCACCCACCGACCAAGTTCAACTCCCCGTAGGTGTTCGGTAAGGGCTGTCACCTGTCCTCTCAAAGGCTGACGTGCGTCTTGGACCTAGGGACATATTGCGCCGAGGTCGGCCTGTGCGCATGCACGTACGCGCTTCCCTGGTATTCTGGACGTTCTGCGACTTTAGTACTGCCTGAGTCTCACGAGCTCGCGAACGTCAAGTTCACATGCAGCCCTCGCGTGGAACCAGGGAAGGGAACCGGCTATCCGATTCCAATCGTCGCGGTAGCTTCTTTTCGTTCCTCTCGTTCCAAGGCCCTCGTCTCTGGCTTCGCCATCTAACGGTGGCAAGCGTCTTTCGCAACAATTTATCTCCGCCCCACAGTATCTTCCTCAGAGCTTGTTGAAGTCCAGACCGATCAGTCAACCACTTCCGCCCGAACACGCCGGCCACAGCAGCTGGAAGTTCGGTCCTTGACTCTCTGACTTCGGCGCGTGCCAGTGCAACTCCCGGCGCGGTACCAGTATCTAAGATTGTCGAAGGCTCAATTCCAGAAGTCGTGGTTCCACGGAGTTAGACCGCTAGGTACGTACCTCCGCAACTATGGGGCTTTGGCGACGTGGAGCAGGCAGAGCTTTGGGGTCGGTATAATGGCATCGGGCCCAACTGCGACTGCACGCAATGAGCGCGGTAACTGCGCTGCCTGAGGCATGATAAAGGTGTATCCTGCACATGATCATCTTTTTTGTGCCTGCGAGGTTCTGTCTGGCCCCCCTTCTCGGCGTCCTCGTGTGGCGACTTCGGAAGGTGCTCTTGCTCAAACAAACTTGGGAAATTTTCGCGGATGCGGACCGTTCACTCCTACACTGAATACGTCCCGGTCACTCGGTCGTTCCTAACCCGAATCATCATCTGATCAAGATGGAACGGTCCACACAGCCGACGTCGGTCGTGCTACTGGTGTCTACGAAGCGTCAATGATTGAGGTATTGTGATCGTCCCCTCTCGATTTGACGTACGCGCCTTACACAACGCCCACAGAGGCCTGGACTAGGGCCTGTGATCATCCTCTGACGCTGGTGTTTCCTCGCGGAAACGGTCTGTTCAGGCGGTGTTCCAATCTTGAGAGCCACTCGCCACTCATGGAAGCGTGCATTGACAGAAGGCCCTGTTCTATTGGCGTTCTCCCCTCGCACGTCCGAACGCACCCTCGTTGGAATACGGGCACTGAACGTGTGCGCCCTGCAGTACCCGACTTCGCGCTGCCGCACACAAGGCACCGGTGGGGACAGTGCAGCTTCTTATCACGCAAGCTCCGACATCCTCTCGTTACCTCGGACTTCCGGAACCCCGCACTGAATTGCAACAACACCGATCAAGATACCGGCGTCCCCGGTTCGACGGCAGCAGCAAATGCGGGACTGTCCGGTTTTTCTATCTGACATCTTCAGCGCGGAGGAGTATGGTGTTTAAATGCCCATCCGATTTCCCTTTGCTCTCGCTGTGAGCCGTCGTCCACGCCCCAGGCATTCATAAGGCGGACCTCTTCCAAGACTTGGTTTGTACCCTTCGACATCCCCTACGCCGATACTGATTTCCCGCCCTCTCAAAGAGGTCACACCTCACCCTCGATCGCTGTGCGCGATTCTCCAGACCCACAAGGTCCCTCACGTTCTTTCGCATTCCATCGCGCTTTTTCTAAGGCTGCTAGATGGCCTCGACCCGGGTGAGTACGCTCGCGTAATGTCTCTGTCCACCCACGATGCGTTCATAACCTCGCTCGTGTCCAAATATTGTCCGGTCACTGAGACTGACGGCCTGCTCTCTTCGCTCTCGCCAACAGGGGAACAGGAGTCCTACATCGAGCTCCTCTCCCAGCTTGCAAAAAGCCGGCATGGGTACGGACTTGGGTGATCTTCCATGTTGTGGAGGTGAGCATATGTCCATGATTTCCGTAGCGCCTTCGCTCAGCCTTCTTTTCGCTTGCGCCCACGCATCTTGGTCATCATCCCACCCTACATCGCGGCTCGTGCCTCCGCAGAAGGCATAGTCATCGACGGAACCTTCCTGGACAGGCTCCTGTGAAGTCATGCGGCCGGGTGCAGTCTCCCCTCGGACCTTTGCGATAGATGACGCGGCGTAGTTGTACTTACACCCCAGCGGCTAGCCAATGTATGCATGACTTCTTGGGAGCCCAAAGCCCGACGTCGTATAAGCTTAGGAGTTCTTTGTGGGTACATCAGAGCATCCCTTGTTCGCTTCGATACGGGGGTGGCACCGACGATCCACATGAGGATGTGCGAATGTTACAGAATGCCGTAAGTCTCACAAGCAGAGCGTAATATCGGTTCGCCTGAGTCCATTCTCAATCCATCTGTGGATAAGTATCCGATATACACCATTAGATAATACCATGCAACAGAGCGTCTATGATGCAAAGAAACCGGAATGTCCCATGTAGTAGTGGCATGCAAGTGTCCAGAGTATGGTCCGGAAGCTGCTGGGCAAATCACCGTTCCTACGCCTTTCCTTGTCCGTATATCTCTATGCAACGTTCCTCGAATGCCTTCACCATCAACTTGGACACCTGGCCGAACACGGTGGCGGAGACGGTGGCGTGTACTGGATTCGCAAAGGCGAACGAGAGGTCCAGCGTGACGAGCGTTGGCTTCGCATCTCCGTTGTTCGAGATCCCAGGAGAAGTATGCATCGATGACTGACTGGCCGGTGTCGCATGGGTCGCATGGGTCGCATGTGGTGAGCTGGCGGATGCAGGCTGAAAGCGCCACACCGTGTTCAGCGTCTTGAACAGCGGAGTCGATGAGGCAGCCACAGCCTGTATGGCAATCAGCTGCTGTCGCCTCTTACATCATAGCAAACTCAATCTTCACCTCCACCGACTCGTATGGTCTACATGTGACCTTGCTCACGTAGCTCTCCTTGAACGATAAGAAGCCGACGGTGAGTTCGACATCCATGTTCAGACGCCCAGACGGTTCGGAAGGATGGATATGCTTGTTCAGTACGCGAGCATTCGTGCAGAAGGGCAGGAAACGCGGGTAGGATGACGCATCCGCTACGAGTTCGTAGAGCTGTTTCTGCGAGTACCTGGTAGTGATTAGTCAGGGAAACCTTTCTAGACTGCAGGCGGCACGCGTGGACGAACGGGAATATTTTGCGTTCGTGGTAGACTTGCGGGTCCTGGTTACTTCCGTTCTGACCTGAGAACGGCGAAAACGAGGAGAGGTCCGGTAGAGTGAATATGGTCCTCGATAGCTGTGGGCGAGTATGATGCGCAAGGCGGTAGAGGAGAGCCATCCTCAGCAGGCGGCGTCACTGCTAGTCACGGTCAACCCAACAAAGTGGTTCTGCCGCCGCCGGCCGCACGGGAACATAGACGCCGGAGCGGTATAGCGTCCGCGAACTTTGAGTCTGCTGGCGACCTTGTTCCCAAGCGATCCTCTCGCGCCTTGTGCCCTGTCTCTTCTCTTCTGTGTTATGCTTGCTGCTCCATCATAGACCTCCATCTATTGTATCTGCTAAGTTCTATTCGCGACGTCTGTATGCATAGCGACCTGTGTCGTCATCCGGCTATAACCCAACAAGACTGTACTACTCGTTTTCCTAATACCCTTTACTCGCAAACGACAAGTCGCGAGGACCGTCTGCTTCATAAACCACAACAATCCACATGGCCGATCCGCTACAGCTGCGTTTCTCAAATAGCTCGGACGAGTGAGTACTCAGTTGTACCTGGAAGGCACGAATCCCAACAAGTTATAGCTCCCCGCTTCAGGAAGACCCGTCGGACAGCGAGCACGATACCGCACCACTCGAAGACCATGATGAAGTATTAGGACCCCTTGATCCACGCAATTCTCAGCTCTCCTTGGTCTCTGGTGCGGGGCATAGTTTTGACGATCGGAGACATCACCACCACCGCGGCCTCGCTCATCGCGACTTTTTCAAGTACCTCGTCGAAGAGGGAAACGAAGCGAAGAAGCTGCGAAAGGTTTTGCGCGCTGCCTTGGAACGCCTGGACGGAGAAACGCGTCGCGCGCAGGAGGCGGAACGGCGGGCGCTGGAGCTCGCGCAGAGGTTCAAAATTGTTAACGAGGCGCGCCTCGCCACGCAGCAGGACCTGGACCGTGCTCATGCAGAGTTACGGTTATATAAAGTCCAGCTGGACAATGCCCAACGCGAGATCCTCCGAGGGTCCGATCTGCTCAAGGATATTGAGGCTCAGAGGGATAGTGCGGAAGCCGCCGCAGCGAGGGCGCGGTCGACTGCGCGGAAACTGAAGGAGCAGCAATTGATGATGCAGGCTCGCGAGGAGGGCCGCAAGGAAGGTTATCAGGAAGGCTTGAGGCGAGGATACCACCAAGCACGCGGTTCTGGTATCGAGGAACTCGAAGTCCCTCCCGCAGGCATGGCACCTCTGAGTAGCTTGGTTGGTGAGACTCCTGGGACGTCTCGTCCAGGCGAATTTGGACGCACAGATCCGCTGGACGATATGTCCATGCTCAACCTCTATACACCTCCGCCTTCTACGATGCCTTTGGCGTCTTCGTTTGGTGCGGCGCTCGGAGACGGAACGGCCGGTGAACCCTACGTCGGCATTGGGGCTGGAGCGCAGGGCTCCCGCTTTCGCGAAAACATTGGCACTCCCTCCACATTGCGATCGGCACCTTTGGATTCTGGATCACAAAGGGAAGGTGGTTGGCGCGGAGGTCAGGAGGACGAAATTCGGTATATACGACCAACGCCCCTGCACACTGCACCTCCCCAGCACACGGATTACGCCGTACCTCCAGACGGCTACATACCTGCAGTGGATGCCGCTGGCGGAATTACCCTCCCGCCACCTCACGAGTTGCATCCACAGCCGTCGATGTCTACTATCGCTGCTCCGAGCTCTGCCTCTGCTATGGACGCGGCCCGTCTAGCCACATTTTCGAACGTTGCTTCCCGTGATTACGCGTACCACCCGGAGAGACGCGGATCACCTCGTTCCCTTGCCGATTCACTTCCCTCTACGACCATCTCTCAATTCGACCTCGTGAGTTCTCCGAAGATGGCTACACGAGGCCTGCGTGAGCGAAGCTCTGGGCTGAGCGCCATCCCTGAGGTTTCGAGCTCTATGGAATTCAGCCCTAGCACCGAGGGACGCATCAGGAGCACCATCCTCCCGGAGCCCGTCACATTCCCCGTGCCGGACGACGGAGGGATTATGGACGGTCATGGGAGCGAGATACCCCTGATGCCTCACAATCGCAGTCGAGAGTTGAATCAACGTATTGCAGATGAGCTCAGATACGACGGTTCAGCCGAAGGGGAACAGTGGCGAGGATCTGCCCCCAGCCAAGTTTGTATTCATCTTTCCAACTCATGCCCAGGCTATGCTGACATTTCTTCCCGTAGAGCCTTCCTTCATCTTCTCGTGAACGACTTCACCCGCCCCCTAGGCCCACCCATATCACCACGCCATCGCCGCTAGGCAGACCTTCGAGCCCTGCAACGCCTTCCCCTGTGAGACCTCCATCTTCCTCCCACCGACGCTCGCGCTCCATGCAATCGCCACCGTCCGATGACCGTTCGTATCTAGGGGCTGGATCTAGCTCAGGGACTCATCGTCGTACAGCATCTTCCACTCCGATCAGCATTCGCATAGAGCCTCCGGTGCGTGCTTCACGTTTGAGGTCAGTCCTTGTTCCCCACGCTGACTACATAATCGCAGTCTGGGCCTGGATCCAACCATTCCCCTGCGTCCCTACACGATGGAATGTTATCCCCGGATACGTCGCGCCAGCCTTTACCGCCATCTCAACCAGATCCCTATAATCCAGAGCGGCCACAGTCGAGAGGTTACCCTGGAAATACTTATCCGTATGCGTATGGCATGCACAGTGCTCCGGCACAATCGCCCGTTTACGATCGCCCTTCTTCTCCGCGACACACTCCAGACCCCACTCGTGGTTACCCGGCCTATCCGGCTGCAGCTTCGAGCGCATCCCTTGGGTATGGGCGTCCGAGATCTCGAGGGGGCTCTGTGGACCTCAGAGGTCCTGGGGGTGACTTCCCCGATCGTCCCAGGACCCCGTCTAGTCGTCCTTCCTCCGTCGCGCCCGGAGACAGGCCACCGTCCGCTCGTCCTAACACACCCGGGCAATCAGTCGTGTACACTGACTCTCAGCGGGTGCCGAGCGTGCTACGCTCTCCCTCAAGGGCGTCCAGCCGCCAATCCCTCCAACCCGACCTCCCACGTCCCTCTTCTCGTGCCTCCGCCGACCGCCATCGTAGCCTCAGCCTCCACGCGGGTTCAACCCCGGCAACGGTTTCTCGTCCGCTCTCCGGAGGATCGGATATCAGACGCGTACCGTCTGCCAGTTCTATGAACAGCGATATATCGCGCAAGTCCGGCTACCAACACTACGACCCGACTGGCTACGTTGACCCGGCATTCCTTGCTAGCGCGGAGGATCTCACAAGTGTCCAGTCGCCTAACACGATGGCGAACACTCGCGCAAACGCAGCATGGACCGGACCGGGACCGTCGAGGCTGCGTTCGTCGTCGCCTTCCTACTCTTATGCCAGTTTGCGCAGTTAGAACGAACTGTTGCATAGGTATACGCTCATCTGGGTGCGTCATCTTGTGCACATATCTATCGCCATGCTGTACGCTATTTACGACGCTCATGATTGCGAGCTGAGCCCGCGGACTCGATGTTATTATATTGTAGTCTACGAACGATTTACTGACGCTGTTGCTTGGAATGCTTGGAGCTTGAGTTACTGGTACATGCTGTGCGTAATCTCAGAATACACGTAGCTTTGCAGACTTTCACGTCGCCCTTCCTCGTCATGAGGTGTCCACCAACTACGTTGATGTGTATATCTGGTATGTTCGATACTTGTCGAATGTTTGAATTACTGCGGCGCTGATGCCAGACATCAACTTAGTCGGCTGTGGTGATATTCACGGAGTTTGGCGAAATCTACGCAGTTAGACACAAAGAATAACACAGCCATACTATCGATGGGACTTGCAACAAATCTCTCTCAGGACATGCATACAAAGCTCCATGGCTTTGGACTTCGGGTTCTCCCACCCAACGCCGCTTGTGGGCGGGAATGGTTATTCTCAAAAAAGTCATGCTGACGTACTCCTTCGAAACTCCGACGTACCAGCGAGCACGTTCGACCCATCTGCAGTCATGCAAGGCTCTGATGATCATTTTTACGTCTCACACAGACGTCCCAACAGTTCAGTTGTACTATGCGTTTGGACCTGGTACAACGTCCTCGCGCCGCCTCCCTTGCCACAGATACTCGTCACCTCACCGATATTCTGCATTGCCCCCGTTATCTCTGAGCTCCGTTCTCATCAAGGTGAGCATGCATTCGGCACTCCGGTGGGGAGGCGTTGGACGCTTCTCAGCGGTCCGCTGTGGCGCCAGTTCGTCCGGAGAGCGTAACATGACTGCCCCCGCTCTTCTTCCGCTAACTCAAGCATTGTGGCCAGCGCTCTTACGGTGGTTGATACTGCGACCTTGAGTCTATTCTTGGCGTTGGCAGACTGATGTCCTGTCCCGACTGACCAGCGGAGTACTAATGTCGACGAGCGTGGCGAGGTGTGGCAGTTGCCGCCCGACTGCTATCGGAACTGGGCGTCTCTTGTGCCGTGTGTTGACTGACGTCGCAGTGCCCGTTTCCATCAGTACCGTCATATAGTCTTCCCCGCAAGTTTCTGTCTGACCCTGGGACATTGTCCCATTCAACTCTCCTTGCTATGCTTCGCTTGCTCGGACAAGCCTCCGGCAGACACGCGAAAGTTGGCAAGAGTACAACACTCGCCCGATTCGGAGGAGGACCAACTGGGGGTTGCGGTCTGCCTATCACAGAACAATGATGTCGCCGTTTGTGCGATTGCATCGAACGAATTGGCACCAATAAAGCCCCAAACCTCGGCCGACCGACGACCATGTGGACACGCACAGCTGACGGACTCTATTGACAGCGAAGCACGGTGCCTACGGCGCGCCGTATCCTGTTGGTACGTACAGCCTACAATCGCATCAAGGTTGCCAATAACATTCTCGGGCAGAGGCGGCTCCCTTACCATGATGCCATGGTGCCCTATCAATGATCCCCCGGCGAAACCGAGCGGGCCTGCGCGTGCTCGGTATCGAAATGACGCCGCGGCGCGAAGCTGCCCGCCCACATATAAGAACACCATGGCAGCGACATACGAAGCGAAGCTCCTCCCATCGCCGCTGGAACTGTCCCAAGCTCGCGATCACGCGACGCCCCCGGCAGCCAGGTACAGATCATTCGCACAATGCTGCAACTCGACAAGATCCGCCTGGCCGCCGTCTCCGCGCTGCTTCTCCTCGGCGGGGCGGTCATTGAAGTCGCCGCGAAGACCCCCGACGGCCGCGCGCATGCGAACATCCCGCCCCGCCCGAGCCTGCCTGTCGTGACCCCGCCCGATGTTGGCCCGGTCACGAGCAGGAACGGGACCGTGCTCCCGCCGTACAACACCACGTACTACTTTGACCAGCTGATCGACCACACCAACCCGTCGCTCGGCACGTTCAAGCAGCGGTACTGGCACACGTACGAGTTCTATGAAAAGGGTCTGTCCGAGCATCTGTGCGAATATGGAGTGGGAGCTGACATACTGTACCTCTCGCAGGTGGTCCTATCATCTTGATGACGCCCGGGGAGGCGAACGCAGCTCGTATGTTTGCATGCTGCCTGCGGCTTTGGGAATGGAAGCTAACCCCGCGCTAGCCTACACCGGATACCTCACGAACCGCACCATCAACGGGCAGGTTGCTCAGGCGCACAACGGCTCTGCGATCGTGGTCGAGCATCGGTACTATGGACTGTCGAACCCGTTCGACGATCTGTCGGACGCGAGCCTCAGGTTCCACACTATCCAGCAGGCGATCGACGACCTTGAGTACTTCGCGAAGAACGTCCAGCTCCCACAGCCCGACGGCGACTCGGTCGCGCCGGGCAAGGCTCCCTGGGTCCTCATCGGCGGAAGCTATTCGGGTGCGCTGACGAGCTTCACGATGGTCAAGTGAGCAACTTCGTGCGATATGTTCCCGGGCATTGACGCTGACGCTTTCTCGCAGCAAGCCGAACGTTTTCCAGGCTGCGTATGCGTCTTCTGCAGTCGTGGAGAGCATTGTGTATGTGCTGTCCCTACGCACGCGCATTGACGAGAAATACTGACGTATTTGGTGCCTTCCAGCGACTACTGGGGATACTTCCAGCCCATCTTGGAGAACATGCCGAAGAACTGCTCTGCCGATGTTCAGGCTGTGATCGCTCACATTGACTCGGTCTTCACCTCCGGCAACACGAAGAACATCAACACGATCCTCAAGCTGTTCAACATGACCGAGCTCAGCAACCATCTGGATGACGCCGCTGGCGCCCGTGAGTATTGTATTTCTGGCAGGGGCTTGTGAAGTGATTGCTGAGATCGGTGACCGCAGTCCGCAACAATCTCTGGGATTGGCAGTCCCTTTCTCCCTCTTCTGGTGGCGGAACGTTCTTTGAGTTCTGTGATGCGCTCGAGGTCAAGAACGGAGTGAGCGCTGGTCCGAAAGGTTGGGGATTGCAACACGCTCTGCAGGCGTGGGGTTCCTTCTGGACCAAGACGTACTACCCTTCGCGTGAGCCTATCCCTTGCTTGCTTGCTGTGGCTTGGTCACTGATGAAGGTTGCATGCAGTGTGTGGTGATGCGGATGTCGTGTACGTTGTCAGATAACCTTTGCTTGCACTTTGCGCTGACGCCTTGCACAGTACTTGCTTGGGAACGTACGACCCCACGCAGGCATTCTGGACTGACACCTCGATTGACAACGCGGGCCGCTCCTGGACTTGGATTGTGTACGTCAAGATCCACGTCGTGCTGAGCGTTCTGAACTGACATGTGGTACGCAGCTGCAACGAGATGGGCTTCTTCCAGGAGGGCGCTCCCGAGCCACACCCGACCCTCGTCACGCGCTTGGTCCGCCCTGTATACGACGAGAGACAGTGCCCGTACTGGTTCCCGGAGAAGTTCGCCAACCAGACGCATCCTGTCCCGAACGTCGATGCAACGAACAAGGCGTACGATGGGTGGTTCGTGAAGGAGAATCACCTCTTCTTCGCCAACGGCAAAAGTGCGTCTTTTTGTTTGGAGATAGCGGTTCCGCTCATGATCGCCGTCGTGCTGACTTGACGTGCCCGTGCCCCGCAGGCGATCCTTGGAGGGAAGCGACGCTGGCGGCAGACGGGACGCACTTCCAAAGCACGGCTGAGCAGCCACTTGCGCTGTCGGACGGGTTCCACTGCTCGGACCTGTCGACGGCGAACGCGAATGTGGACTCGACGGTGCTTGCAGTGCAGCAGCAGGCGCTGAAGTCGATCGCGGGCTGGCTTGCGGAGTGGAAGCCTTCGAGCCAGTGATATTTGGGTTACATGTAGCGGAGTAGTCGCCTGCGGGCTAGTGTCATTCTGTTGGTGCGAAGGATTGAAGGCTATCTCGGTGTCCATGGACATCAAATACGGCGGACAATAGTTGGATTGGACAGATAAGTAACAGATACAAGTCCAGAGCGTGGGATAGCCTCGGCCGGTGGCCGCAGAGGAGAGGGGGCTGCGATAGCTGGAGCTTGGCGTGGCCACTGGACAGTGCGAGACATTGCCACTACGTCGCGCCTCGATCCTGGGCGCCGGGCGGCGACGTCAGAGACCGCAGACGCCGTGGCGCTTGGCCGCACCCCCCGCCCAGTCTCCACCGTGCGCAGGTGCCCGGTGCCCTGGCGTGCGCACAAAGGCGAAAAAGACAGCTTTGGGCTGGATTGTGCAGACAAAGGGCCGGGCAAAGGACAAAGGAGGCTGCGTTGGCGTGCGTCGCAACGACCCCTCGGACGGCGCTTACCCGATATGGCATCACGCCTTTGGGGAACCTCCATCGGAAGCCTACCACGTGACTTCCCCTCTGCCCACAACCGAACAACCCTCTGCCCAGCTCTGAATTTAATTTGTTCATTTATCTCCCTGCACGTCTCTCTTCCAAACTCTCATCATCTGCCCGCCGCCGCCACTCCTATCTCTAGTCAGTCCTCCTCGTGCTCCCCGCCGTCCCCGCCGTGCTGACCCTCGTCCTCGTTGCAGCCTTTCACCACCCACTCAATCACCACTTACTACAGTCAGTCCGACGCGTCTTCCGCCCCCTTCCCGCGTGCTGATGACGTATCCACCCCAGATGGCCCAGTCTCGTGAGGATTCTGTCTACCTCGCCAAGCTCGCTGAGCAGGCTGAGCGTTATGAGGGTACGTGGCCAGTCTCCTCCTTGTCGTGTGGACGCATCGCTCACGCGACCCCTGCGCGCTCACAGAGATGGTCGAGAACATGAAGCGCGTTGCTTCTTCCGACCAGGAGCTCACCGTCGAGGAGCGTAACCTCCTCTCCGTCGCCTACAAGAATGTCATTGGTGCCCGTCGTGCGTCCTGGCGCATCGTCTCCTCCATCGAGCAGAAGGAGGAGTCCAAGGGCAACGAGGTCCAGGTCAAGATGATCAAGGGCTACCGGGAGAAGATCGAAAGTGAGCTCGCCAAGATCTGCGAGGACATCCTCGACGTTCTCGACAAGCACCTCATCCCCTCGGCTGCCTCGGGCGAGTCCAAGGTCTTCTACCACAAGATGTGAGTCCTTGGTTACCACTGCTATCTGATAAGACCCTCACATCCATCGCTTGCAGGATGGGTGACTACCACCGTTACCTCGCCGAGTTCGCTACCGGCGACAAGCGGAAAGAGAGCGCCGATAAGTCGCTCGAGGCCTACAAGGCTGCATCCGATGTTGCTGTTACCGAGCTTCCCCCCACCCACCCCATCCGTCTCGGTCTCGCCCTCAACTTCTCCGTCTTCTACTACGAGATCCTCAACAGCCCCGACCGCGCCTGCCACCTCGCGAAGCAGGCGTTCGACGACGCCATCGCCGAGCTTGACACCCTCTCGGAAGAGAGCTACAAGGACTCGACTCTCATCATGCAGTTGCTCCGCGACAACCTTACCCTCTGGACCTCCGATATGCAGGAGTCTGGTGAGTTGTTAGTATTTGTCAATGTTGTCCCTGTCCTAATCGCTTCTCTTCACAGACAAGCCCGCAGACAAGGATGAGGGCGCGGACGCTCCTGCAGAGGAGGGCGCATAATTGGGGATTCGGGGGTCTGGCTTGAAGTCACTTATCTCGTGTAGTTGTCGTAATGTCTTGCTCGTTCATCATCAGCATCAGCATCATCGTACCATACTCGCACATATCATCTCTTTCCTGCATTCATTTCTTCCTTCGTTCCACAATCTCTTTGCATCGTCCTTTGACGTAATCATTTGAGATGTTGTGTATAGAAGGTCTTGTCATGCAGTTCATTGTCATCATTGCCTTGAAAGCGTGATTGTATGCGGCCATGCCACTTGTTGGCGTTGAGTATACGCACCATTGTGCTGTTTCCGTCTGTTCTGCCCGATCTTCACATGTACAGCCTTGCTTACAATTCCCGTCAAGTTGTCTCGGTTGTGTCCTGCATGCGCGTTGCGGGGAAAGATTGATGTACTATTGTCGGTGTGACAAGGTACCCCTTGCTTGCTCGTGCAAGGTACCAACCAGATGTTTTCAAGGAAAGAGAGCACCATCAGCACCATGTTCACGACGCTGTCTATGCTTGTAGGGCGGAGAAGACTCGGCTCGCATCCTGGGCAACGATAACACTGCAGCTTTTCGGACCTTCCGACGGTATTTTGGGGGTGGGAGTACGAAGCCGCCATACATGGGTGTCTGGATGAAGGTATGGATACGCCACCCGCAAAAATCATTTCTCGCACTCCTCCTCACAAGCACGAATGCAGAACCCATAATCTGTGGTCGGAGACCGTAGAGATACGCCTGATGATATGGAGCTCGACTTCGGAGGGCAGGCAGGGCACTTTGACGCTGGGTGGAAAGCTATGCAGACCAGCGTCTACAGCTCGCACACATCGCAAACGGCGCGCGGAAGGAGCCTCCCGCAAAATCCTAGAATGTATTGCTCTGCTCCGCAAGCTGGGTCGCAGGTTGCGGGGCGACGAGAGTGGGAGGGTTTGGGTGTCGGCAGCGGAAGAGAAGCCGCCAGAAGCCACGCTGCGGTACACAAGTGCCGGACACGCGGCGCCACACAGAGGGAACACAGAAGCTGATTGGGTAAGCCTGATTCGCCGCGGAATTGAACGGGAGGAGCATCTGGAGTGCCCGTCGCAGACGAGCTGGGCGCATTATCTCCCGTGGCTGCTGGCTCTGGCAGAGCGGTCGCGGGGTCGCGGGGGCGAGTGCGGGGGCGAGGCGAGGGGGCGACATGGCTAGCAAGAAGGTTGTGTATGTGGCTATGAGTCCAGCGATCAAGCGGCGGCAAGATCGGCGCGTAGAATTGAACTCCGCGAAGACTCAAGTTCCCACGCGGAAGGTGTCTGGGTTGAAGGACCGCTCTTCGGGCATAATCAAGGCGAGTCGACAAGTGTTTCTTCCCTTTCCTTCTCCACGGCCACAATGCATGGCTCTCCCTCCCCTCGCGGCGCCACCGCTCGCAGGGGGCGCTCTCCCCGTGCTGCCCCCAGCAGCCCGACCCCGTCCCTCATCCCTCCTGATTTTTCCGCCAACGTTGCCACCTTCACCTCGTGCCTGAGCATCGCTGTCGAGGGCGCTATTCCGATCGAACGCCCGGAGCCTGCGCACCCCGGCGACGCCCCTGCCTCCAACGACACCCGGAGGGCCCCCAGGAAATCCAAGACGGACGCACTCGCTGCTCTGCATTCTCATGCGCAGACTACGCTTGGTGAGGAGACTCTCAATGACTCTATCACCGAGGAGGGCGGCCTCCGTATCCAGTTGCGGGATGGCCCTCCCATCCACGTCTCCCCAACCTTGGATTTATCCACCGTGAAGACGGCGAAGACGAAACCGACTGGGCCCAAACCTGGTCCCCGTCCATTCGGCCTCTCCGACTGCCCTACATTCCATCCTACTCCCGAGCAATTCAAGGACCCCATGGCGTATATCGCCTCAATATCAGACACGGGCAAACGATTCGGCATGTGCAAGATTGTGCCACCGCTAGGATGGAGTATGCCCTTTGTCACAGACACCGAGGTGCGTTCCTGCCTTCTTCGTCCGATGAGGCGCCGGTGGCGTCTGGCTGCGCAGCCCCCTCACCTCCCCTGCCCGCAGAGGTTCCGCTTCAAGACCCGTCTGCAGCGGCTCAACTCGATCGAGGCGTCGTCTCGTGCAAAGGTGAATTTTCTGGAGCAGCTCTACCGGTTCCACAAGCAGCAGGGCAACCCCCGCGTCTCCGTTCCCACCATCAATCACAAACCGTTGGATCTCTGGACCTTGCGCAAGGAAGTGCATAGGCTCGGTGGCTATGAAGCGGTATGGGTTCACGAACGCCGTTGAGATAATCTGACCGATAGCTGACAAACATCGTGCTGCTGCCGCGGATTCTGTCGACGCTTATGATTGGTAACGGTGATCTTGTAGGTGACGCGTGACAAGAAGTGGGCGGATCTGGGTCGTCTGCTCGGATACACTGGAATCCCTGGCCTCGCGACACAGCTGCGCAACTCGTACAGTCGGGTGATCCTTCCCTACGAGCAGTTCTGTGAGCGCGTGCGGAACTCACCTGCGCTGTCGCCGAACAAGCAGCGGGATGCCAATCTCAAGACGCATACGAACATCCAGTCCATTAGCGGCATCGGCCGGCTGAGCACCCCGGTCTCTAACGTGGACGATGACAGTCCGCCATCTAGTCCTCTGTCGTCGACGTCGAGCCCGCTCTCGGAACCTCCGGACGAAGCTGATGCTAAGGAGACCAACGGCGTCAAAGTTGAATCTTCTCGACCTCGGAGAAGTGCTCGCCACACCTCAACGGAGCAGAATTCACGTACGTAGAACTGCCGTATCTCGGTGGCGGGGTGACTCACCTTGATTACAGGGCCTTGTCGGACGTCGGCGACGAACGAGGCGGGAGGATCTGTTGAAGCAGGCTCTTCCAAGCAAGTCAAGTCTCCGTCCGAGGTGCGTCGGCTGGAGGATTCTGTGAGGGCGACCGCGGCTCGCTGACAAGGTCGCTATCCAGTTGCACTGCGAGATATGTCTCAAGAAGGATCAAGGCGAGAAGATGTTGATATGCGATGGATGTGACTGTGGTACGCAGCGATGGCGCCTCTGTGAGTATTCCTCCGTCGTTGACGGACCCAAAATTTTCCAGGCTTCCATATGTTCTGTCTGGACCCCCCTCTGTCAAACATCCCCAAAGGCCAATGGTTCTGTCATCTCTGTTTGTTTGGAACTGGCGGTGACTTCGGCTTCGATGAAGGCGAGGAACACAGCTTGTCGAGCTTCCAGGCGAGAGACCTCGAGTTCAGGCGCCTATGGTTCCTAAGCCATCTACCGCTACACACAGTCAACGCTGCCAATCCTCTGTCGCCCCGTCGGATCGATGACCCTTACGCCAACCGCATGGGAAATACTATCGTCACGGAGGAGGATGTGGAGTACGAGTTTTGGCGGTTGGTCCAGTCGCCAAACGAGACGGTTGAGGTCGAGTACGGAGCCGATGTACATTCGACGACGCATGGAAGGTACGTGGTTATCCGAAGACTGTATACGCGCATATATCGACCGTTGGTTTGCCCGTCATTTCCCAGCGGCATGCCTACCCTGGAGACACACCCGCTCGATCCCTACTCGAAGGACCCGTGGAACTTGAACAATATCCCCATCCTACCCAAGTCACTGCTGCGCTACATCAAGTCTGATATCTCTGGCATGACGGTACCGTGGACTTATGTTGGAATGATTTTCTCTACGTTTTGCTGGCACAACGAGGTCAGTAAGCGCCTCTCGAACTGTCCGACGGATAGTTTCTCATGCAAGGCATCCCAGGATCATTATACCTACAGCATCAACTATAGTATGTGCTTTGGCCCGGATTGGACCGCTCGATCTGCTCACAGAATTTCTGGTAGTGCACTGGGGGG
Organism: Lentinus tigrinus ALCF2SS1-7; assembly: GCF_003813185.1. Taxonomy (NCBI): domain Eukaryota; kingdom Fungi; phylum Basidiomycota; class Agaricomycetes; order Polyporales; family Polyporaceae; genus Lentinus; species Lentinus tigrinus. The sequence goes on along the minus strand of NW_027137911.1, from coordinate 431,005 downwards.
AGACAAAGACATGGTACAGCATCCCGGGATCTGATGCCGAGAAGTTCGAAGCGGCCATCAAGAAGGAGGCTCCAGACCTGTTCGAGGCCCAGCCAGACCTCCTGTTCCAATTGGTTACGTTGATGAACCCGCAGCGCATCCAGGATGCAGGGGTCAATGTGTTCGCTTGCAACCAGCGAGCAGGCGAGTTCGTCGTCACGTTCCCCAAAGCGTACCATGCCGGGTTTAACCACGGAGTATGTCTGCCATCGTTCTGACTTGTTCTGCGGCTGCTGATGCGTAGCCCATCCCCAGCTTAACTTCAACGAGGCCGTGAACTTCGCCCTTCCTGACTGGTTACCCCTCGGCTTGGATTGCGTCAGGCGGTACCAGGAGCACGGGAAGCTGCCAGTGTTTTCTCATGATGAGCTCCTTATCACTATCACGCAGCAGTCGCAGACTATTCAGACTGCGATGTGGTACGTCCAACGTCCACGGCTATTCTTGGCGATTCGCCGGTACTTACAACACCTTCGGTCAGGTTGAACGATAGCCTGCAGGAGATGACGGACCGCGAGATGGATGCGAGGACACGTGCCCGATCGCTCCAGATGGGCGAAGTTCTGGAAGAAACCGACCGGCCCGAAGATCAGTATCAGTGTGCCGTCTGCAAGGTCTTCTGCTACCTCTCCCAGATCACGTGTGCCTGCACCACCCAGGTCGTGTGTATCGACCACGTTGATCAGCTGTGCAAGTGCCCTCCCGCGAATCACGTCCTCCGGAAGCGGTTCAGCGACACGGAGCTGCAGGACATTCAGGCAAAGGTGTCGGAACGTGCTGCGGTGCCTGCCATGTGGCGGAACAAGCTGAAGAAGCTCCTTGACGATAACCCGACACCTCCTCTGAAGAGCCTTCGCGCGTTGTTCGCGGAGGGCGAGAAGATCCAGTTCAACCTCTCTGAGCTCAACAACCTGCGCAAGTGTGTCAACAAGGCCAACGAGTGGCTGGAGGCGGCGAACGCCATCCTCGTCCGCAAGCCCCTGCGCAAGCGCGGGCGGAAGTCTCGCGGTCGGTCGTCCACTGCGTCCATCGAGAACGGCATGGACGTCTCTGAGGAGATCGTTGACAAGCCCGACCGCTCCTTGAAGGACCTGTATGCTCTCCTGGCTGAGGTCGAACACCTCGGTTTTGACGCCCCCGAGATCGAGCAGTTGAGGGCTATCGCTGCCGAGGCCGAGGACACCAGGAAGCAGGCGCAGGCGATTCTCGATATCAGGCCCACGCAGTTGGATCCCGAGGCGTACGTGGAACGATGCCAGCGGCTCATCCAACACGCGTCGATGCTGAACGTTCTGGTCGACGAGATCGTGGAGGTCGAGAAGATCGTCCTTCGTGAGCAGCTTGTTAAAGAACTTCAGGGAGTGCTCCAGCGGGACAACCTGACTCTCGAGGAGGTCCGCCACTACGCGGCTCGTGCCGACGCCTGCAACCTCCCCCTCGAGAACCAGTACATGGCGCGCCTTCAGGCATTGCTCCGCGCTGGGAATGCATGGGAGGACAGGGCGAAGCGTGTGCTGGAGAAGCCTCAGCGGACGCTGGAGGATCTCGAGGAGTATGCAAGGCCGCCGCGCAGCGACGTGCCGATCGATGCTGCTCTTTTGGATCGCCTGCTCGAGTTGAGACAGAAGGGCAAGGAATACGAGAAGCAGGCAAAGGCGTGGCTACTAGCCGACCCTAGGGGCGAGAGGCCCAATGTGCAGCACGTCGCTGAGCTCGTCAACCAAGCGGACCGAGATTTCGCTATCCCCACTGTCTCCGACATCAAGCGAGCGGTCGACTTCGCACAGGATCTTGAGTCGCGCTGCGAATCTGTCATGCGGGGCACATACACCACCCTTGACGACTCTGACGTGTTCCAGACTATGCTGCAGTGGCGCAAGTATGCGAAGGAGCACCTCACCATGTTCTCCCTCCCCAACCTCGACAAGCTTGACAAGCAGCTTAGTCACCACTACCGCTGGATTGAGGGCCTCCCTTGGTACTGTAAGCATCACAACGACACGCATGGACAGAAGATACTCGATGACGTCGTAGAGATGACACGCCCCGAGGACGACCTACCCCCCACCGACGAGTACTTCACTTGTATATGTACCATGCCCGTTCGTCCTCCCGCTCCTGGCCAGGCATCCGATGCGGTTCAGTGCGACCATTGTTTCGCGCGGTTCCACGGTATTTGTGCTGCCAATGGCGGCTCTTGCCCATTCTGCGACCACCACCATTGGAACGGGACGATCCGCAAGGAACGTAACTGGCACTTCTGCTACCTCCCTACCTTGATGATGAACGCACCAGACGTGACCAAGTTCTACTCGGAGGAGTGGAAGCAGCTCGAGATCATCGTCCATCGTGTGGATCGGCTGTGTGGCGTCATCGGCCAGTTCGTTGCGTTCCTGAACCAACCGGTGAACCAGCGCGTCGAATACATTCCCCAGGTCCGTCACTACATGCGCAAATTGTACAAGATCCAGTTTGCGGTGTCCCCGAACATGGAGATGTCGTTTGGGCTGGAGCTCGCCTCCCTCCACCGAGTCCTAGCAGGCCAGCCGATTCCACCCCGCATGAAGAAGCGTCGACGACCGAAATTTGTCTTCGGTCAGGATATCGACAAGGATTGGATAGATGGAACACGGTGCATCTGTCGCGGTCGCACGCAGTACGTGTTGAACTATCCCACCGTGGAGTGCGAGCTGTGTGGCAAGTTATACCATGCTGGATGCGTGTTCTTCCCTATGGACCCCAGAGAACAGGGACACAGACCGCGGTTCATGTGCCCGCTGTGTTGTATCAGGAAGAACCGGGTCTACCCGTACTCTGAGGTGCGCGTGAAGTATCCTGGTGCGTATCGTCTATGGTCACCATAAGCGCCGTGTTGCTGACCCTTCGCTAGATAACTCCGATCCGGAGTTCTTTGTGGACACCAAGGAAATGCTTGAGACCTTCAGCAAGGATGTCATCTACATGCGTCTCCCTCCGCCGTACACGCAGACACTGTTCGTCGACCTGATCCGGTTCACTCCTGGACAGCCTGACAACGCCGGCGCGAACGGGTCCGCGCCTCCGTCTGGTTCGGGTTCCGCATCCTCGGCTTCGGCACCACCAGACGGCAGGTTTGGCAGCGGGTCAGCGTCAGCATCGGGATTCCGTTCCACCACCAGAATACCTCCTATGGACGGTGGTTACGTTGAGATGACTCGTCCCCCGCCACGGCAAATGCATCATCAGTCCTCTCACCCTCCTCGCTCGCATTCGTCCTCCGCTCCCTCGCCCGCTAACGGTCATTTTGAGAATGGCCGTGCGTCAGCCTCATCCAGCCACCAGGTTCCGCCACCGCCGCCATGGGCAGCGACTAGTCGGTGGAGTAGTGCGGCGGCGGCGGCAGCTCCTCCGGGACCTAGTAGACCAATACCGCCTCCCCCTCCATCAGACTCCATGCGGTCGCCCATCACCGGTGTCAAGCGCAAGTATCCGGATGATATGCCTTCCCCTCACGCTACCCATGCTACCCATGCTCCTCATGTTCCTCCTCACATGCCTCCAGATGACCGTCTGGCCCCTGCACCCACCCTCCGCTCCCCGAAACGTCTTCAAGCGTCTCAACAACCGCCATCTCAACCTTCTACATCTCGTAATCCAGGCATGTCTCCATCTCTTGCTATGATGCTCTCTCCGCAAGGCTCCGATCCGCGCTCGCCCCCGAGACAGCCGCTGCAAGGGCCTTCTTATGGCAGACCGCCACCTGTGCCACAGAGTCCTAGCAATCGGGGACCGCCGCCTGACGACCCAGGGGCTTCTGCCTCGCACGCCCGCAAGATCAGACTAACGTATAACGGCCAAGAGGCGGGGACTAGGAGGGAAGACGAGCGTTGGCCGCATGATCATCGATCACCCCATATTCCTCCACCCCCTCCTCGCCACTAACGTACTGTTGCCGTCGTTGCTGCTACTCCGGTCCTATTTCTTGTTCCGCGCTTGGCCGTGCTTCCGTGCGTACTTGCTTATGAACACTCTGTTGTTGCTTGTGCTGTATCATGTTCCGTGTTGCCATGTTGTGTAGTTCTATGGGCTAATTGATCTCGTTCAAACGTGACCCGTTATGTCTATTCAATGGATAACGTAATGAATGCCTGAGACGACCTAGAAGGCAGAATGCAATTGAGTAGGGGCGGTATAGTAAAGATGTGAAGTCGTGGATAACAAGTCGTGAATGCGCATGAAAATTGAAATGCAATGTGGCCGTCACTACCGACGTAACATTAGCTTATAAGTCGACCAGCCTGCAACGACGGCAAACGCAGTGAGGACTGCGATGATGGAGCCGAACCACTTCAAGTTCTGCATGAAGAAGGCAAGTCAGTTCCCTGCCCCGAACAGAAGAACGCGGTTTCGCTTACATCGACATCCTGTCCCGGTACATGGACGTTCATACCCCACAAACCGGTTACTAGATTCATAGGGATGAGCACGGTACCGAGCGCCGTGAGCTTCGAGAGCACGTCGTTGATCTGGTTGTTCGCATCGGTCATCTCTATCGAGATCTGCGCGAGGTAGTTGGAGTGCGACCGAGATAGGATCTTCTCGTAGTGATTCAGGTTCTGGGTCATCGTAATCAGGTGATCTTGAATGTCGGAGAGGTACAATCCCTATTCGACACAATCAATTCAGTCTCGGATTTTCGGCAGAGGGAGGGCATAGTTACGATGTCGGACGTAGGTGCAACACGCCAGTTCTCGTTGCACCGCTTAGCAAGACCCTTCACGACGTCGGCCTTGTTGCCCATCAACCTCAACAGACCCATAACCTTCTTCCGACACGTTCCAATCCTTGAGAAAGCACGTCATTATCCTTCCCTCCACACGACATGGATCGTTTACTTACCTCCTCAGCATGTCACTTTGCTCCGCCTCCTTCAGGATCAGCACGAGTTCATCGATGCTATCTACCTCGTATTCAATACTCTGGATGAGTGGTCCGAAAGCATCCGTGATATCGTCAATGAGTGCATAAGAGATCCAGTCAGATGTGACGCTGATGTAATCCTTTAATTGCTTAATGCGCCGACGGACGTTCTGTGGATGGGGAGTGGGTCTGAAGTGGAACTATCGTGAAGTCAGTTGCTAAACACTGCTAGGGCTCGAGTAAAGGAAGCTTACGGAGAGAATACCATCTCGGAAGACAATGATGTACATGTTCAACGGCTCGAGGTGTGTCGGACTATACGGGTCCTGGTCGAAGCTACGAAAGCAAACTAGATAGTAGTTGCGAAAGAGTTCAATCTTTTCCCGCGTCTCCTCCATCTGGATATCTTCCGTTGTGAGCGGATGTATAGAAAAGACCTATGCATATATTATGTGTGAGGTTTGAGGAATGGTGAACAGACATGCATATAGTCACCTTGCTCAATAGCTTCATCTCCTCATCCGTCGGAGCGAGCACGTCAAGCCACCACGTGTGGTCAGATGGACTGCTGTCGCCGGGTCTTCGATCGCCGGGAAAGCCCTTTGAACCACCACCTGGTGCCCCGTTAAGAGGAGGGACAGGCGAGGTCGATCCGGAGCGGGGGACGGAGCTAGCTGCACTGAGCGCACCACGACTGAGAAGAGATGGTCGCGCGCTGTTGATGTTGACGGATTCTTGCGTCTGGGTGCGTCCAAAGAACAAGTCTTCAAAGGATTGTCCTTCTGCTGGGAGCTCGGACAGGCTACGCGAGTGGATCGTGGCTGAGAGCCCGTTTGAGTAGAACGAGAACCGGTAGGGCCGATCGTGTCCCGACCCAGGTCCGCCTCCACCGCTGAAGCCCATCATATCTGGACCGCCCCCGCGGTGGGAGTCTTCCAAGTTGTCGTAGGACGGCACCGCGCTCAGAGTAGTGCCCGTGGCGAGATGCGGCGCGCGCGATGCGAGCGCAGGAGGTGGAGCTCCACCTTGCTCAAATAACGCCATCTTTCCTCTTCGCGGAGCGGGGGAGCTTGCACTCAGCTTCCGCAGCCGAGCACGCGGTAGGGTGAAGGGAAGTACAGAATCTTGGGAGGCGGGCTCACCATTTTGCTGTTGAGAGGGTTCACCCCCGGTACCGCTCGGTATAGGGATGTGGGTAGATGACGAAGCCTGCGGTTGTCTATCGTCGAAGGCTGGGGGCGCGACGGGGGGTACAAGCCCCAACCGGGTCTTCTCGTCGCGTGCGTAGTCCTCCATGAGTCCGAACTCGTACTCAGGTCGGTCCGTACGCTCTACCGTAGCTTGGTACAGTGGCAGTCCTCCCATACTCGCATCTTCGTTGTAGCGAGGATCGAGCGAAACTAGAAGCGCAGGATCGTGTCCCGAATTCAGATGGTTCGCAAATAATTCGCTGGTGGGTCCAGGATGCTGGTATTGCTCAGGCCTATCGCTCTCTGCACGGGGTGTGATTGTTCCTCTTGCCTCATCAATGGCTTGTTGTTCCTGGAGGGAGAGAGCCGGAAAGTGTACCTCCTCAGCGGAGGGCCTTCGAGGCGAAGGAGAGAGCGGAGAAGGACCGGACACAGGGGAGGGGACAACGATTGTTCCTGAGCGAGCACGGGAGAGTTGTATGGCCATGTCCGCGTCCATGGTGCGCTGTCGTTCGCGAGCATCGGGGTCGTTTGGGTTGTACGACCGAGAGAGAGTAGGCGAGAGCCGAGGGCGGGTGGACGCCTCGTTGATCTCGCTTCCAACGCTCTGGCGGTGGCGAACGGGTGAATGGTCGGTCCTTACGGGTCGTGGAGAGCTCGAGATGGAGCCCGAGAGGACAGAGGATGTGTCAGGAGGCGAGGCCATCGCAGCTGTTGGTCCGTCCCCGGGCAGCACGAAGGTGGCGGGGATGTGCTCTAAGTGTGATCAATGTCCAGCGGAAGTTGCGATGCTCGTTGCTGAAGTTAATTGAGAGCAGACCGCAGTGCGAGGCTCGAGGGCAGCGTGTGTGTGGTGAAGAGCGGTGTTGACAGGAGAAAAGACGGCGAGCGGGAGGATGAGCGCATGACGTCGGGAATGAGCAGAGACAACAGGCGCTCGCCAGTTGCTGTCCCCCTCGATGAGTAGGCTGCTCGCCGTCTTCGCCGCCTTCTCGCTCGTTGCTGTCGCCGTTCTCTACTACGCCGGCTTGGACACCTACCACTCGCTCTCCCCGCAAGGATGTCGCATGTCGTGGATGTGGCCTAGTTACGTCCTCCAGACTCAATTCGACCATACTTGGACTCCACTGGCGCGTCGTTATAGCCTGTGGTTATACCGTGAGGCAAACCGAGAAAGCAATGAGGTATGTGACTCACTTCGGCGTTGGATCACGAAGATCTTGACTCAATTCCAGTAGTTGCACGGCGCACCCGTGCTCTTCATCCCCGGGAATGCGGGTTCCTCGCACCAGGCGCGTTCAATAGCCTCCTCTGCTGCCAATCAGTACTACTCGTCGCCGTACCAAGTGTCGCAGGAGTTCGCAGACAAATCCTACAGGGGGCTTGACTTCTTTGCAGGTAATTGCGAGTTCATACACCATCGTGTTCCATACTCACATCCGACACAGTTGAGTTCAATGAGGACCTATCCGCGTTCCATGGTCCAACGATCGACTCGGAGACTACATACGCCGCCCGGGCAATTGACTACATTCTCTCCCTGTATCCGCCGCACACGTCTATCCTCGTGTTGGGTCACTCAATGGGCGGTGTTGTCGCGACGGCATTGCTCCCGAACGCCAACATTTCGGCCATAATAACCATGTCCTCTCCACACACCCTTCCTCCTGTACGCTTTGACCGCCGTATCGACCACATATATGCGCAAAACCACAAAAGCCTTGCTTCCGACCCTACACCGATCCTATCGCTATGCGGGGGAGCTACGGACTTGATGATACCGTCAGAGTCATGCATCTTGTCCCCCACTGTACTCAAGTTCGACTCCACCTTATACCGGCGCACGGTGTTTACCAGCGCCTTGGAGGGCTGTTGGACGGGCGTTGGCCACCTGGCCATGGTCTGGTGCCATCAGGTTCGTTGGCGTATCGCGCGAGCAGCGCTTGAGCTTGCGGCCGTGCAAACAGCAGAGGAGCGTGCCCTCGTCATGGAGAGGTGGCTGCGCGACGGTCACATTCTTCCACCTGCCACTTTCCCGAGAGGCACGGTACGACTTGGGCCCGGACAATACCAGCGGGCTCCAGTCAATCAACACTTGCTCATACGTGATCCTGTCGGCACGGAGACCTATGCGCTTCCGTTGCCGCCTCCCGAAGAAGGACAGACTATGGCCAAGTTCGTTCTGTATGCGTCTCAAGGCTCTGTGCCTCCTGTCGCTCCACATCGCCCACTGCCATTCCGCGCCACAATCTACGTGTGCGACGGCGACGGGGAATTGTCATGTACGCCGCTAGATCCCACAACCCTCAAACTCGTCCCTAGTCCCATACCCGATTCGCCATTTCCTGTCCCCGATGAAGGTTCAGACGAGTCGGATGGCGTGGTTCTCTATGAAGCTGACGTCGCTTTGAATGCTGGGTCTCACGTCGCTGTAACAATTGAGAACGGAGATAGACATGGATGGGTGTTTGCGGGGTTTGCGGAAAGTGAGTTAATGAACATCGATGTTGGCTTCACAAGTATGTATATTTCAGTCCATACTAGATTTTCACAGACTGAACTCCCTGTAGGCTTGTTGTTATCGTATGTCGACATTTCTCTCCCGAGTAGCATTCGTGTGCAGGTCAAACTCCCCATTGTTCCCGCGAATGCCCTCATTGTATACCGCCTAACCCCCAGGTTTGATCTGGAGTCCTCCTGTACATGTAGGTTGCCCCTCTTACATAGCATTGTCAAGATGCTGACCGTCTCTCCAGCTGAAGCTGTTCTACTACCACTCCTCACGCACACTTCACATCTCTCCGAAACACACTACTTCCCTCTTGCCCCGAATTTCGCTCGCCCCATTCTCCTACACTCTCATGCGGCAGCGCCGTACATATTATCGGACCACCCAGTCGGTCACACCCTGACCATTCACTCGACGGGAGAATGCTCGGTGAACGAGATTCAGCTCACCGTGGATTGGTGGGCCACCATTGGTCGTTGGGGCTCGCGGTACGGGACCGCAGCAGCGTGCTGGGCGGTCGGCATTGTGTCCGTCATCATGTGGGATGTTTTCCGGTCAGCAGGGAATAGTGGTGAGTTTCATAATTCCAAGTCAAGTGTCAAGTACGACGTCTGAACACCCTGCAGCACCAATCCCGGACGTTCAGGAGGCTCTCATATTCTTCGCTCGCAAGAGGCTCCCATTGATGGTGGTGGGGTGCTACTTCGTATCTTTGCTACCTCTCCGAGTTGGCCTCTGGCTTGGGAACGGCGGTAACCACTACTTCGCCCCGCTTGCGATGATCCTACTGCCTATCACATTTGGGCTTGTATGCGTGATGTGGTGGCTCCTCAGGATCTTGCTGTGGCCATTGCAACGCGCTCTCATGCTCTTCGGCAGGTATGTGGCATCGTTTTCCTTCAGATCGCGGTTATACTTTACTGAATGATCACAACTTGCAGACAGAGAGAAGACACTGCACTTCGCAGACCGAGAACCGCTATAATGTCCATGATGTTGATCTTCTTGGTTATCTTCGTACTTGTTCCTTGGCAAGTGGCGTTCCTGGGTTGCTGGCTCATTCACTTCTATACCTGCGCATCCTCACTCGCCAGTGTGGCGTCGCATACATCCGCCATCGGGACGGAAGCCGTTCCACTCGTTGCGATGCCTAGAGAGGGCGAAACTTCAGAAGAAACAATAGATAACGCGCGCAGGCCCCCGACACCACGACAGCAGTTACTTGTCCAGCAAACTAGTGCACACTTGCATTTGCTGCTCTTTATGACATGGCTACTTCCACTCGTAGCCCCCGTACTGGCGGTGTGGGTACGCACACTTGCAACGGCAGGCCTCACAACGCCGTTCGATGGTGACCACAACTTCCTGTATGTCGCCCCCTTCCTGATCCTCGTCGAGGTCCTGTCCGGCGGCGACGCAGGTGTCTATGCAAAAGCATTCTTGTGAGTCTATTATCGTTGTATCTCCACCCAGACACTGACTATTGTGTTCACTCCAGCGGATGCGATAGAGAAGAGCGCCTTTCTCCGAAGTGGGGAATGGCCGCGTTGGCCGTTGTGGCATTCTTCACCGGTCCGAGGACGACATACATGGTGTTCGAGATGGCGAGCGTGGCGGTGGGCTGGGCGGTGATGACGAGGATCGTTCCAGCATATTGGGACGCAGCGTCGTGATATGGAGTGGGGATTGTTGTACGCACGCGACATACTTTGGTGTTACGGAATGCAAGCCTGAACTACTTACCTTTCCGAAGAAGTATCACGCAGCTAATTTGTGGATTGATTGGTCGTCTGAACCAAGTGCGCGGTGGTTGCCGCCGGTCGGTGGGGCGTGCCATTATGGGCGAGTGGCTGTGAGGGTTCTGTCGGTGTTGCAGCCTGAGATCAGTCGTAGCGAGCAGCCGAGGACTGCTGGACTCGGACTTCATGCCGTCTCCACCATCTCCTCTCTCCTCAAGTCCCCCTCCTCGCCGGCAGTAGCTCCAGGCACATCCTAACACGGCTCAAAGCTTACAACTATACCACTGCTCGGGCTAAACCTGATCCCGACTGAAGGGTTGCGGCTCTGGCAGGATCTGACCTCACGATCACTCTGCGACCTCTGCGGAACGCGCTGCTAGTATTGAGCCGGACGTCTATTCGCGATTTCGGGCATACTCCTCCATACCCACACACATACAGCAGCAGGCTGCCCGCCCCAGACTTCGTGCTAGGGCCCCGCTAGAAGGATGAACGGAGTCCGACGATTCCTTGGGGGAGGAACCGGCAGCGTGACCTCGACGCCGTCCTCCCAGAACATACCTCTGCCCTCCTCCACTCCACCGCCAGGGTCGACAAATCCACTGAATCTTCCCTCCAAGGCTTCATGGCCGCCGACGGCCTCCCCTCCACCAAACGGTGCTTCACTTGAGGATAGTCCGAAGACGACTGCGGCGCTCTTCTTCCGCAAGGACCGACAGCGGCCGCCACCTAGCTCTAAATCGGACGAGGACACCGGCAATTCTTCCTTCCAGTCATCTCGCGACTCCCTCGAGTCTGGCAGGACGTCCACCCAGCCGTCGTCTCCAGTTGCGGGGCCGTCCTCTCCGAGGATACCCATGCCTATACGTGTCGCGGAGCTCACACGGAAACCGGTCGATGGGGAGAAGCGGATGAGTGCGATGTTGAACTCCAAGGATGACCTTCTGATGAGCTTGCTCGCGAGCGAGGCGATCGTGGACAGTAGAGGGTTTGAGATCTTGAGCGCGGAGGAGGTTGAGGAGCTCAAGAAGGTACGCAAATCATCTATTCGTTGATAGGATTGCCCTAGAACCCATTTGCAACACTATACAGGAGTACCAAGTACTCTCGTCACGATTAGTCGCGCTCACGAAGAAGCTCACTCTTGAGACCAAGATACGGGACGCTGCACTCTCGTTGTCCAAGGCCAATTCATCCTACAAGAACGTTTCCAAGCAGACGTCCGAACAGCTTGAGAACGCGAATCGCAAAGTCGACCTCGCGCAGAAGGAGCTATGGCGTATTTCCGAGAAAGCGAGCGAGATCAATCGCAGGCTTCTCGAGCATCGTGCAGGCGTACTCAGCTACTCGGTGCGGAGCTATGAGAAGAAGTTGGCGCCCCCAGAGGCGGTCAATGGCAATGGTGATCTCAGTGTGTCGGGGTACAACACTCCCAACAGGAACTCTGCCATGAGTCCAACACAGTCGTCCGTCAACAGTGCACGCTCAAATGTCTCCAGATCCAAGTTTGATGGTGCGCACTTCTTCGCCGGTCACTCTGACGCTATCGTCCCCTCGGTCCCCAAACTCCCCCCATCGTCGTCCGAAGTTGCAGCCCTACAAGAACAACTCCAGGCAGCACAGGCAGCATTAGACGTGGCCAACGCACAACAACAGAGGATGTCAAAGGAGCTTAACGCGATGCGAGCCGAGAGGAATGTGATGGAGTCCTCGAAGAGCACGGAGCTACGGCAAGCGGAGGAGATGATCGCCGCATTGGAGCGGCAGATGGGCGACATGCAGAGTTTGGGAGACAGGGCGGCGAAGCTAGAGGAAGAGAAGAAGACATGGGCGAAAGAGCGGATGGAACTGGACGAACGGCGGCGAGAAGTGGACAAGCTGGAGAGGCGATTAGAAGTGATGGAGGAGAAGAGTGGGGAGCTGTCGGAGCTCAAGTCGGCGCTGGCGCGGGAGCAGCAGAGGCTTGACGAGAAGGACCGGGAGATTGCGGAGCTCAAGGCTGAGCGTGCTACCCTGCTCACCGAGCGATTGACACTACAAGCGGGTGGAGAAAGCAAGGCGCAGCTGGAGCAAGGCGTGGATGCGCTTCAGGAACTCATGAAGAAGCACGGGGTCTCGCACTACTCTCGCGATATCTCCGTCGCTGGTCTTGCACAATCGATCGGGAAGCACCTGGAGGAGGCCAAGGTCAAGGTGGACTCCAACTCGAGAGCTCAGGATGAGTGGAGTGCCGCGCGGACGAAGCTGGAGGGTGAATTGCGTGCAAGTCTCGACAAGCGCGAGGCTCTCGATCAACAACTCGAGGGAGCGAGGAAGGAGAGAGACGCAGCGAAGGCCGAGATCAGGTCACTGGAGACCAGACTCAGGGTATGTCTGCAGAACTCATTGTCATGCTTCATACCATCTGATTGTGTTCTGTAGGAGATCGAAGAGTCCGGCAATGGTCCCGTGGTCCAGTACACTGGCGATGCCGCCAAGATCACATCTGTCCTGGAACCTATATGGGCCGTACTTCCTTCCCCGGAGGCACGCGCACAGAAGCTTGGGCGATCCAAGCCCTCAGTAGCTTCCCCAACCACCGCTAGCCCAGTCGTTAAAGGCGGCGCATCTCTCTCCGAAATGGACGTTCGGTCGCTCAAGACCCTCTACGACCCGAACGGCTTCCCCTTGTCCGCACGCCCCAACGGCCCCGACGTCTTCAGTGTCGAAGCGTTCGCGTCCCGCGTGCAAGCTCTCATCGCAGATGATCGTGCGCTGATCGAACGTCTCATCCGCTTCGCCCAAGCCCACGACTTGCTCAAGAAGAACGCGGAACGTGCGCAGAAGCTCGCTCAGGAGAGCAATGCCGCACTCGAAACGTACCAAAAGCAGGTTAAGATGCTCGAGGAACGCAACGTAGCAATGATCTCCAAGCAGACTGCATTGTACGTGTCCCTCTTCGGCGGGACCTTTGGCTGCAAGCTTACTGACCACTATTCATTGCAGGCACGATGAAGTTCAGAATTTGCAAGAAGTGGTCGATCGTATCACTCAGGAGAAGCTCGAGCTCGAGACACAAGCCGCCGAACAGGCGGAGACGTGCCGCCAGCTCACCGATGCGAACAACTCGCTCAGCGCACGCGTGCTGAAGCTCGCAGAGGAGAACAACAGTGCATCCTCATCGGATGTGACGCGGAAGAAATTGGAGTCAGAGCTTGCCGAATGCAAGGCTGCGCTGGAGAAGGCCCAGGAGGAGATCGACGCCGTCCGGATATCCCAACAAACTCAACAGATGGCGTTGCTCGAGGAGCTCAATTCGGTACAGACGGAGAACACGAACTTGCGCGCACAGCTACGGAAAAAATGACCATTTCCTCATCGCCGGCCTTGATGGTCGCTGGCTTGGATACCAGGGATACCAGGAACCTTCCTTTCATTCTCGTTGCGTTCACGATCCACTCTTTGCGTGGCCTTGTTATACCGCCATCCTGGATTACCGTCGAAGTTACTCTCATTTCACGCTATTTACTATCTCTACATCTATATTGTCCGGACGCAGGATCTCTCGTTTGGCGTACACATCGTCGATTGTATCTCTATCGCATATTGATATCCGCGCATCGCTAGCTCTACTTATTACCACATGTTGCATCCTCGCCCATGTAATCATGAAGCTTCACCATTACGGTAGGTAGTAGTCATGACCCGTTTGAATGCTCTTCGTAGATACCTCCCTACTATCATACGGCGGGTGTTGGTACGGGTGTTGGTGTGATCAGCTTACTGCGATGACATTGGGAAGGATGGTCTAGAAAACAGAGGTGCGATGCGGCCCAGGCAGTCGGACTACAGCCTCAGCAGGGCGCGATCGCCCGTAACGCATAGACGCTCGTGAGGACCCGCCGGCGGCTGGCGGCCACATGCGGATCCATAGCCACTTGCCTCTTTCCAATTCCCTCCCTCCGCGCTGCCCTCTGTCTCTCTTCCTTCTAACGACCCTTTCTTACGTGGCAAGCCCACCCGTCTCTCCCTCGTCTGCTTTTCCTACTATGCCGCCATTAGAGGGCATCGACAACTTCCTCGACGAGCTGCCTAACGTTGATCGGCGGTCATGTCGGTTATTGGGCCCGACTGCGCTGGTGCGTTCGACTTGGAGACTAGTCAGCTTGGAAGAGCGAGGGACTCATAGTGTGCGGATGCGTGCAGATTGTGCAGGGGCTTATGGGTGTGCTTGTCATCCTCTCGTTGGTTTATAAACGACATCGTGAGACCCCGAAGCGACCGTGGAGGATATGGTACGTTTGCACGCCTACTCATGCCGCCTCACCGGTTCATTCAATAACGGAGGTCATGGGTGTAGGCTGTTTGATGTCTCGAAGCAGATCATCGGCCAAGCTTTCGTCCATGGGGTTAACGTGCTCATCTCGGACGTTGTTGCTCACCTCTCCACCGCCAACGCCTGCGTTCTCTACTTCCTCAACATCCTCATTGACACTACCTTCGGTCAGTCATTATCGTGTCTCACGTGTTAGGGTTTGAACTGAGCAGCTTTCTAGGTGTCGGCCTCATATACCTGATCCTTCAGGTAGTAACATACGTTCTCACGGAGAAGTTCCACCTCAAGGGCTTCGAGTCCGGAGTATACGGCACCCCTCCCTCTATCAACTATTGGTTCCGCCAGGCGTCGGTTTACGTTTTTGCGTTAACCACCATGAAGCTCCTTGTAATTGCCTTATTCGCTGCGCTCCCCGTCATCTTTGACTTGGGGGAGTGGCTGCTATCCTTCCTCGGGACGAGTGATGCTGCCCAAGTCATCTTGTATGAAATTCCTCTGATCTCCTGTGATGTGCATAACTAATTTTGTTGCCTCTGATGTGCAGTACCATGGGTCTCTTCCCCATCTTGATGAACGTGCTGCAATTCTGGCTCATCGACTCCATTGTCAAAGGCACCAATACCGTGTCGGACTCTCCTCGCAACTCGTTGGATCCCGATAACGAGCCTCTCTTCCGCGCGTCGGAAGACGATGACGATGATGATGGTCTCCCCCCAAGGCACGACATCGAGAATCCGCGCCCTCGTTCAATTTCACGGTCGCGCTCCCGAGACATTGAACGGCGCATGGCTGCTGGAGAACCGAAATCTCTTGGCTCCGGAACGACCACCGTCATTGCGTCTGGTTCTACCACGCCTATACCTAAACCTATCGACACTGGTGTGTCGGTACACGCATACCCGCCCGTTAGCGCCGCGAGTTCGCCGAGTTCTGCGTCATCCCATGCTTCCTCTAGCTCCATGAGCTCATCCTCCTTGTCGCGAAGCCGCAGACGTTCACCTCCCCCTCCATTATCCATTCAAGCCCGTAAGGCGTCCTACCCGGACATCGAGATCTCCAGGAGCGCTCCCCCAGACGAAGATATGCCTCATGACAACGACGAGAAGTGGGCATCTTGGGGAGACGATGATGAGGTCGACTGGGCTGAGCGAGTGGGTGAAGAGGACTGGACAGGACGAAGGATAGAAGCGAGGAAGGAAGCAGTAGAGGATGCATGGAGAGGACACAGTCCCAGTTCACATGCGCTCGCAGTTTCATGAACGCTGGCACTCTCGGGATGGACTCATATAGTATATACTATTCTGTGTATGCGTGTACTTTACCCTCCACGCCCAGACGAATTGTCGTCTTGTATTAATTATCCGACGTAGTTCTTATTATTCACAGTATTGGCGTTCATTACCAAATCAAGTGACCAGCAGCGGGCGCAGTGCAACGCGGTGCTCAGTACTCCTTCCAGCTCCCTCCATATTGCTCTACGTGCAACCACGCCTGTCGACGACTTTACCCTGTGTATATTACTTGGGATCGCTTTCGCAAACTAGACGTCACGAAACATGAGCTTCTTTCGTTCAAATCAGCCAACCCCACCACCTCCGGGCCAGTACTCTCGCGTACCCCCAGCTGATCCTATGAGGGGCGGTCCTCATAGGGTTCCCGCGCCACGCTACGAAGATACATCGGCTAGTGGAGGAGGATATGAGAAGCGTCCTTATGACAGGAGGCCGCCGCCGCCGCCGCGAGGAGGAGGAGGAGGAGGAGTGTAAGTTGTCGCGACCCTTCTGTCCGAAGCACTCACATCATGAGTATGCTAGATTCTCAGTGCAGAGCTCTCCTAACGACCAATTGGCGTTCTCCAATTGTCTGGTAGTGAACCCTTCGGACTTCCCACAGGGAATACACGTCCTGGTGAAGCAGGCATATCCGTGTACAACCCGGTGCGTATGCCTCTGCATTCGACTGTGTGGTATGCACTCATCTCGCTCCAGCCATGACAACGCTGGCAGGGTCCCACCCGGAGCCATTGCTGCTTCAGCAACGCAACGACAATGGATGGGTCTCTCGCTGAGCGGAGACACTGTTACCGTAGAACCCATGCCGCAGAACCCACCATACCTTGAGTCCATTGACATCGAAGTCGGCTTCATGAGGCGCGGTCTTGAGATTGCGGAGGCCTTCTCCGCAGACGAGATGGCGAAGAACTTCCTCCGTGCCTTCAACGGTGTAGTCTTCGCCGCGGGGGAAATCCTACTCTTTGAGTTCCATGGCCAGAACCTCAAGGCGACCATCAAGGGTCTGCAAATTGTCGATCTGCCTGGACAGAGGAGCAGTGCGACTCACTTCGGTATCCTTATGGAGAAGACAGACGTGACGTTCATGAAGGCTGGAGACAGCGCATTGAAGCTTAAGTCCAGTGCCAAGAAGTACGCCTCTTCCGTCACAGCATGCGTAAGGCACTCATTGATTGTTATGACGATTGCAGACCCCCGCCGAATGCGATCCTTGCGCCAAACTTCAAGTTCGAGGACATGGGCATCGGTGGTCTTGACCAGGAGTTTAGCGCGATCTTCCGTCGGGCGTTCGCGTCGCGCGTGTTCCCGCCCGCTCTCGTCGAGAAGCTCGGTATTACGCACGTCAAGGGTATTCTGCTGTACGGTCCCCCGGGGACGGGTAAGACTCTCATGGCGCGGCAGATCGGAAAGATGCTCAATGCGCGGGAGCCCAAGATCGTGAACGGTCCTGAGATCCTTAACAAGTATGTTGGCGCCTCAGAAGAGAACATCCGTAAACTGTTCGCCGACGCGGAGAAAGAGGTGTGTGAAACAGGGACCTGTGTTTCGGAACTTCTTGAACTAAGCCTTCGTCGCCTTATAGTACAAGGAGAAGGGCGATGAGAGTGGCCTGCACATCATCATCTTCGACGAGCTGGATGCGATATGCAAGCAGCGTGGGACGACTGGCGGCGGCACCGGTGTCGGCGATAGTGTTGTCAACCAGCTACTCTCGAAGGTGTGCTGTTCGCTCCGTTCACACCCATGTGCACTAAGCTCATTGTTTCCTCTAGATGGATGGTGTCGACCAACTGAACAATATCCTCATCATCGGTATGACGAACCGTCTCGATATGATCGACGAGGCTCTCCTCCGTCCGGGTCGGCTGGAGGTACACATGGAGATCTCCCTGCCCGACGAGAAGGGCCGTGTGCAGATTCTCCAGATCCACACCTCCAAGATGCGCGCAAACGGCATCATGGACACTGACGTGGACATACTCGAACTTGCCGCCTTGACCAAGAACTTCTCCGGAGCAGAGATCGCCGGTCTGGTGAAGAGCGCGACGAGTTTCGCGTTCTCCCGCCACGTCAAGGTTGGCACGCTTGCGGGTATATCAGACGATGTGGAGAACATGCGCGTCAACCGGGGCGATTTCATGAACGCACTGGAGGAAGTCCAGCCGGCGTATGGTGTGTCGAAGGAGGAACTCGAGCAGGTCGTTCAGAACGGCATCATCCACCACGGTCCAATTGTCGACGACATTCTCCGTTCCGGCGAGCTCTTCGTCGACCAAGTGCGCACTTCGACTCGTACGCCACTCGTCAGCATACTTCTCCATGGTCCTCCTGGAACGGGCAAGACTGCTCTGGCCGCTACCATTGCGCAGGCCTCGCAATTCCCATTCATGAAGCTGATCACACCAGACAGCATGGTTGGCTTTTCGGAAGCGCAGAAGGTTGCAGCCATTGCGAAGGTCTTCCAAGACAGCTACAAGAGTCCGCTGAGCGTAATCGTTATGGACAACCTCGAGCGGCTGCTGGGTAAGCTATCAAGGACACGTCAGCCAAGAAGGTATTGATGAACCCATTGCTAGACTTCACGCCCATCGGACCGCGGTTCTCCAACGCCGTACTGCAGACACTCATGGTCCTCCTCGCCCGTCGCCCGCCAAAGGTGAGTAGTTCCTTCATAATTTCCGTCACATCTGCATACCTATTCTCACCTCTCAATGATAATAGGGTCGTCGCCTGCTCATCATCGCAACGTCCTCCCTCCGCCCCGTCTTGACTGACCTCGGCCTCAACGAGGTCTTCGATTCCGAGATGCGCGTTCCGCCAATTGCATCCCTTCAAGCACTCGACATCGTGCTCCGGGAGGTGCAGCTCTTCCAATCGGACGAGGATCGGCGTCGCGCCATCGGCATGCTCGGGCAAGTCGGCTTCTCGCCCACGGACGACGATGCGGACTCGTCACGCACGAACGTTGGCATCAAGAAACTGCTGAGCATGGTTGAGATGGCGAGGCAGGAGCCCGATGCGGTCGCAGAGCGGTTGACAACGGCGTTGATGGGACTGGGCATGTAGAGGCGAAATTGGACTAGTACTGTTGGATATGAGTGTATAATGTGACGCTAGCCTTGTACCTATAGATGACAAACGGATACCAGGAACTGGGCGATCCCGTCAATCCGTCAGACTCAGTATGCCAACCGCAGTTATTGTCGGCATGATATGCATGAGTCCGTTACCGTTAGTATTACCCCAAGAACAGCTACATAGTATACAAGCTAGTGCTACATTCGCCCGTTCCAGCATAAATACCAAAGAGATAGCAGCAGATAAACAGCAGAGCAGCAACACAGCGAACTGTCTAATACATCTACCAGTGATTGACCTCAGCAATACAGTATCGGCTACACAACAGACCGATAGACCGAGCACGAACGCGAGATGAGACAGAGAGGTGAGGAGGAGAGCGGGGAAGAGGTGGTAAGCACCGGACTCAGTGGACCAAAACAAGGCGGCCAACGTACCCTTCGAAGGTCGGCTCGGTGCACACCACCTCGTCAATCCGCGTTTTCAGCCACTTGGTCACGTCCGGGCCCAGCGCCGTACAGTCGTACAGCTCAAGGTGCCGCAGGCGAACGGGTGCAACCCCGTTGATGACCGCGCCGCCACCGCCCGCGCCCCCGGCAGTCGCGGTGTCCGGGTTCCGCGCCTCGACCATCTGCACCAGCTTCGCCACCCCGTCCCCGTGCGCGTGGCAGCCGCGCATGAGGAGCGTTGTCAGGTTTGGGCACATCCACCGGTCCTGTCCGTTGTCGTCGTCAGGCGTGCTCAGCGCGGAGATAAGCGGCTCGAGGGGCGCGGATCCGACCTGCAGCGCGGCGAGATGGTCGAGCTCGGCGAGGAAGTGCCATGAAGCAACACCTGCGCCGGAGCCCCAGTAGAAACCGGCGTGTGGGCCGGTGTTTGAGCCGTACGAGAGCGACAGTCGCGTAAGAGGGGGGTTACCGGAGCGTGTCAGGAGGGAAGAGACGGTGTCCTCGATCGGGTCCCGAGCTTCGATGTCGAGGATTAGTGCGTCAAGCGACGGCAGCATGAGGGAATCCACCAGGCTAGAGAGCAAATAATGGCCACCTAGGTTGAGTGTTTTCAGTTCTGGAAGAGTACAGGGTGTCAGGGGCAGCACTGGTGGGTTTGGTGATGCGAAGTTCAGCGAAAGAGACTCGAGCTGTGGATTTGCGGCAACGATATGCAATATGCGGTCCAATGCGATGTGTACCGTTGGCAAGCTTCGTAGTTGCAGATTACGCAAGTTCCGCAGCATGGGAGAAGACCACTTGAACGGTACATGCTGCAGCGTCAACGTCTTGAGGCTACTAAGGTCGAAGTGCGCGTTGACGGGGGCAGAAGGCAGCCACTTCCAATCCCCATAGAATGCATGATCGTTGCACGAAACCTCAAATTCGCGCAGTAGCGGAGCATCGCCTGTGGATTGAGTCAATACATCGGCCTAACCTCGCCTTAGCGCGGATGCAAGATAACCCACCTTCGATGGCCTTGAGGGCGGCGATGGACAAAAATTGCTTCTCGAACCTGAAGACGAACCGCTCCCAGCGGTGCATCTGCTCGACAAGGTAATAGAACGCAATGTGCCCCCAATGCATGTTCTTCCGCAGCCGCTGCTGGGAAGGTATGGTCCGTTCCGGGTTCGCGAGTAGCGGCGGCATATCCCATTCGCTAGGATGTGGCGGAGGAGACGACGGCGCGGGGCCGACAGTGTCGGCTGGAACTACAGCCTGGACGGGAACCATGTGCACGCTCTGGTGCGCGCCCCCTATCTGGAGGTGCACAGCAGTCCCACCTGCGGCCGGTGCTGGTGGGTTGTGTAGGACAGGGGGCGGCGTCGTCCACCCGCCGCCCGCGACCCAAGGATCCCCGGCGGCATGGGGTGGAGGCAGTGAGAGATAGCGCCGTCGAGAGAGGCCGTCCGCCGTAGGGTGCGAGCGGAGGATGATCTCGATGTCGAGCGGGACGGTGCGCCCTGACCGCTCAAGCCAGAGGCGGATTGTCTCTGCAGAGGATGCATGCGAGGTGATCAAGCGAATCTGGTAAGCATAGTGGTCAGCGGGCATGCAACGCGGAAGGGCTTCTCACGCTGCACGAGCGGAATGAATGCTGCCTAAGGGAGGCGGCTTCGAGGGGTTGGGGGTGGGTTATGCGAGCTGCAGCGAGGGATGGACCGGAAGACGGGTGACATACCTTGGACCACAGTTTGGGCATAGATAGCGCGAGTCTGCGCCATAACATGCACACGGAGGAGAGTGTCCATGCAGATGTTGCGGAATCCTCGAATACGTTGAGGAATATATGGCGCAGGAGCTCGTGAGGCAGTCGCTTGAAGGGGGAGACATAGGCTTTCGTATGCGCGACTTTGTCCTCGAGGGCGGCGAGCTCCCTCTCCATCTCGCGAATAGCGCACTGCCGCTCCTCAACGATGCGGGCGAGGGCGTCGCGCGCGTGCTGGATATGTCGCTCGAGGGACCTGGCATCGTGGTCGTAGGAGGCAAGCTGCGCGCGGGCGTGGGCGATGGCGGCCTCTGTAGGAGGCTCTGGATAGTCGAGGGGATACATGATAGGACGAGGAGAGGAGATGAACGCAGGCGGAGAGACGGGGGAGACAGCTGGACGCCAGAGCCGCATGCCGTCCATTCATACTCACACTCTCCCACGTGCCCCCCGGACTTGTACCGCAGCGCCGTTTCGCCTCCCGACCGCGCAGCCCCGCCTAATTGTCATATTCTCCAACTCAGATACTCGTACAAGCTCTGTCTCGACCCCGTCCGCCATAGCAACAGCGGGGCGCGCGGGTATGTATATCTACATCGCAAGGTCCTCGCAGTCGCCAGACCAAAATCAGAACAACCGTATTCACCCCTGCGTGAGACCTGTCCGCACCCGTCCGCCACATCAAACAGTACCAGCCCTTAGCCAGGCACTCGGGCTTCAGTGTGCGACTCCGTTCACCTGAATCGGTCCGTCTTCGTCCATCACGCTATCTTCGTCCACGCTATGGTCGACCGACTCCGCGACGGACGAGCTCTCCTCGTCGTCTTCCTCCATGAGTTTCTTGGCCATCTGTCCACGTTAGACGTCAACCACCGCACATGAGTAAAGCCTCCGGTGCCGCAACGCCACCAGGCCACTGATACACACCTTCATTGCTTCCGCCTCGTTCGAATAGTGCCTCCCGCGCGCCCGCACGAACGCTGCATGCTTCTGAGCAGCTGCATGCACAACCGCACCCCAACGCAATCGAGCCAGGCCGCACGGACATGTGAGCACACGACGTCAAAAACGGTCCGGGAGAAGGAGGGCACGCACTCTCTTCGTCCATCTCCTCCTCGAACTCGACCTCATCTCCCGGCTGCCGCCCGTCCAGCCGGATGACCTCCCGCGCCTCGTTCGGCAGATTGAAGCTTGTGCTGCGGCTCGAGCTCCTGCTCGTCCGGCCGCCCGGCGTGGAGGAACGCCCCTGGCTCGAAAACGACGTCCGGCGCGAGGGAGGACCAGATCCGCCGCCCGTCGCCCCAGTGCTGCTCACAGGCGACATGGAGCGCACCGGCGATATTGGGCTTGCGACGCGCCCATTTAGATCAAGTGAAGGGATGTCTGTGTGTGTGTATTCGGTGTGGCGAGTATGCGGTAGATGAGGTGATGGGGTGATGATGTCCGCGGGGATTGGTAGACAGACCCGAGCGATGAATGAAAAGCAACGATCAGCCTTGGCACAAACATGGCATGCAAAGACGTACCGCTCTCAACGGTATCCGTTTCGGCGTTGTATCGCACATAGGGAGTCTTGGGCTCAGTGATCTTCATATGGCTGTCCTTCTGCGCCTCGGTGAGCGCGAGGTTCTCCTCGTCCCACTGCAGGCTACTGTTTCCTCAGTCGACTTCAGTTTGCCGCAAATCGCTTACTATCTACTCACTGCTGGGCACCTCCAGGCGTCGCTGGGGGCGCATTCTTCAGGATGCCCTTTGGCTTCGAGTTGGAGCGGGACATGGGGGGCTGGTGGTGTTGGTGCTCCTGTGCAGGCTGTTCCGAATCCATCGCTGTTCAATCCGTGGATAGCAGACACAATATGCAGATGTGATTCAAGCGCAGGCAGAGAGAGAACGCAAGAGAGACTAAAAGTGGCGCAGAGAGCAAAGCAGAGGAAGGAGATTAGGGTAGATAGATTAGAGAGGTGCGCAGTGTGATATGTGCGGCGAGGTTAGGGTCGTGGAGCCCGCATTCCTCCATCTCAGCGGCCCCCTTCCCGCTAGCCCCCTCCGCTGCAGCAGACCCAGAATATTCCCTGGCTCTCCCACTCTTGGGCCTGCACCTGACTCATGATCGTCTCTCTGTTACAAGTCTTACACCATGCGATAGTTGTGCACAGTATATGTACATATCCATGTGCACCACAGTTCTGCGTGGGTCTATGATAATGTGCGAGGATTCGGCCGAAAACGAAATTTGACTTCTATGTACACCGAGCGCATCCGCTGCACCGGTGAATACAATACACCGACACAAAGCCCAAGAAGAATAAGTAGTGGCCAATAACGGGGAAAGACATCCTGCATCGTGAATGCGACCTACCGCGCCCCCGACCCAGGGTACGCGTCCAGCAGCGCCTGCAGCTTGACTAGTGTCCGTTCCAGAGTGATGATCCCGCCGCCAGATAGTCGTGGAACTGCAAGTTCGCGATCTGCTTCCGTATCCTCCTTCGTCGCCTTGCTCTTCTCGATCAGGGCCCGGGCGTCGTCCAGCACCTTCTTCAGCTTCCCGTTCGTATAGTAGAGCCAATTCAACTCCGCCTCGAGTCCGCCGAGCGGGATCTCGAGGGCACGCCGGACGAATCCTCGGGAAAGCACATACGCCTTCTCGTTGTATAGACGACTGCGAACGTGTCAGAAGTATTGCCGCGAAGATCGTGCGTGAAGAACTCACCTGTTGACCATGCCGTCCTCTGTTCCTCTCAGCTTCTCGTACGCCGGCTCGCAGAACCACCTGCCCAGCGAGATATCAGACACAAGAGGCAGAAGAGAAGGGAACGAGGAGACTCACGGTTCCTTCACAAGCACGAGCCCCTGGATCGACACGAACGCCTGCAATAGCGACGATCGCGCCGCGCTCCACGACTCGCTCTTGTCCCCGGCCCACGTGCCGAGGATCGACAGACACACCTTCCCTTCCTCATACAGATTCGGGTTCACTATCGGAAGCGAGACACATTTCGCATGAGCCTCGACCCTGTGAGAGTGACCCGACAGACGATCGACGCACCTCGTCCGTTCCCATTCGTCCAGCTCAGGAAGTGAGCTATCGGCGGCGTCTGCGGGAAGTTTGCGTCGAGCATCCAGTCGATGACGAACGGCGCGTTCTCATATGGAGTGTTCTCAGGCCCGATGATCAGCGATCGCAGCAAGTCCGATCGGTCCTCGTACGTGCGCACGAGGATCGAGTCTGCCACGCGGGGGAAGGGTGAGACGCACGGTCAGACTACCAGTTCGTGGATTGGGTCGGACCAAGGAACGTACCTGGCAGACTGCTCCGTAGGGCTTTATACTCCTTCGAGAGTCGTGCCAAGAACTGTCGTGATGGTTGGGCAGGGATAGTGTTGTAGAATGCGTGATCTGGTGGTGCCTCGGGCAGAACTTCGAAGCGCTTCCAAGGCCATTCGCTCGACCCTTCCTCTGGCTCGTCCTCGATATCCATTGCGTCCTGCGGTACGTCCGGAGACTGAGGACGACCATTTGATGAGGCTGGTCGTGAGTCTCCTGGTTGCGCCGCCTCCAATTCGGCATGCGAGGGGATGACGGTGTCCGTCGAAGGAGACCATTGCCCGCTTGCGTCCTCCACATCCATTGCGTCGTGCATCACCTCGTCTTCACCTTCCTCAGCTGACTCCCACTCGTCGTCATCGTCAGCAGCACCCTCAACCCAGCGCCCGTCTTCGGTCATCTCCCAAACCTCAACGTCCTCGCCTTCGTCGATCGTGCCCTCGTCGTCTCCCCAGAGATCCTCAAACTGTTCGACGCTGTCATACAGTCGTGTTAGCCTGTTCAACGGCAACGTAACCTTATCGTCATTTGGCAGCACAATCTCGATCGTTCCATCAAGATGGAGCTGAAGTGAGGATCATGAGCACAAGCCAGGATATCAACAGAAAGTGCACCTACATCGACGACTTCACCGAACCAATTCAGCGAAGTGTCGCCCTTCTCTGGCCGCTTGAGCGGAGGCTCCTCCACACTGCCCTCCTTGCCCCGATTCTCCGCGATGCGCGTCCCAATATTGGCCATATCACGGCGCCAACCGCCAAGGTGCCCATCCGCGCCAACCTGGGGAGGCTCGCGTGCCCACTCCTCTACTTCACCTATTCGAGGAACCATGGGCGGCTCAACGCCGTTGGTCGTGCCTTCCCGGTGGATGAAAACAAGATCACCCCGGCGGACGCCTAAGCCGTCGTTGGAAGATGCTACAGCGGACCAGTCGTTCGTCCCATGAGGGTCGAGCTCGAGCACGGAGGCCAGTTCGATTGCTCCTGTCTCCACGACCAGAACTTGCGCAGTCCGCTCCTGCGCGTTGACGGACTGGACCACGACATGCCGTTTCGAATCTTCTGTCTTCCAGACGACATGATCTCCAGGCCTGCAGAGCGCGTCAGTAAGGAATACTTAGGGGCATGCTGTAAATGTAGCAGCTCTAGGTACTCACCAACAGTCATACTCATCAGGGTTGAGGTAAGGCACTGTGTTGCGGGTGTCCAGAGCATCCCGTGTACCATCTTGCCATAGAACATTCACAGTGCTCTTCGTCTCCTGCACAATGTATGTATCTACGGTGATGACACCTTGCGATTCCGAGGACTTTCCATGTTGCGTTGTATGTACGGAGGTGTCATTTTTGATCCGTACTCGATCGCCAACACGAACAGCTTCCTCTGCTCGTCTGGAGAGGACTGTTAGCTTGCCTAGATCCGCGCCGTGCCATATACGCTGTGGACGAGGTTTCGCCTCGGCCTCTTCCGGAGTCAGCTATCGGCATTCAGGTACGGCATGAGCAGTCAGCTAGCACACAAAATTCAAGCAACGTACAGACTGATTGATAGCTAGCCAAGAGATTGCAAGAACAGTGTGTTTGACAGAAACCACCGTATCTGCAGTACTTGGTCTGGTGCTGCCCAGAAGGAAACCAAACAGTCCCTGCACGGTAGACATGGGCTGGGGAAGGATATCCTGAACGAGCACAATGAATTCTCTTCACAAGCCCGATTGACTGAATGCACGTACGGGTCCCTTCTCTCCGATTGCCAGTCGGGCACTCAGTTCCGGCAAGCGAACCAGGTTACCGCCGGTGACTTCGATCCATGCTTCATCAAACATCTAGCATATCGACGTCAGTATTGTCCCTGCGACGGACCAATGGACGCTTGTGATACGGACCTCTATGACCTGTCAACACCCATACTCAACTCATGCCACGGCACGGAAACAACAATACCATCAATTCGTACCTGGCCAACCCAATCGTTGTATACGACGTAATCACCCATGTCTACTTCCACGGCAGACTCAACGTCGTGCTCAGTCAGCCATGAGGGATACTTCTCTCCGCTAATTGCATGCTCGAGCCGCCCTCGCACGTTCATACTACAGCATAGCCGCACGAGTGAGCATACACATGGGCATGGCAGCGGAGGCAAACGAACCTGGTGACAATCCCCGACCGCACGTCATCTACGCTGCGTTTGAGCAGATCTCCGGGCTGGTACATGCGATCCACGAGGTCGAGTTTGTCCTCGGAGATGATCTCCCGCACCGGCCGAGGAAAGTAAGACACTCCAACTTCGCCCTGTTCCATTGCCAACGGGACACGATAAGACATGCGTTATAGCGGGGAAGTGGCATGAGACGGACCTGGACAAGCGGCCTCATGAGAGGGTCGACGTTATCGGCTGGTGCAGGAAGGTCTTCGGCATCTTGCCAGCATCTCTGAGGGAACCTATGACATACTGAGCTGTGAACAGGAAGTGGCGGGCTCACCAGGACCACGCCGAATGTGTTCGGATCATCCTTCCGCTGCACAATGTCCTCCTGGTAGAACTACAATGTCGCCGAGACCGCCATGAGGACCTGACGCCTGCAGAACACTGCAAACACGCACTTTCGCTGCTGCTCGCTTCTGGGTGGCCGGTGCCATGGCGGTGATATGTCGCGCGATGTCGTCCGCGCAGTAAGTCGGAGAAGTGGGGAAGGGTTGATCAGCCGCAGTGAAAGATTCGCCAGAAAATGTAGTGTTGCTGTCTATGTTTGTCTGCGGCTATCCAACAGCGAGTGATGGCAGAAACGAGATGAGAACTGGAGAGAAAGTTGGCGAACAAAGTGCGAACACGGACGACGGGCCACAGCTGCTCCCGATTGCCCGAAGAGGGAATCGACTTCGGGTGGCCCGGCGACGGGACGCTCGCCCCGGGCCCGCTCCTGCTCACTGGCACCGCACACCACGACTCTGCACAAGCGACTCGAAGGCACTGTCGCCATAGTATTGGCGAGCACGATTAACGAGAATAAACCGGGCAGCCGGAGTCGCCTGCTGCATGGCGCAGTCCTCCAACAAACCAGCGAAACGGCCACTAACATTCGTAATATTCAAGTCTCGTCGCAACCTTCCACCTATAGGGTATACGTCGCCAAGTGTATCAAACGACTAAGGCCATACAGGTGACTCCGGCAGTGAGGCGTAAGGTGTGTCGTGATGTTCGTTCCATGTTCTAACCCCTGTGATTTACCAGGTCTGCACCTTCGAATCTCAGCAACGCCGATTTTTAATCATGAGCATATACTTTCGATTCAACGCTCGTCACCTTCTCTCCGCTCGCAGCATACATTGCGGACCTTACTTCTACTTGTTGGCATGAATTTCGAGGCAATTGCAACGGAGACTTACGCGATCTGGAGGCCCTCTCCTCCGAGTTCCTCCACACACAATTGCTCATTGAAGGTCCCATTGCGTCGCACTCGACTCTTTGCAAGGCCTTAAGAACTCCCTGTTCTCCTACCGCAGAATACCGGACGACTGAAATCCTCACAACGAGTATCCCCTCAACAGCTTTCTCTACGAGGCCAACACAAGATCAGAATATACGCGGATAACGAAGTTTGAGAGGCAGCGTCACGATAGTAATTGCCGGGCTCTCAGCGAGCAGTGGCGCGTACCCTTCGTGGCCGCTATGACTCGTCGCCTTGATCGCGCGCACCCTGCGGACGCTCTACCTCGTGGAGGACACATTGTCCGCTTTGCTCCCTTCCCTTGTTCGCTCCTACCTCTTCTAGCGGAGCTCACCATTGAGGCGTATGTGCCTCACATCCTCCCGATCTCACGCAATCGAATCTGGGCCCCACGGCCACTTCAAGTCAGGCAATGCCGGCCACCTCCAGTCCATCATCGTCCATTGATCGCATGGAGGTCGGAATGGATGCTGGGTGGAGAGCGAAGAACGAAGATAATGCGTCGTATCCAAGAGTTACTAATCCGCATGAAGATGTTTCTCTCATCTTATAGGAGGGTAAGTCGCATGATGTTACACTTCAGCTACAGGTATCTGATCAGGAATGCATTCGTATACTCTCATGTTACATTGTACAAGCGGCCAGAATCTCTGTGCTTCCATTTCCTCCCTAGGTCGTTCCTCGAGGGTGGAGGTCTCACTGAAAATGGTCTCGCTGCGGGCTGTCAGAGCTTCCACACGTTCTGGAATATCTTCGTATCGGCCCAGCCGAGGCTGACCTACGTATAGCACCGGAGAATCAATTGCCTGCCCTCCAGCCTATACTGAGGATAATGCACACTGCCCAGTTCAACTATATTATCGTCGCTTCCCAGCAAGGGACATCCCGTAGTGAGCTGTTCATATGCATGACAGGCACGCGATGATCTTCAGCCGGTAAAGCTCCACGGTTCGTTCACCATGATGTTTGTAATCTCAAGCCTGCTGAGGAGCAAGTTGTCTACATCGCTCTCTGTAGCCTCGTCAATCTGGGAGTTCTTCTCGGAGCCTCTTAACGCGCACTCACAATGCAATGAGCGCAAACACTAGCAATGGGCAGGTCATCCTTTTCCTGGCATCATTGAATGGCTTGCGGAGAAGGAGATCATTAGCTTTGTCCGTAGCCGGCCAACCTCCGACAGAATCCGTTAGTTTGTTGGCCTCGTGGCAAGTATTAAGGGAGGCGTCCGCTGCCCGATCGTGACAACTTGCACTCCAACCACCACGTTCTCCACCGCAGGAATAGGTACGCATGATGTTCGGCCCCGCTTTCTTCCATGAGATCCTCACAGTACTTCACAGGCCACATTATATCCATGGCTGCGCCCCCTCAGGGAATCGACCGACTGCCAAACGAGATCTGGCAGGAAATCATCTGGCGCGCTTGCACAGATAACGGTCGCACAGGCAGAGCCCTCGCCCTCTCCTGCCGGTTCTTTCACGACCAGTCGCTTAACCTTCGTTTCAACTCGCTATCGTTGCCCAGAACCAAAAAGGTCGTCCGCCTCCTCGACGCGCTCAATCGACAACCGCCAGACTGCAAGCCCAGGATACAACACCTTCTCATTACGCCCGACGTCTATTCCGGAGCCATCCCCAAGAGCCAGTACCATCTACTCGGCGACCGTCGTCGCCGTCAAGTGACAGACAGAATCGACTTCTCCGCAAACGCCGTGAACGCGCTCTTTTCCATCGCGGCGAAGCACCTCCGCACCCTCTGTCTCTACCCAAATGTATCCGGAGAATTCACCCCGTTCCGCCCATTCACTGTGGCGTTGCCCGTCTTGGAGGAGCTAACCGTATGGAGGCACCCACTCACTTCGTCGTTCACGGCGGTCCCAACATCCATACACTGCAGCATGCCGAGCGACAACGTCCCATTCCCGTCGCTCAAGCGCTTCCATGCCGTACTGGCTGACATAGGCCATCTCGGTGCCCAGAATATCCTCCACAGCCTCTGCGAGCTCAGCGGGACCGGGCTGACGCACCTGCGCCTGTCCGGGATCACCTACCTGGATGGCGAACTTCCAAAGACGCTTGCAGAGATGCTTGGGCTTCCCATCCCTAGGACCCTGACCGAGCGCATGCGGTCAGCTGGCACGACAGCTCGCGATAGCTCCGGACCAGTCATCCCCACCGCGGCCAGGTTCCCCAAGCTCCGACACGTGGTGATCTATGCCATACAGCCTTCACGCCTCAGCGACGATCCTTCGGCGTTCACGCAGTGGGCGAACCTCCTCAGCCGGTTGAGGGATCTGGAGCGGACGTGCAACCAAGTGCCGGGTATGCGTATGGTCATGCTGGAGCGGAGCTGGATGCGGAAGCCGCGATGGGACCAAAGGTTGAAGAAGGACTGGCATGAGCGTATGGATGGCGACGTGGGCTGTTGGGTCACGTCTGACAAGGAAGAACTGGGAATTGAGGGTCCTCCAGAGAGACCGAAGGCTGTCAGCGTGGAGTATATCGACTGATTCTTCAGCACGTGTTCGCATTCGGTATGCATACATGAAATATAAATGGAAGATGACGGGGCGGTTGACCGCAAGTAACCCCACCTTAAATAGTTTTGGTGGCAGAAAAATAGAGACTCGGCTGAACTCAAGGTTCATATAATCTGAAAAATTCGTAGTGTGGCATTGAGGTGAGGACGGTCCACGGAATCCCCTAGTAAAAGGCGAGGGGATTGTTTGTTGTACCATCCTCTGCCACTACTGAACTTGGGACAGCCGCCTACCCGGCTATCAGACTTTAGCATTTCGCTCAGCTTGCGGGTGTCTCGTCGGCATACAGGGCCGCCTAGAAGAAGTACGAGGACACACACCATAAAAATCACTTTAATGTGCATCACTTCTTGAGCATGGCCTATGCGGGGGAGCAACGGGGGAGAGCGACGATCGTGGGGTGGGCTGGCGACGCGTCTCGGCTAGATTTATACGAGGACGCGTCCGGGTCACCTGACCGTGATTTTTGCAGCTAATCGATTCAATGAGTCAATTTGCTCCTCTTCCAAGCTCTCCTGTAAACTCCTTGGTCCGTATTTCTGCTAGACTCCTCTCCGCTCATACCAGCGTACCTCGTCTCTGCATTCTCTATCTCTTGAGGACCATGGCTACCGAAGGAAAGGGCGTGCTGCTCAAGGCCGACTCGATCGCGGAGACCTTCCGCACAGAGATCAAGTCTGCCCTCTCCTCCGTACCTCGTAAGCCGAAATTGGTTGGAATCCTCGCCACGAGTGCCGCCCCCAGCAAGTTCTATGCCGAGTTTACCAAGAAGCAGTGCGATGCGCTTGGCGTGGAGTTCGTCCTCAAGAAGACCGGCGCCGCAGCAGACGAGTCGCTTGCCCCCGGTGAGGACGTGGAGGAGGCCATCATAGAGGCCAACGAGGATGAAAGTGTAGACGGCATCATGGTATGTCTCGGATTCCGCTCTTCGCGCAAACACTGCCCAATGGAACGCGCCACACAAACAGGTCTACTACCCTATATTTGGCGTGCAACAGGTATGTCGTCTCGTATGGGACAATGTGACTAAGCTTACGACATCACGTTCTACAGGATCATTACCTGCAGCAGGTTGAGCTACACCAGACAGGTCGCCTCGGTGCGGTAGTCTGACATATATGCGCAGATCGTGTCCCCGTTCAAGGACGTGGAGGGACTCAACTTCAAGTTCCACTATAACTTATACCATAAGTGCGCATCGCCGTGACGTCACCCGGAGTATTCGCTCAAACGAACTTCACATCGTTCCAGTATCCGGTTCCTCCAGCCGAAAACCCTAGCGTCGTCCTTGCCATCGACCTCCGCTGCGGACGCACCGCCCGCGGTGAACGATCAGCCTCCGGCGGGTTACGTGAAGTCCATCCTTCCGTGCACGCCCCTAGCCATCGTAAAATGCCTTGAGTTTATCGGCGTGTATAACACACTTCTGCCGTACGGCGACCGTGCGTACGGTAAGACTATCGCCGTAATCAACAGGTGCGCAGACATAGCATATACGCCGAGCCGAAGGCTGCACTCAGCGTCGCTGACGTGACACCGCAGGTCGGAAGTTGTAGGCCGCCCGCTCGCCGCGTTGCTGGCCAATGACGGTGCACGTGTATTCTCAGTGGACATCGACTCCATCCAGGAATACACCAAGCGACCAAGGCAGAGCCCCGAAGAGCGCAAATATCACCCGCGGCACATCGTGCATCCCTCGACGCTGTCGCTGCAGGAGTGCCTTGCGCTCTCGGACGTCGTCGTGTCGGCTGTACCGAGTCCCGACTACAAGGTCAAGACAGCCTGGCTGAAGGACGGTTGCGTCTGCGTGAACGTCGCTGCAGACAAGAACTTCGAGACTGACGTAAGAGAGAAGGTACGTCGGCGCGCGATTGCACGACGCTCGGCGATTGATCCACGGTGCATCTGCGAAGGCTTCCCTCTACCTGCCCACGATTGGCAAGGTCACGATCATGATGCTGCTGAGGAACCTGTAAGCACACGCGCACCATTTTCGTCCGTAATGTCTTGGCTGATACAATGTCCCAACCTCGTACAGACTCCGGTTGCAGGAGTACCGCAAGATGATAAGTGACGCACCGTCATCCTGAGACCTCAGAGCGCCAGCGGCATGATGAGGAGAGAAGTGTCAATGTTATAGATGCGTGTACCATTCGCTGTAGCAAAAGCCCATTAATACGACAGTGGCCCTTGTATTACCTCAGATTCATTGTGGTATGCAGTAGGTGACAGAAGAACGAAAGCCTGCATACGAGGCAGGATAAGTACGGGACAGGGATTCGGGGACCACGTGAATTTGCCAACGGTGTCTACCAGTCCAAATAGATGGAGAGTGAGGAGATATCGTGTAGGTCATAGCCTTGAGTCTACTTCGCTGATGTTGATTGGTGGGACGGAGTCTCGTGTGGGGGTCGAGAAGCCGGATGGAGGGAAGGAAGGCGTGATGGGCGTGCCGACGCCGGAAGGGTCGTCGGGCACCATAAACCGCACGCGGTATCGGTGGAACTAATCGATATTTGTCAGTAATCCGCATCGGAATAATGGACGGGAGGCAGTCAAGGCAAAACCTATCCTTACCGCGGGGAGCTTGGGGATCAGGACAAAGACGAGCGCAGTGATATTGATTGCAAACAGCCAGGGATCGTAATGTGTGTAATGCGTCGAAGCAAGGAATCTGGGTCAACTTGCATAAGGACCATAACTTGAGGACAAAGGAAAAGTCGTTGACTGACAATGTTATGGGCACAATGAAGAGCCACTTCTTCGCGGGGGTATACTGGGCACCCTCGTCAATCTGTTCCCACAGCGTGAGGTTATCGTACACGCCTCCGTGAAGGTCAGAGTGAAAGGGGATCCCAGTGACGTAGTGGAACATGAGATACGAGAACTATAACAGGGTTGAAATTGAGTGTGCTCGGTGGCGGCAGCAAATTGTGGCGTACTCACCCCGAGGTAGAGAAGGTTCACGAGGGTCCAGCTGATTTCTTGACGCATGCCAGGGATAGTATCGATCACGACCTTCCCGGCGAATATGAGAACGGGGTGAATGAGCCATGCGCCTTGGAAGAAGGGGTCGCGAACGTTAGTCTCGTGCGAGGACCTCACATGGACGGAGTCGCACCTTTGCGGTTCACCCACTCCGCATTCAGGTTCTCATACACGCTCTGGTCCATCACGTCGGCCTGGGACTCCTCTTCGAGCTTCTCGACCTTGACGATGCTGCTGCTGCGCTCCCGTCCTGTCCGGACTGTCAAGCCGGGGCTTGCAGACTTTCTGGGGCTGATGGTAGACGTCTTTGCTGGCGTTTCCATGTTACGAGAGCAAGAGCAAAGACTGAGCAACGAAGGAAAAGGGAGCGAATTAGAGGGGGAAAGAGGATATGGTGCGATGTGTTGGAAGGCTCGGCGCGGACGAGTGTCGTCGTGGCCTTCGGGTACCGCGGGTGGGCTCAGTATATTCCTAGGCGCCCATTATGTGCTGCGCGGACTTGAGACGCCCGCCGGCTTCCCCTTTCGGACGAAGATGTCATCTCGAGGCGTCGGGCGAGCGCACGCTTCCCCGCCACTCTCAGGATACGGATACCCTCTCGTCTGCTCGTCCTCTCCGCACCGCTCTCGTCGCTCTCTTGTCTGCTCTCTGTTGTCTTTGTCCACCGAATGCGACCGTGAAGATGGTTCTGCTGCAGTGGTGTACGCTCGAACCCTCCGGGAAGGGCGGATTGGCCGCCATCCGGTTCTCCTCCCCAGTGCACGTGAAGTCTATCCGTATATTCCCCACAGATGCAAAACCATTCTCGCAATGTCCGGATGTTGTGAGGTGCGTGTCCGTCTCCACGTGCTACACCAAATCCTGAGAGCAATGGCCTAGTCGGACAGAGCCGCGAGCGTTCTTCTTGGACGTATACTTCAACGCACATGTCGTAACTAGTCCCAATGCTAAGGAGAAGCCGAAGCCCTCCAATGCGCTTGTGCCGACCTCCATCGCGTACTCTGGCGGTTGGAAGGACTTCACAGTGGACATGGGATTGGAGGTGGGTAGCGAGGCTTAGGGTGTTCGTTCTTGCTGACGCGTCATCGCAGTATGCTACGCGTCTTATGATTGTGAGGGGGTCCTTCGAATCTGTGTCGATGGCTATTTATGGAGAGCTCGTGTCCGATACCGACACCACCCCTACAACGTACGAGCCGCGACCTCTGCCTTCCGTCAGTCCGGTACCCCTTGCACCCTCTCTGGATCCCGCTACTGCACGCGACCCGACTCAGCTGGCACGACAACTCCTCAAGCTCATTCCAGATGCGCCGGAGCTCGAGCTCGTCATTCGTTTGGTCTTTTGTTTGAAGCCTCCCAATGATGACTGGGACCTCCCTGAGTTTCCTTACCTCCATCCTGACCTCGACGAAGAGATGGCGGAGTTTGACCTGGAGAAGGCCTTCAGGTTAACCACTCGGCCTGTCCCTGACAATGTCTCTTCTGAAGCAGTGTCTCGTTTTGCTGAGAGGGTGGCTCGATGCATTAATCCCAAGGTGGGCTGCACAGTCACGCCGTTCAGATTCACTCCGCTCACACTAACGCCGGAATCAGGATCGAGATGCGAGTCAAGCATACCTCGTTGCCGGTTTGCTGTGCCACACTGCCTGTCAGCATCCGTCCTTGGCTCGAAGCCTCCTGGTCAGTTCTGTTCATCCTGGTATGAACGCAAATATTAAATGCTATGAGTAGGATGCGATTGATCTCTCGAAGGTCTTTGACCTGTCCACGCTCGAGGACGAAACGACTTTGCTAAGGCTCGTATACGCGACATCGAATATAGACGTTGCAAAGCGTCTCGACAGAGACTGGTTCCATGGTCTCGCATCTTCCATCTCGAACGATCCGAATAACAACCACGAGACACGAGCCGCCGCAAAGCAATTGATTGCACGTATACATGGGTGGACCGTCCTCGAGGATACGTTCTCTAACACGCAAGGGGACTTCCTGAGCGCGGCCAGAATGCTGCAAGAGGTTGGAACCGAAGAGCAATCCTTCGGTATCTGGCTGGAATCGATGATCGCACATAACGAGGTCGTCTCAAGCCTGGCTGAGAACCCCGTGCTGCCAGTCACTCTGCCTCATCTGTTGTCTCACAGGCCTACTACTGTCACACCGTCCCAGGACGAGTTTGTGGCCTTTGTGCGAGCATTCGTCGGAGTCGCTTGCGTAATGGCGGTCTACTCATGGTCAGATAGTCTCCCTGATGAGCGCTGCCGTGCGCGAACACTTGGTGTACTGCGTCTTTGGCAGGGCGTTGATGGATACCGAGAGGTGCGAATCGCCGGACTCTATATTGCTGAAGTTGGCACTAATCAACGAGCCCAGATTGTGAATCATTTCCTGCTCCTTCGGCAGATGACTTTCCGCCTTGAATGCATGATGGATCTCGACCCTCCTACGCAGTCAGGCATCGACGCAGAGCATATCCTCGTCAATCTTGCGAAGAACCCCCGTGCTATCCTTCGTTCTAACCTGGTCAAGTGCATTTTGAACGTCGGAACCTTGACGTCGTACATTGCGGATGAAGAGAGGGTGTCAATGCGCCAGGCGGCATTCGTGGTCGATGACGGCTTTTCAGGGGCAGTGGATGAGCTCCTGCGACCCCTGGAGCGCCCTCCAACCTTCGGTAGCCTGCGCACATTACGAGTTGCCCTCGCGTACATCGAGCGGGAGTTGGATGAGGACGAAGACTTCCGCGTACTGGACGACTTTTGGGAAGAAGCCAACTGCAGCCTCACAACCGCTCTATGCGACTTACTCGTTTCGACGGTCGCAGAAATTCGCACCCAGTTCTCCCTCCTACAACCACCTCCTCGAATAGGCCAGGACGTCATGGCACACCTGTTCTGGACCGCGGACGACATTCTGCGACTGCTGTTACGCCTAGTGCCCACTTTCCCTCTTCCTTCACGCCTTTTGCGAACTCTCACCGCGAACGCTGCCGATCTCTTCGCATGCGCGGATGCCGCGGACATGTTGTACGCTCAGTCCAGCCAGCCCTCAGTTGCTGCCCAGTGCGCCAGTCAATCATGCATCGATATCGTGCGCATACTGGCTGAGCAAGACGCTCCTTCTTCCGAGGGCAAACCCGGCGCACAGGTTGTTCTCCGGTCCCTCCTGGACCATGGCCTCCATAGCGGCGGGCTCGACCCTACCCACCACCTGTTGCAAGTCTTCTGTCTCCTCAACTACCTCCTGCCGGCGGTAGAATGCACGGCAGAGCAACGGACGTTGTGGATTAATCATGTGATCCCAATGCTGCTCCCGGATCTTTCTGCCTTCAGTCGTGCGCTCGACACGGAAAATAAGGTTCACTTCGTCCGGCGCCTCGCCGAGCTCGACCAAGGCGCCATTAGCATCGGGGAGTGGTTACTCCTGGAGGAAATCAAGGCAGTCTCCAGTACTGTCCAATCACTACGGGACGACTCGCTTCCGATGGCCAAGCGGCGCATTGCGCAGAGTCAGGTTGCGCTTTTCTTCAAGTTCTTCACGGATGTCCTACAAGGACCGTCTGCAAACTGGGTCATGGACGGCCTCGTCGCTGCCGAAGAGGCCCCTCATATCCTCGCTTCTACCATTGTGTGCCTTCTCGATCTTCGCCTCTCCCCACCACACCTGGGAGAGGTTGTGGAGATCATCGCTGCAGGCTACGAGGCCTTCGACAACGAGCTGCGGTTTGCACTTGTCTCTGCTCTGTGGCGGTCGCTGCAAGCGCCGGAGCTCACTACTAGTCGAATCGAGCGACGGCTACAGCGTGCCGTGACAATCCTCGCTACCATCACCCCGTCTTACCTCGACCCTACCAAGGTCACCAGAGAAATTGGGCGGTTGGTCGTGGAACTGACTGAACAACCTGTTTCTCTCGAAGGTGAAGCATCTCACGCGCTCGTCTCCCTCTTGGAGTGGGTGACGAAGACCGCGACGACGATTCCTCGGATGGCCGACCTTCAAACGATTTCCTCCGACCAGTTCACGAACTTCCGGGACCGTCTATCTGCGACCTTGCCTGCAGATTGGGCGGAGCGCCTCGAGGCGGTCTCTTGTGAGATCGTGTGCGGCAGCAGCACTAGCACGCCCCCACCGAAGACGACAGAGCTTCCTGACAGAGTAGAGTTGTCGATTCACGACCTCGAAGACCTCCTCCGCCAACATACCCCCGCACCCTCCACTCCCCCACGCCGCGTCTTGAACCAAGACGTCTTCGGGCTTGTGACGGTGTCCCCGTCCGCGCTCCTGCACTCGCCCGCCGCGACAGGGCTCACAAAAACATACTCGAACAACGATTTCAGGCAGCTGCGCCAGTCCTCTGCGCGCGCCAACACAAGCAGGCTCCCGAGCATGCATGTGGACGTAGGTGTAGCGATGGTCGTTTGACCTCTGTTGCCACCTACTGATATGATACCCATCATTTCTTTTTATGTTGTACAGGATTTCGAGAACGCGAGCTCCTCGCCTACGTTAGATCCCCTCATCATGCCTGTGCCCGGACAGGCAGGCCTGAACGTCGGAGGAGTAGGAGGCGTGAACCTAGCAGCAGCGACAGCAGCTGGAATGCAATTCCCCCCAGTGGTTCCGGAGACATTCCCGCAGCTCGGGCCTGCGTTCAGTCCGATGTGAAGGTTACGAGTCACAACAGCCAAGGTCCAGTGAAGACCGTCGCGAAGGTGTCAAGCGTCGGGTATCAATGCGCAAGATGAAGATCTGTGCAAGATGGGATCGTGGACGATGGACGGAGGCGAAGCGTGCGTTTACAATTGCAAATTACGACGACAATGGGCGGCCGAAGACTACAATACACGAAACTATGGAGTGAGGTCCTATATCACGAAGCGTGGCAGATGCATGCAAGAAACGTCCCGGGTCATCGTCATGACGGTCCAGGATACGGTACTCGTCGGCGAACATGTGATGGATGGAGATTCGGGTATCGCGGTATCAAATCGTCCCGCGAGCGGAAGTAGCGGTCCATCTCGGACGCGTCGAACTCGGACGGTGGAGCGGGCGACCCAGGCGGGGACGACGGCGCGCTCTCGTCGAACACGTCGGGAGTCGGCTCGGGAGGCTTTGCCGGCTTCTTCCCGCCCAGTCGGTGTATGCGCTTGCGCCGCGCCTTGACGGGCTGCCGCTCCGCTACCGAAGCCTGCCCGGACGAGTTCGTCTCGCGCGGGGGCACGGAGCGCACCGTGAAATGCTCGAGCGTGCGCGTATATGGGGAGAGGGTGTGGTTCGAGTGGCTGAGCGTGGACAGTTTCGACACGCTGCTGTTGAGCGTTGGGCGGAGGACGATCTTCGGATCAGGGTGGTCCGGCATCTGGTGCTGCTCGAACGAGCTCGCGATGGATTCGAGATTGGAGGACGCGGCGGAAAGGCGGCGCGGTCGCGTGATGCGCACAGCGGTTTCCTCGGGAGGGGGCGGAGTGGGCACGGAATCGGTCATATCGCTTGATCGTGACGGTTGCGTTTGCAGACTAGAGGGACTGCCGGGGCGCTGGAAGGGAGAATGGTCAAGGGAGGGGACGGGCGGGATCGATTGGGAACGCCTGAGAGGCCCCGTCGAAGACTCCGCGTAATATGGTTGGGAATACGGATGTGCATCAGGTACAGACTCATATACAGGAGTCATGCCTGCAAAGTATGGGTTATAGAGAGAGCCTGGTCGTGAAGGAGAGCGCATGGACATGGAGGCAAGAGACCCTTGACGCGAGGGACTTGCCAGTGATGGTCTTCGCGACGGTGGTGGTACATCGTCGACCTCGCCATCTGGCGAGACGTGTATCTGCGATTGTGAGTGGTATACGCGCGGTCGTGTAATCGTACCGCCGCCGACAGCGGGAACAGTCTCGTATTCCGTGACGTCCCCAGCTTCAGAGATCGACGGCCCGATGTTTCCGCCGTCGGAGAGGAAATCCTCCCAAGTGCCAGGATCAAACGAGCCGGTCTCATCGTTGTCGTCGATCTCGCTGCCCTCCTCCGCAAGGTCCGCCAATCCCCTATTCTGCGCGAACAAATTGCGCAAGCTGCTGAAGGTGCTTTTCGCTGGGCCGCCTTCTTCGCGCAAACCATATGTCGGATCGTAGTTTTCGATGTCAGGGAATGACGTCGGTCCTTCGTGGTGATGGTGATGGTGGTGATGGCTTGGGCTCTGGGAGGGTGCGCGAG
This sequence comes from Lentinus tigrinus ALCF2SS1-7, assembly GCF_003813185.1. Classification (NCBI taxonomy): domain Eukaryota; kingdom Fungi; phylum Basidiomycota; class Agaricomycetes; order Polyporales; family Polyporaceae; genus Lentinus; species Lentinus tigrinus. The sequence continues at coordinate 391,243 of NW_027137911.1, read as the reverse complement.
AAGCGGGAGTTGTTACGAGAGACGCGGCAGGTCGCTTGCCAGTGCTGGACATCGAACGCGCAGAAGGGGAGCGAGGGCGCGCTATGGGAGCAATGGAAGAAGGTCTGCGCATGAAGCTCGGCGTCATGCCCACTCCTACCGGGGGCATCCGGGGTATGCGTAACGAGGTCATGTCTGGGGCAGACGCGGTCTCGAAGCTGCGCGAGCGCGACGCGACAGGGTCGCGTGAGAGGTATGGCGCCTCAACTTTGGCCTTGACCCACTGCTGGCTGAGACGGTGGATGATACCAGGAAGGTCCTCTCGGAACATCTGGCGGAGCTGGCCCTCAATTTCGCGCTGGATGAACTTCTGAATGACGGCGATGGAATCAAAGGTGCTATTGATGTCGACGTTCTGGAGCGGGTCCGTCTTGAAGACGAGCGTGATACCCTTTTGGCGCGAGACGACGAGGACGACGTACGAGTTCAGTCGGAAGTGCGAGAGCCGGAGGAGCATGGGGACGACAAGTGGATGCTTGGCGGCGAGCATGCCGCGCGACCCGCCCATGAGGTGTATATCGGGTTGTTTGTGGTTCAAAGGGTTCGCCTGGATGACGCGGTATGTATTCGTGGGTGAACACAGGGCTTGACGGGGTACGCACCTGAACCTTGGTCCGCAAGACGATGTGGGCATCTCCGGCGTATGTCAACCGGAAGATACCACGGAACTGGTCCATGGTGAGCTCTCCGATATCTCGTATCTCGAGTTCAGGAGGCTAGCGTGTCCAGACATTGTTGTGAGTTTCCAGTAAGGGAAGGAGTCGTATGGATACGCACCTGGGTGCCCATCTCCAGCTCCACAACCTCGATCCTGTCTGCTATGACGGGAGGCTTGTTGCCCTTGTTGAGGGCCGACTCGAGCATCTGGATGGCATTGGTGTGAAACTGGTCGGAAAAGCGAGGCCATTTGAAGGTGAATGACATCGAGACGGAAAGAATTCAACGATTAGCATAGGTGTACAGAGATGTGTAGCTGGCGGTCTTTGCGAGAGGGCCAATATGTCTAGTCTAGGCAGCTCTGAGGGTGTTTGTCGCCAGTACAAGGGAGAGCTAGAGGAGAGGCCAGCCCAGTGTGGGGAGAGGAGATGACATGCTGGTGCGGAGAAGATCGACTCCGAGGCCAGGCTTGCGAAACTGGGCGGCACTAAAACGAGTTTCTCCGGCTGCGTCCCGTCTTCCAGATCGTCGCTCGCTCACTCGCGCGTTGCCCGCGCACTTACGTCGCTCGCATGCAGTAGCGTGCTCGCACTCGCGCACGATGTTGCCGGCTGTTCATGATTGCATACAAAGTACGCGACAACGCGCGAGGCCCGTCCGACTCCCTGGCGCGAGTGCTCGGCCACGGGCGCCTACCGAGAGCGATCGCAGATGGGTTGTTTGCAGGTGTTGTGCCTCCGCGTACTTCTCAATTTCGAGCATCCTCGACTGTGCAGAGATCACAAAATGGCCCCGACAGACTCAGTATCCATTTTTGCAGAGGGCACGTTCGAAGAGCAGGTATGTCCGCCCACCTTCACGAGAAAGATGTGCTCAACTGAGGCCCATCTCGACTAGATCCTCGAGCTCGTAAATTATTTGGCGCGTGCCCTACCCGAGGACGGCAGAGCTGCATACATCCAACCGTTCCAAGAGTCTGTATCCACGCCAGAAGGACAAAAGCCGATCGAGGAGGATGAGGAGAAGAGGAGAAAAGTCCTCGCATCTGTCATCGCCGAGGTGAAGGGTCTGGGTGGTGGCTCCGAGAAGGGTACGTCCTCCGATTCCTTCTGCGCAAGGAAATGTCTCAAGACAACGGGTACAGAAATCGAGGGCTTCTTCAACCTCCTGTTCTCACATTTCATCGCCCTTTTCCCCCATAACGCGCCCGAAACGCGCACACCCCTCGATTCTCTCCTCAGTACCATCTCATCCTCCCCCGACCACTCCTTCGCAAAGTACCGGATGTGTGTACTTTACTCTCCATGATGCCAGAGTACTTATCCCTTCCTTGAGCAGACTTTCAAACCTTTTCAATGCCATCCCGCGACAGTCCGGTCTCCGGTTACCCGTATACAAGACCCTTCTCGAACTTGCAAGCGCGAACGACGAGATCGACTCGCTCAATGTCGACCAAGCCGAGGTAGACAAATGGCTGTCAGAGTGGAACGTCTCCTCAGAAGAGAAGAGCGCATTCCTCAAGCTCCTCGTTGATGCCTTCCAAAAGGCCGGACAACCGTGAGTCTGCTCTGTCGTTCCTCGTAACCGCAAACCATATGTTGACACGTCGTGCAGAACAACATCCCTCCGGTACCAGCTCTCCTACGTCCGCTCCCTCCCCTCCTCCTCGGCACAGAGCGCAGCAGTCGACGCGATCTCAACCGCACTCCGCCTTCCCTTCTACTTCGACTTCGACTCCCTCTTCCGCCTCGACGCCGTCGTCGCCGCGAAGGACCACGAGCTCTTCTCGCTCCTCCAGATCTTCCTCAACGACAGTCTTGCACAGTACCAGACATGGGCGCAGAGTCACACTGACGCGTTCTCCAAGTATGGTACGTTTGTCCTTCAGATCCATCCGTATGCGTGACGCGGGTACTGAAAAAAGTTTATCGGGTCTACAGGGCTTGAGAGCTCACAACTGGAACGCAAGATCCGCCTCCTGACACTTGCAACGCTCGGCTTCCAGAACGTCGGCCGCGATATCCCCTATTCCGTGATTGCCTCCGCCCTCCAGATTGAGCCATCTCAGGTCGAGTCCTGGGTCATCGATGGTAAGTTCTCATATTCTTGTCTTCAAATTTTCCACATTGACCGGAGGGACTGACGCACCATGCCAACAGTTATCCGCGCAGGGCTTCTCACCGGAAAACTCTCGCAGACCGCTCAGACTCTGCACGTAACCCGCGCAACCGCTCGCGCATTCGAGCACGAGCAGTGGGAGCTCCTCGAGAAGCGGTTGCACGAGTGGAAGGCTGGGCTCGCCAGCGTTCTCGAGACTGTGTCCGCGAGCCGCAAGAAGAGCGGCCCGAGTGCTGCTGCAGGTGCGGGTGCTGAGGCTCCTGCGAACGCGGCGGCGGCCCCTGCCGTCATTGAGGCTCCTGCTGTCGCCGCACAAGCTGCTGTGGCATGATCTTGCAATTGGTGCGATGTGAGGGGAGCAGACGATGTGCAAAAATCTACTCGTGCTAGGTTGTAATAGACGTGTTGTATCCTGAGACAATGTAGCAAAGTAGTCCATACTGCGGTCTATCTTGATGCTCGATGCTTGAGTGTACAGTGCGCGAAACGTCTACAACTATATCTAGGTCCACATTCAGAACCTCTACCACTCTCCGTCGAAACCAATGAAACCTGCGTTCAATCCGGTCAACCGGAAGGAAGTACAAAAGACAGAGACTAGTGCTTACCGGTGAGAAGGAATACAGGGAAGAACCGCTTCTTCTCCAGTGTCGAACACCAGTTCCAGGCGCTCGTCAAGCGGCCATCGATACAAGACCCTATACGCGCAAGACCCTCGGGGATGAGCTCTCCTGGCCGGCCCGGCAAAACAAGCGATGCCCGATGACCATGCGCGGCCACCGGAGTACGCACCTGCGTCAAAGTAGTTTCCGGCCCCCGATCCATCGAACCCGTGGCGGAAGAAGTCCGCAAGAATCTCGCGGGATAGGCCCTCCGTCGAGCCCCACTCGTCCTCGATGTACGACCGCAGCGCCGGGTTCTCAGCAAGGCTGGGGATCTGCGAGAGCGTGTTGCAGATTGGGAGGAGGATGCGGTACACCTGCGAGTACTTGTCTGCGGATCACGACGACCGCGACCACAATCAAACCAAAGCCGAGACCCGATGAAGTGCGTGAACAGAGACATTGAGCATCGGACAAAAGCTGGAGGCTCGGGGACGAGGGTCACTCACCGATGAACATGAGCGCATTCGGGACGTTGTGGTCTCCCATGTGGATGACGGACGAGCCGACCCACGCGCCGATGGCCCTCTGGGCGCGGTTTAGGATGGCGTGCATCATCCGCGAGGTCTTGGGCGCGGCTTGGACGCGGTTGAGGCCCTGGCCGGTGTCACGCAGGCGGTAGGGCACGTTCTCGCTAAGGAGGTCACCTTCCGCCAACGTCCACAGGTGGAACATGTCTGTACATTATACGTAGTGAGCGAGCCGCCGACCACAAGATTGTCAGACGGACGCACCATGGAGGATCTCGCGCCACAAAGTCAAACTCTGGAGCACATACGCGTACTGTTTCTGGTGGTCATGCGTGAGCCGTGCGCCACCCTTGCCCGTCTTGATCGCAAGACTGCTCTTGGAGTTCTCCGGGTGTGTCGGGTGGAAGTACTCCTTCAGGTATCCGATCATGCGATCGCAAGGGTCACGGTTCGTGCGCAGAAACGCGTGGTTATCACTGATGGAGTAGATGCACTGGCGAACCTGCTCTTGGTTGAGGCCTTTGCAAGCATAGCGGGACGAGAGCGTCTCGATTGCGCGCTCCTTATTCTTGATATCCTTCTGGATATCACGCCGGGAGCGGCCTTCGGAGTAGATCTCCTTCGTCGCAATCGAGATGAGGTCGTCTCGGAGTAGATCGAGTGCCTCGTGTTGCTCCAATACTTTGTAGACGCTCTTGATCGGTTTGACGCAGGAAAAGCTGAGCAGGTCCTTCACTTCAGGCGTTTGGCTGTCCTGCGAGAATTAGATGAAGTGAACTCAAGAGCGCTGTGGATTGTACTCACTTGCAGGAGGTAGATCAGCTTCCCGTACGTTGAACGCATCTTGTCAGGGTTCATGATTTTGTGGCGTCGGCCGAGCTCGAAAATGTCCTGGTAAAAGTCTTCGTTTGACTGGAAATCGCGACCCTGGAACAGATCCTGGCCCTTCTTGTAGTCCGCAGACAGGACAAGACCGGACAAAATGGCACATAGCTCCCGGATCTGGTGTACTATACGCTTAGCCTTCGAGAGACCGAAGCCAATGGTATCAATCTTGTCCGTGTACTCGGAGACGTTGAGAGCGGCCTCTAGAAGTCGTAGGAATTTTCGCTCCTGTAGCGTGAGACGCATAGGGATATACTTGGCTCGTTCTATAAACCACTCGCCGACAGCCGAACCAGGTGTAGGTTGAGAGGAGAGAACGATGTCCATCTTCGAGGAAGCGGCCTCGGTCGCGGCACGTTCTAGTTCATCGTCCGAGTCTTCTGCAGCCTCATCCACATGCATCTAAGTAAGATGCGGCTTGAATGGGATAGGAAATACACGAGTGTACGTTCACGTACCTCATCTCCGTTCTCTGCTGCGCCGTTGGCCGGTGGTGGCACACCCTCTTCCACCTTGGCCTTCTTTTCCTGCGGACCTGACAGGGGTTTCGTGGCATGACGTTTGCGAGTACCCTTCCGGTGCTGGGCGGCGAAGCAGACCTCGCAAAAGTTGTCCAAGCAGGTCTCGCAGGAGACCTGGGCGGGTTGATCTGGCCACAGAGTCGGTCTCAAATCCCGCTCGCCCGAGAGCAGTGAGCTCTTGATGACAAGGGCGCACCTTCGCATTCTACACAGAACCCTGCGGCGACGTGTTCCTGCCCAGCCTCCTCGTCCCACCCGCCTGCACCGGTCAGCGCGTCCTTGGAGGCGGTCGGATGCTCGACGTTCTCATGGTCCGCGCTGAGAATGTTCTCTAGTGAGAATGCATGTTTTGAAGAGCCAGCGGTTTGTTGCTGGGTGGTATCCTCGGCAGAGGACATTTTGGGAGAAGATTGTGGAAGAGAAAAACGGACTAGCTGCCGCGCGTGCCGGACTGCCAGTTGAGCCTGCACGCCAGGCTCGCGCTTCCCACCACTGCCACCAGCGACCACGACTTGTTCTGTGACCTCGGCCATCCCTGACATGACCGAATCTACGCTTTCTCGAGCCCTTCGACGCCCTGCGCTCCGTCGAATGCATCTTGTGCAGATCAGCACCCCCGCGACCCGATAAGCGGGGGAATTGCGCCTCGGGCACTGCGACGGGCACCCAGTGCTTCCCACCGCGCCCGAATTTGGAGCATACACGGTCAGCATCCCCGACCCCGAGGTATACACCGTTTTGTCCATTTCTCCCCATCCATGACGCGAAACCAGATATATTGAGTATGATACTGCATCCTCGTCCTCCTCAGGTCCTTCCACTGAAACAGTGACACCCCCTTCTCGTCCTCCGATGCTCGACCTCTCAACAGACCACCCTGCATGCATTTGCGATCTTCCTACCGAACTGATCGAGCGTATCTTCTCGCACGCCTGTACCGACGGAGGATACACCGGACGCTCACTTTCTCTCGTGTCCAAGTGTGCCCACAGGGCCGCTCGCACCGTCCGCTTCCGCAATGTCGCGTTGTCTGGGCACAGGCAGATCGAAGCTTTCCTCAACCTCCTGGAGAAAGAACGCGTGGTTGCTCCCATTCACGTCTCTAATCTTTACATCTCGACATGGACAGACGGGGAGGAGATAACCAAGGTTAGAGATGGACAGTCACCTCGCTGGGAGGGTCTTCACCCATATTTGCCAACACCAATTCCTACCGACCCGCATTGGCGCGTATGGCTGACATTGCAAGAAGCTGTCGACAAGAAGATCGCGGAGCTCATATACCGTCTACTACTTAGGGTCGCCCCTGCCCTACGCGCGTTGTCGGTCGTCCACTCATGGGAGTTTCGGGCTATTCAATTCCCTCCGTGCTTTCCCTTCTTAACCGACCTTACGTTCTGTGGACCTCCACCGCACATGCCATGTAAGGTCTCCTCGTCCCCGCTCCCTCCACGCCTACCCGATCTAAGACGTCTTCACATCATATGCTGGAACGCATCTATCTCCTCCTGGACCTATCATGCTCCTGCGATTACTTTCCTGCGGCTCTCAGACGTCACTCATTCCGCCTATACGCTGCCTTGTGAATTACAGTCCCAGATTGGATCATTTGGCCAAGGTGCGCCGCGTTGCCCGTTATATACAACCCCTCAATCCTCATCCTCACAGCAGGTTCACATCCCACGTTCGCCCCGAAACATCGTTTCCTTCAACATATCCGCATACAGCCGCGCGGAGTTCCCCTGTCGTGGTTAGGTACGCCTGATGCTGGGCTCGACTTCCTCGCGAAGCTGCAGAGAGTTCAGCCTCACCCCGGGATACACTTGGAGCTGTTGGAGGACCGGGTATACCGTTACGGTTATTGGGAAGACCGCATCAAGCAGGATTGGCTCGATGCTATCGTGTCCGCCCCAGGGTGGTGGGTCGATGGCGAGGTTCGGGAAGAAGGAGATGAGGCAGAGATTCCGATGTCGGAAGATGACGAAGACCCTGTGGTAACGGAACATCAGCTCTCGCACTGGGCACAACAGCTTTAGTCAGTCAGTGCTCTCAGCTCACTCATATCAAACAGTTCTTGACTGTGTTTGATGCCGTACAGGACCTGTCATCGTGTTGGCGTTGCTCCTATTACACGAACTATATCATCTTCCGCTGCCGGTCTGACATGAGTCGGCTCCCCGCCGACCTAAGTAGTGTGAGGCGTCAAGCTGCAGGTTAAATTGGTCTTTGTGTTGTGAAGTCGTCAACAAGGCTGCTAACCCTACGGATATCTGGCTTGGCAAAAAGATCAGCTGAGGCGTGCAGGTGCTAGATACAGTTCTAGGTCAGTCGTATCAGTCGTATAGCCCTAGACTTTATGCGCAGGTCCAGGTCCTATGTTGGGCCTGGTCCCTGAATATCCAGATGACCATCGCAGAGGAATTGTCGAGAGCGCAGCTCACCCGAGGCGACGCTTGTCCGGTTGTTAGATGCGAATCTCGAGACCTGTCGACATGGCCGTAACAATGCGCATCCCCTTCAATATCCTAGCCCGGCTGTAGCACGCCTCCTCTCGAGGGCACAATGGTGGTGTATCATTCACCTCGGCTGTTCCAGCACTGTCTAGCTTCCCTCGATGCGACATTGCTTACGTTCGGCACGGTTCAGTTAGGTTCATCTCACCGCAACAATTGGGAGGGGGGAGAGAAGAACAGTCCACCGTATGCGAACGCTGATGTCTGTTGCAGCAAAGTGATACAAGTACGCAGTACGAAGTTCTGAACTCAATTCGCCGGAGACCTCCAGCGGTAAGCATGCGTCTTACCTGAAACGTTCCTGATGCGATTTGGTGTCTCCAGGGCTTTATGAATACCATGTCCCTGGTAGTCCTGTGAAGCGACTCCTTTCCATGCTCTTGCCTGCCGCGCTCTTACTCTTAGCCTCGCTCGCGTGCGCCATGAGGACCAACCGCACCGTTGATGACGAGCATGGAGATGCAGAGAGCGGCATCCAGCCGACTTACTTCCCCTCTACCAACGTATGGAGCCAAGGGACCCAATGTCCCGATTGCGGAGTCAACTCGAGCAACGTCGACCTCAGCAAGGTGCACGACGGGACCTGGCACGATGGCACATACCGTCCGGGCGGCGAACCACTCAGTATCGCGGTGACGTTCACCGGCGTTGCTGTGTATGTATACAACATCATCGCGAACAGTATCCCTCCCACCATCACTTTCTCCAATATCAGTTTCTACTTAGACGGTGACTATGCCGGCCAGTTCGTCCACTCCCCGGATGACTCGTCCATCATGCAGTACAACGTGCTGGTTTTCCACAACTCCAATCTAGCCAACGCGCCGCATACCCTCCTCATGACTGCGTCTGGCGCCTCCATCTCCCTCGGTCTCTTCGATTATCTCGTGTATACAGTGGACGATGCCTCTCCCGCCGTTTTGGTTTCTTCCAAAGTTACCATTGACAGCGTTACTCCTTCATCTCTACTAGGAACATCCCAGGCTCGATCACAATCGCTTGCCTTCTCTGGCACGTTGACGTCCACTCTTTCCGAGGATCTCCCTTCATCGACCTCACCGGGATTCATTCCTACCGCCAGCGGAGACATTAGTTACTCCAAGGAGAGTCTACCTCATGGCACGATCACCATCATCCCGACGTCACTCTCGACACCGGCGGTAACAGCTACAGCCACCCGAAGTGATGTTGTGCCTCCAGCGGGCACTATAGTCGGCGTATCGCTGGGCTGCATCATCTTATTTGTGCTCACTTGCGTAGCCGTCTGGCTTCGCAGGCGTCTCCGGAAGGAAAGCTTACGGAAGATCAGCCCGAGCAGTCTGCGTGTGCTACGCAACGAGGACTTCGACGGGCGTCCAGAGATTGGCTTTGACCGTTCTGGCTCGCCTGCTGGAGCTTACGGGCAGCCCGAGACAACGGCGATGCTAAATCGTTCCTCCGGTGCATCTGCTACCCTTGGTGCCAGCGTTCATGAGTTTGATTCAGAACGTACCTTGGTCACGAAGCACTCCATGAAGGCAGGAAACAAGTGCCTTTACTAGGAGCGTTCCTGTCGCGATGTCTCGGTACCAGGCGATGACACCGGTGAAGGACAGTGACACTGTAAGACATGAAACGGACTTTGATCATTGTGTTCGTATTCTACCCCGCATTGTTGAAACGATGTATGTATTAGTCCTTGGACCAATGGAGGCTGGAGCGTGGTTAGAATTCAAGGCCCATTGTCGGAGACCGATAAGATCTCTGAATTTGCACTGTCACTTCATAGTCCGCTTCAGGCTCCGACCTTCTGGGTTGAGGGCGCTTGGAGTGTGGTTACAACTCAACTTGGTTAAATCCCTTGCGCAGTCTGATCCCTAATTGTCGACGATTCTCAGTCCAAGCACCGTCATTATCTTGTGCTTAGGAATCCCAAAGAGCGCGTGATGTCGAAGACAAGGTATGGCATTTCCGGCCCATTCCTGAACGATCTTACAGCTGATTCGCTATCTCAAGTGGTCATCAATCTCAACTTCATATCCTGGACTCGGCGTCCAATGTACAAGAAGCGTTTCGTGCACTTAACGCACCAAACGTCTCAAACAGCGACTTTTCAAGGTTGTACAAGGGTAAACTCGCGGAGATACTCAAATTAGTGGCACATAGCGTGGTTGGCCGGAACGAAGCCAACATCGCGAGAGATACGATTCAGCGGTAGGTGCTAATAGCTGGGTGGAGATAAGCACTGATAAAAAATGCTGTCCCAGTAATCGGAACTTGTCTGACCACGCCAAACCACTTCCCGACCACAATGCGGACCCACTTTATACGGATTCAAAACGCGCCGAGACACGGTTGAAGCGAGCGCGCGCCCTGATTGAGCATGAACAGAAGATTGGGAACGAGCAATTGCAGAATATGCGTAAGCTGGGTAGGTATTGAAGAGGATAGTCCTCAACGAGTCGGGTCGCTGATTATTGACACGCAGAACACGATGAACACCAGTTGCAGAAGTCCTTTGAGGATAAGAGGGTGACATCTCTGTTGCTTTCGATTCTTGAGCGGAAGGAGAAGATACGCAAAGAACGCTTCTCCGAGATAGCTAAATTGCTTGAGGAACTCAGGTATGTGCGTACGCGAGACTGCCCGACCGACATGTTCATCTTGCATAATTTTATAGGCGGAACGCTAAGGCCACCTCTGAATCCCCAGTGCGTCCTTATACTCGCAGCGCGCTGCGGCGGTACTAATTCTTGTGGCAGGTGGGTGCTTCAAACCAGTCTGAGCCGCTCAACTGTACTATCAAACCAATACGGACGGACCTCACTGCGGACGTTCTGTCTGTAAGTAGTAGTTAGTTTTGTTCCAGTTCATTATAAGTGCTCATCCACCCATGCAGGCATTGCAGGCGCATTGCATTCGTGTTGATCGCCTCGCTGCACAGGCTAGTGGACAACACCTTCCTTTGCGCGTAGAGGAGGCAGAACAACGTCTGCTCCAGGCAGTGTCACGATCCAAAGGCATCTCTGCCAATGATGCGGAAGTGTCATCCACATTGTAAGCTATCTTCGATCTTGTCGTCCGTTGTTATTGACACCTGTGCAGTCAGGAACTGCGTGCTATCGGTCGCAAACAAGCCCTACGCCGTGTCCAGTACCGATCACCTATCCCAGAAGCTCGGGGAGTAGAAAATGTGGGAGACATTACTCACCGCATTGTGAGTATGATGGCTTATGTTCCCGTTATTTGTAAGTTGACATTGAGGCATGCATGCAGAGCGAGAAGGAAGAAGAATTACAGCGTCTGGCCGATCATTCAGCTGCATTGACCCTCGCCTGTGTCAAAGCCTTGCAAGTAGTGCGCACGGCTCTAGCATCGTACTCGAATGGTCAACTGACACTCTTGTGCAGGTATCTCATTTTGCCAAAGAAACGACCCCATCCCTGCGTGACAGCTTGCAGAATGAATCCAACAATGCACAAGGACACATCGACACCCTGCGACTCTCTGTTGTCAACCGCCCTCGACTGCGTGTCGGTCGTACACCTGGCGAGAGTCTTAGCGGAGGACAGGTATGTCACTTGCGAGCGTATGTCTTCAGTTGCATTGACCACGGGTCGAAGACCTTGCCGGCAACGATTTCCGACCTTGAGCGAACAGTCAAGAAAGGTATGTCCCTAACCCGGCTACGAACGCATCGACAGTCTGACCAGGCTCTACCAGCCCAAGCAACGGAGGCTTTCATGAGAGATGTTGAAGGGCTCCTCTCTCCCGATCCCTCCACCACGGAAGGGCAGGCATCCTTGATAGGTAAGCCGCTCACAAATCACAATTTGCTCCGTGCTTGTTCTGATCGTAACTTCGCACTCTCAGACACATTCAATACGCAGGAGGCCGAGGTTGCAGACTGGATCGCGAGACTACTCGAACGGAAGGCTAAGAAAGCTGCAGTCGGTCAGAAGCTGATAGCGGACATAGAGCGACTGGTGGCTGAGACGGCATCCATCGCGGGAGGACACGTCTAAGGGTGTGGCCTGTGGTTGGGATGTGGCTGTGGATAGTTGCCGCAACTCTGCCTTCGCGCGGCCTGGGTGGTCGGGATTAACACTGACATCCCCGTATCCGAGACACCGGGCTCGCACCAGGCGCACCAGCAGTAACTGATATGCATAGACTGCTTTCTGTATTCTACACAACGGTGGCAACAACCAAGAAGAAACACACAACACTAAATCACAGCAAGGAAGATACACAACGTGGATTTCCAAGAAACTGTTACTCCGACTCGTCAACAATCGAGCCTTCAGCGTCTTCGTCCCCGCTCAGGATCTCATCCTCAACCTGGGGCACGGCTGCAGCGATGGTAGACGTTGTTTGAGGCAACGTGCTAGCCGTGGCAGGAAGATTGCTCGATGGTGCGGGGTCGGGAACGATGGAGATAGGGGCCTGCGGTTCAGTGGGGCCGAGGGGTTCCTCCGACGTGCCGCCTGCTGCTACTGTGGCCGTGACTGCGTCGTCAGAGACAGGTTGCGTGACAGCCTTCGCCATGACAGAGTCAGCTTGCACGGTATCGTCTGGGATGGGGTCTTCCGACGCCTCGGCATCGTCAGTCGTCTGCTCGACTGAAGGCGGTGTCTCCAAGTTCTCTCTGGGAGACGCGTGTTCGACAGCAACGTCCATTGAAGGGTCCACAGGAGGAGAGAGCGAAGGTTGTACGGAGGCAATCGCAACAAGCTCCTGCTCAACGAGGCTAGTTGATTCGGTCTTGGTCGGTGGGGAGTGTGGAGTCGTTGAAGGGGAAGCCTTCCGGCTCGTTGAGGACTCGAAAGGTAGCGCGACCGGAGCAACTGCTAGCGATTCTGGGACCTCGTCCGCCACTGATGTCGCACCTTCGGATGGGGGTGGAGCGACCTGCATGCTCGTATCCGAGTGTGATGAATCGTCCACTTGCGAGCCTGCGAGAGGATTGACCATCGGTGCCACGTCCATGCTTGCGTCCCGAACTGCGCCGGCGGCTTCAAACACCTCTGGAGTCGCGTCCGCTTGCACAGCGACCAGCACCGCTGCCTCCGCACCAACGTCCATATCTTCCTCACTCTCCACATCGTCCACAGCCTCCGGGACTTCAGGGGTTTCGTGAACAACCTCGACCACCCTTCCCCTTCCCCTACCTCTCCCCCTGCCTCTGCCCCTCCCGCGTCCCCTGCCTCTGCCAGACGCAACCCGCGTCCTTACCGGCACATGCCGTTCTGCGTGGGCGCCATCATCTCCCGCTTCGACAGACGCAGGCCGCGAAGCAAACACCCCGTCCAGCACCGCAACGGGCTCCGAGCTCTCGCTCCCCCGCCGACTCGCAGGGTCCACCGACGGTCGCCGCTCCTGTTCTTGCGCTGCCTGATCCGCAAGCACGTCCAGCGCGCTCCGGATGCGCGTCACCGGCGGGGGGAACAGACGCGGAGTCTGAGTCTCCGCCTCAGCCTCAACCTCGACCTCGATGGGTGTTGGGGGAGACGGAGTTCGTGCAGGGGCGCGCTGGGTCTGAGCTTTGGCCCTGCCTCGTCCGCGGCCTTTCGGCTTGGGCTTCTCTTTCTCCGCAGGCACAGATGCCGCCGCCGTCTTTGCACGCCGTGTCGATTTGGGTGCGCCCACGCTGGAGCTCGGACCGGCGGCAGAAAGCGTAGCGGAGAGCCCGTTGGATGAGGTGGCAATGCGCCGTCGCTTCGGAAGTGGACTTTCGGGTGCAGGTCCCGTCGCTCGCCGTCGCGTCCCTCGTCTTCGCACAAGGACCTCTTCCTCAGTCTCGTCTCCGTCCCCGCCGTCATCACCCTGGTCGGCTGTGGCGCTCTGCTCTGGGACATCACCGTGCACCGTTTCGCCATCGTAATCCTCGTCCTCGATGAGAGTCCGCGCAGCGCTCACAAGTGAGTCCATCGGAGTTGACGCGCCTTCCCGAGGAGCGTTCTGCCCTCGTGCGGGTGTCCTGTGCGGTGTTTGCCCCGCTTTAGAATTTGTACCCACATGTCCCGAGGGTGTCCCTGGAGGGACCGCCCACTGCATTGGCACCATGATCGGCATCGAGCCCTGTCCTGCACCCGAATGGTTGAAATACACGAAGCCAGGATGAGGTATTACGTGTGGATGGCGCCCCGTTTGCGCCATGGATGAGGCGGAGGTAGCATAAGGTCCCATTGAGGGATGAAGGTGTGTCGGTAATGGCTGCCCGCGCGCGAGGGGCACGCCGGGTGCAGATAATGGAGTCGGGTTGGGCGCAAGCTTGCGCAGAGTGGGAGACGGGCCAGCGGCCACAGCGAGGGGGATCGCAGGACTGGACGCGCCCTCGTCGCCTTCTCGAGGCGAAGAGGCATCGGCGGTAACCTCAGGTTGGGGCTGGGAGTCTGTGGAGGTCAGATGCTGGGAGTTCTGCTCTGCATCCGCGGGCTGCTTGCCATTCTGGAGGTCCGCCTCGCGCTCGAACTTGTGTTGCTCCTTGACAAAGCCGGAGAGGATCCCAGCGCGCACGCGCCCAAACTTTCTCGCGGCGACCAGGATGCACTCTGCGCGTGCGTCTGCAAGTAGAGGGAGAGGATCCGTGCGATGTCGGGATGGCCTTTCTTTGTGTCTGTCCCGGTCTTTATCCTTGTCGCGGTCTCTGCGGGGATGCTTCTCGATCTTCGGCTTAAGCGAACGTAACGAGTGAGCCGGACCAATTTGCAAAGTATGTGCAGTTTCAAAATGAGTTGAACTGGAGGGGCCTGCAGCTAAGTGGCCTTCGGTGTCGCGCTGGGTATCGGGTGGAAAGCCTTCGGTGATCGCCCGAGCCTTGCCTTTGTCCGTGCGTCCGTTGGCAGAAGGCGCCGCGAGGAGGGACATCTCTAGAGGAGGGCCTACACGTTCTTTACCCTTGGACTTCTTCCCGAAGCTCGCGAGGAGCCGCTCGGACATCCTCCCGGACAAGGCTTCTGATCGCCACAGTTCGGAATCTCGAAGGACAGTTGCCTGCATAGCAAGGAGAGGCCTTATTCGGGCAAGCTCACTCTCTAGTATAGATAGGCGACTTTGTGTGTCGGATAGCTAAGAGAAGAATAATCTCATATGAGAACGCAGAGCGGGAATGGGGGTGTTTCTCACGCACTCTGCGACGGCAAGCTTTGAGATCATCCTCAAGTCGAGCAATATAGTGTTGTGTTTCCTGTGCGTACACGCAGATACACATGTGGGGTAACATTTGAAGGAGCGTTTACGTTACACACCTGCTCTTTGACGACGGGTTCCTGCGCGACACGAGTCTTGTAGAGGAGGGCATCCGCGCTCCTGCTCCAGCACTCGCGCTCCGCGTCCCAGCGAGCGCGGTCGTCAGATCGTTCTGTGAGGAGCATATTTCTTTGGAAAGTGAGATCTGCGATTGTCTCCGCTTGGGAGGCCAGCTGTGCCGGAGATGGATGGAGGAGCAGATGCGATGTCAAGCGTAGTACCTGCATAGTGCTCAGAGCAGGATCACTTATTATGTGGTGAATGGACGCACCATGGCTGCAAGCTCAGACTCCCTGTGGTTGGTGGAGTCTATGGTAAGAGTGTACTGTTGCACACGAGCTCGCATGGATTCCAGCTCCGGGTGATCCAATGGTTCGGGTGAGGGTATGCGCGGGGGAGGCATACTTTGTTCTGATAGAGGTCCATTGTCAAGACTGCTTGCGATCGGTGGAAATGCGTGAACAGGGAGAGTAGAAGGACCAGGCTCTGGCGGTAGTGTTTGTGGGGCGGGGGAGGGGGACATGGTGTGCATGATATCGTCGAGAGCAAGAACGGGGCCATCGTGGGCGGCCATGGGTGAGGAGGAGAAGGAGAGGGCGCCGCGGAGGGCACCAGGAAGGAGTGTGGCCGGAGGCAAGTCGCGGAGCCTGAGCTGAGCAGTGAGCATGCCGCGAACTGAGCGCGGCCAAACAACGCACAAACAACGCCGTCGCGCGACGGCCACACGTGACGGGAGTTCTTTCGTGCACGTGGCGCACAAGCCGGGGCCGGGGTCCGAGCCAGTCGGAGCGACTCCGAGCGAGAGCGCGACGCCGGCCACGCTCGTCGCTCTTCTCTGCTACTTAGCTTGCCACTCGCACTGTCTGTGTCTGCACGTCCATGAGCGCCGCCCCGTCCGCGCTGTCGCATCTCCTCCCAGACATGCCCCCGTCCTCGGCCTTGCAGTGGTTTCTCCTCGTCTGCCCCGCCGTCGTCATCCTCGCCTACTTCTTCACCGTCTTCCCACACACCCCCGACTCCCTCTACATCAACCCCTCGCTCGCCACCCTCCCCAAGTCCGCCCCGAGCTGGTCATTGTATCCAGACGACTACTTCCCCGGTGGCGCGTACGCCAAGTTCCCCAATGGTGCCGTAAGTCGCGCCTTCTTCCTCCATATCGCGTTCATTTCCCGACCTTCCTCTCCACAAGGTCCGATATTGGCTCATGGGCCCTGAAAACGGCAAACGGGTACGATCTCCCCCTCCCTTGTTTCGAGCTATCATTGACTCTTCTTGACAGGTCGTCCTCATCCATGGCCTCTCCGTACCAGCCATCATCTGGAAGGACGTCGCGCCTGAGCTCGCCGCCAAGGGTTACCGTGTCCTCCTCTATGGTGAGTCCCTCCAAGAATAGCATCGTTCGCGCGACCTAAACGCGCATCCAGACTTGTACGGTCGCGGTTACTCCGACGCGCCTCACACCACCTACGACACCAACCTCTACACCACGCAACTTGCCTTGCTGCTGCAGTACGTCGGATGGAGTAAAGCGAACATCGTGGGTGTGTCTATGGTGCGTAACCGAGTACCCTCATTCTTGCAGCCATTCACGACCTATTCATTGCTCAGGGGGGTGGGATTGCGGCCGCGTTCAGTGCTCAATTCCCCCACCTTGTCACTGACAAGGTAGTGCTCATCGCAAGTGCCGGCCTCATGGAGGTGCGCATCCTTCCTATCGTGTCATCTCATCGTACTCACCTCTTTCTAGTCGTCCGATATGTCCCGGACGACGAAATTCCTATCATCCCCGCTGATGCAAGTCGTTGCGTCAAGCTATCCGTTCCGCGTAAGTACCGTCCTTCTCCGATTCTCCCTGGTGCACTCCGCGCGTGTGGAATGCGTCGTTTGGAATTGGTCTCATGTCTCTCTGACAGCTATACCTCCAATATCTTGCCGACCAGAAGTCATCCGATGATCCCATTAGCGAGGTGAGCAATCCTGACTAGAGATCGGCGCAGGCGACCCTCTCAATGCTCGTGTTGACTCTCACGACATAGGTTGTTCGCATACAATCCGCATACCTCCCAGGGTACAACACGGCGCTGGCGTCCTCTATCCGCGATGGCCCCCTACGCAGCCTCGCACCGCAGTTCGCCGCGCTTGGACGGCAATCCCGCAAGACCGGGGGCAAGGTCCTCCTTATCTGGGTCAGTGGCTTCTAGATTGTTTAGCTTGTGCTGAGACTGATGTCGAAAATGCATACAGGGAACGGCGGATAGAGTCGTGCCATATCGCTACGCCTCGCGCGTGCAGACGCTCATCCCGCACGCCGAGCTCGTCACCATCGAGGGTGGGCCTCATGATATCACAATCACGCATGGGGACGAGGTCTCGCGTGCCCTCCTCGAGTTCCTTGGCCGGTGACAATGGTTTGATCAAGCCGTACCCGCACACCGCTCTCGAAGTTGGAGCGCCCGCAACCCCGCATTCGCATTTACGTCCTTCCCCCGCACACGCCCCGCCTCGCGCTAAGTTATTTCACCCATGCAACGTGTGACACTTACGTTTGTCCATGTCCGACCATCCAGCACTGCGCTGACGCTTTAGCCCGCAATGTTGCATGTGTTCCTCCTTACTGTTTATTATCGCAACACTCTTGTATCGCTCTACCGTCGTAGCATTTCTCACGTCGCACCAGATGCCTGTCTCGTCACAGTACTGTTCCTATTGCCCACCGCGTACCCCCTATTACCTAGCGCTCCATAGGCTATCTCCGTTCCACATAGCGTACTACATCTGTACCCCCCGTGTCGTAGCACCGCGCTCGGCCGGGCTTCCACCTATATCTGCGCACCTGCATCACCATAACGTACATACCTCTCACGAAGTTCCACACCGCTCTAAAAGTAGACCTTAGGCTAATTTTGTGTCGTGTTGTAGACTCTAGACCCCTACCCCCGATATTGCGCTCGCAGTGCGCACGTAGCTCCCTGTCAGCTCCTCTGTTGATTACGATCTCTGGTATAATGCACACCATTTTGGGTTTGTTCGCTGAATTGCAGATCCCACATGCTCGCGATCAACTCGTATTTTTTGGAAATGCGTACTACACGCTGTAGTGTACTACTGAATGCCATCACAACATCCGCCTACGTTCGTGACCGAGGCCGTCACGAACGAATTGCTCTGGCATAACGTACGACCACACGCCTACGTCAGGCCGGCGATGTGCAACAAGTCGAGCGTGACAATGTCCTTGAGCTTGCCAAAGTTGGGCGTGCCGACGCCAGTGACGGGGTCCCAGCCCTTGGTCGCGTTGAACCCGGGCGTGCCGCAGCCGGGGTTGTTGCCCGTCGTGATGTCGTTGAACGCGGAGGGGTCCGCGGCCTGGATCGCGTACACGAGCGGGTTCAGGAAGCCGAGCGGGCGCAGGCCCTTGGAGAGGCGCGCCGAGTTGAGCAGCGAGACGATGCCCGCGAACGTCGGCGACGCCGCGGACGTGCCGCCGATGGAGACGGGGCGGCCGCTGAGGAAGATCCTGAAGAGGTCCGCTTGCGCGGCGACGTCAGGGATGGCCTGTGCATCAGACGATGGCAGCGTGCGGCGTCCACGGGACATATGCAAGGGGTGCGATCGGGCCAGTCAGCGAGGGGCGTGGTGAGAAAGATCAGAACATGGTTGGTTGACGTACACGACCGTTAGGGTTGAAGAGGCCCTTGTAGGTTCCCTCGGGAAGCGTCTTCAGGAACTTGGACACGGCTTGCTCCTGGTATGCAGGGCGCGGGAACTGTTGCAGAACCGCAGTGCATAAGTGACGTGATCAGCGCCGCGTATGATGCAAAAGAACGAGGTACGTACGACGTCAGAGAAGCCTCCTCCAGAGAAGAATACAGCGGTCTCAGGAACGTGGATGGTCCCGCCGACGGCGGTGACGCTGTATGTCAATGGCAAACGCGCACCCATCAGTACACAGCAGACTGACGGCAGGTTCGTGGGACTCACAAGGGGCAGGAAGGTGGGAACAGGGGGACGAAGCGCGTCGCGTTGCGTCCGTCGTTCGTAAAGCACTCCTGGAGTGCCGGGTCCTCCTCACCGTCGCCGACACCACCATCACCAGAAGAGAACGTCAGAGACACGCCACGGGCACCTGCGGCGGCATCAGCGCAGGATCAAGGGGTTGCTGGTCACTATGTACGCACCGAGCTGCGCGAAGCCGTTGCAGACGCGCTTTGCAAAGCTGACGGGTACTATGCACACAGGTGAGCTCCACATGTCACAGAAAATAGCACATGAAACGTGCCTGTCTGCTCATCGTCGGCGTAACTAGTGGAGATGGTCTGCGGAGGTTCCTTCTGGGCGAGGATGAAGTCAAGCCACTGAACAGCCGGTAATGTGAGCTCCGTGTTCTAAATGTAGATTTCGACGGCAATACCTCGCTGTACGGCTCATTGGTGTTCGAAGGCGTCAGAATATCGGGCTTGAATGGCGGGCGGCCGCCAGTCGAGAAGAACGTCGCCGGGGTGGGGAACGTGAGACCGAACGCAAACTGGACGTCTGTTGGGAGTGGAGTTAACGTCACATGCAATTCTACAGGCACACTTCGTTGAGTGGCACGTACCCAGGTTGGCCTCAGCACCGGCCTCGTCTAGGGTCTGGTTGTTCAGACCACCTAAGACCCGCCAATATTCAGTTCGTGTCATTTCTCGCAGTGGAAACAATGCATGGACGCATGCATGATCTCCATCAGACGCCACGTACCATTGATGAGAACGGTCTTGAATGTCGAATTGAGCGCATCAGGGCGCTGTTCGGCATAGAACGTCTGGAGGTCTTCGATGTTTGCAAATTGCTCGAGGTACCCAGTGATGCCAATCTGGTTTCCGTTCTTTGCAGAGGGTTTGAACCCGACCGCGTTGTACAGCTGCTGAATGCAACTAATGGTGATGGTCTGGTTGCAGGAGGCGTCGACGTGTCCACCCGATGCAGAGGGGACGCTGATTGGGGGCGCGTTAGCCGCGATCTTGGCCGACTTCTGCTCCTCGTCCGAGTCGAAGCGGAAGGTCGAACGAAGGCTCTTCATGCGCGAGAACATGGTCGTAGGCTGGACGAGCTCGATGTGGTCGTCAAGGTGCTCCGGGAGGCTGTAGGCCGTCGTGCGGACAACAGCCTCGCCACTGGCATCGTGGGTCCAGACATGGTATTCCTGAAGAGGATGACGCGTCAGAACGCGTCGAAAACGCGTGAAAATGGTGTCTTACGGTCTTGAGCATCTCCT
Organism: Lentinus tigrinus ALCF2SS1-7; assembly: GCF_003813185.1. Classification (NCBI taxonomy): domain Eukaryota; kingdom Fungi; phylum Basidiomycota; class Agaricomycetes; order Polyporales; family Polyporaceae; genus Lentinus; species Lentinus tigrinus. Next base: position 370,894 of record NW_027137911.1, on the reverse strand, counting down.
CGGCCTGGCTGACAGGAACCTTCACGAGGACCCAGTCCCTGGCAGGGGAGCGAGACAGGTTGTCCTCGTAGATGCCGTGAGAGGCAAGCCATTCATTGACCAGGTGGACGCTCTCGTCCTCCGGCGCAACAAGGGACTCAACCTCCTCCTTCGAGAGGTGCTGGCCGTAGCGGTCATGGAACGGATCGCTGGGAAGACGTCGTTAGAACTCGAGAAGAGGGACCGCGTGATGGGTATATGCACTCACCTGACTTCGTACAGGTGCCTCTCGAGTTCAGCGAAGTTGGGTTGGGGGAGAGCAATGCGGAGTTCGATGATGTGGTCGGCAGGTGCTGGGGAGGTCTTGGTCCATCCACGCGGGGGCGGGACGCTTTCCTTGACCTTGTGGGCGCAGTCCTTGGCGGGGAGGGCGGCAGCGGCCGCGACGAAGGAGAGGACGACCCAAGCAGAGAGTGACCGCATTGCTGGTCCGGGGCCCGCACAGATGTCGAGGCTGGGGGGAATGGACCCCGTCGGGCTGATTTATATGTGCCGTGCGGGAGATGCGCGGCTCATGTCGAGAGGTTCGGTGATGGAATTTCATTGAAATGGCGCCAGCGAGGCTAGGGTCCGCGACAGAAATGTCGCCATGTCAATTCGTTGATGGCCTAAGGCAGGCCGACTCTCCCACCGACGCCCTCCCTGGGAACACTCAGGCTCCGACTTGGTGCGCTGCCCCTTCGGCTCGCAGTCTCAGGTCCGCATGGAACTGCCACGATCCTCTGCATCATTCCCATCGCCCTGTTCCTGCCGTCGGACGTCCAGTACCCAAGGGTGTGGGGTTTGCCTTATGTGGCTTTTGTGAACGGCACCAGTCAGGCTGTCCCGACTCCCTGGTTCTCTACACATGGAAGGTCTCAGCTGGGTCAGCTATTTTCTTCGAATGGTCATGCGGGTGGAGATAGGAAGGCGGAGAGTCCGGAGGCGGGTCAAGTTTCAAATCGTCCACACACCAGATGGCGGTAGAGATGGAAGGCAGACATTGACCTGGTGGCGTATCACGAACAACAACAGCAACCATAAGTGGCACGACAGCCGCTGAGAACACGGAGGTAAGTACATAAGCCCCGTCGCGCCCGTCACGCTTGTTCTGCCCTTGTAGCTTGCACCCCCAGGTTTGGCTATGCGGCCACGCAAATGCCGCTTCCCGACGGTGCGGTCCAGCGGTGCAAAGAGATCTGACATCGTCCTGCATGCTATCGACAACCTCTATCTGTAGTGGCATCGCCAAGCAAGGGACCCAGATGAAACTAAATCGGTGCTATGCGGCGCCGTTGACCGCATTTGTAGGTGAGTGCGGTGATGTTGGAGACGTCTGCGCGTGCAGCTCAGGGCGAGGTGCATGACCACCGGGGCCCGGGGGTGCCATCGACATCTATGAGCGATATGGCGGATGATGCGGCCAATTGCTGGGATCAGCGCGGCGACGGTGCTGATCTGTGCATTCGGACAGACTCGGACGTTGGGAATGAAGCTGAAGAGGCACTGAGAACATGCAGCCGGCGGCGAACGAGTGGCCACTGGCCATGGGCGGACTGAATGAGGTCACCGCTGGTCACCGAGAATCGCCGCCGGACCGCCGGGATCCGCGACCACCTGTTGATGCTTTGATGCGATGACATGCTTGCATGAGTCCTGCACAATATCATTGATTCCTGCACACTCGTCCTTTCCAGCTCCCACAACGCCGACTCGCCCACGACTCCTCTCTGGCTGCACATCTGCGAGCATTGTATCCATTCGCCTTGTATCACTACGCAACCCACACCACTCTGTAACACCATGATCATCGAGCTCAACGCAACCATCCTCAGCCCCGCACGCAGGCCTATTCCCGTCCAGAGCGACTGTGATATCTCTGAAGTGGAGAACATCGATTTCGCCTTCTACAAGCCCTCCGTCAAGAAGTTTGCCGAGGGTCGCGGCAAGGCTTTCCTTACAGACCTTCGGGTGCGTCTGCTACCTTCCGCCACCTGGGCCACGCTAACCTTCCGCTTCATCTCTCGCCTCCCCAACTACCTTCGATGCCTCTACGCCTCCTCCTCGACCCGTGACCTCTTGTTGCACCCCCCACCGTGCATTGATCTTCGCGATCGTAGCTTGTAATTGTAGCAGACAACCCGACAGACGTCTTCAAGACACTCTCCATCCCACTCACGTCGCTGAGTCGCATCGAGCGGGAAGAGCCCCGGCTGCGTAACGCCAATGTGGCCCGCATCGTGCTTGACGACATCAGGCCCACGCCGAGCAGTGGTCTCGGCGAATATCCCCTCAAGCTTGAACTGCGCGGCACCAAGGCCGACAAGCAGGCGTTCCAAATCTTTGGTGCCCATCTACTCAAGGCACACGAGCGCGCCGTGGCCAAGAGTCGCGCGTATCTCGAGGACGAGATTGACCTGCGTGAGTCACCGTTCTATCGACCGTGGCGAGTTCCTAGCCTGATTGCTCGGCCATGGTCTCAGCGGCATACGGGGCTGGTCCGAGCTCTTCATCATCGACAACCTACATCACCGCTGATGTCCCGTCTGACGCCCCTCCTGGCTACGAGCCCTGAAGCTGAACTCCGAGTTATGTACGTTTGGTCCCATCTTACGACAGTCTCTTGCATTGCATGTACTATACCTACCGCACAACGGATCACGGAATGAATCAGTCGCTGGTATTTGTGATGCTCTCATGAGCAACAGCTATATGATCAGGTGTGGCGAGCGGAGGTAACTGATAACTCTGACGACACTACTCATATAGTAATCATCTATCGCACACACTTCTAGATCACCTCCAATATACGCACGTTTGACTCCCTGCTCCCGGTCCCGCCATCGCTGTCCCGCAACGTCTCCAACTCTAGCCCGCCTTCCTGACGCGCCCTGCGCTCTTCCTCCTTGCTCATCCACCCATCCACACGCCCGTTGTCGATCCTGTTCTCCACCAACCGCAGCGCCGTAGACTCCGGCGAGGCGGCCAGCCTGTCAGCGAAGACGATCGGACTGGACTCGCGCGAGCGCGGGTGCGGCATGGCCTCGATCGCGCGCTCGACCTCGCGGCCGACGCGCGTCGTCGAGAGCGTGTCGTCGCTGCTGACTTTGCGCAGGTCCAGGACGAGGCGCTGGCCGACGACGATCATGAGACAGAGCGTGAAGTTGTTGCCGAGCATGTTGAGCGGGCGCTGCGACGAAAGGGCAGTGAGCCTCAGGATGGCCGAAGGAGATGCATAGGACGTCTCGTTGAGTGTCGGCTTACGTCATAGTAGTACCGCCTGTCGGACGAAGAGGTCAGCATTGGGTTAGGACGAGCGATTTCGCGGAGGCGGAGGCGGAGGGTGCTCACCATACAAAGATATTGAAGAGGCTGCAGAAGAGCGTCACAACGAAGTAAAGCACACCTGCACCCAAGCGTTTCAAAGCATGTCTAGACGTGCGCGTGGAGGAGTACACTAACCGTCACGGACGATGATGCGAATGATCGAGGAGTTGCGGACTAAATGGATACGTAGTTGGTAATGACGTATAGAGACCATGGTCAGGGTGAATATAGCAGCTTCTAGGAGGAGACTGCGGACCGGTCAGCGACGGTATGGGCAACAATGCAAGTCCTGAGCTCACCTTGGGAGCCAAATGATCCACTAGCAATCAACTCGATGAGCGACGGGGCCCAGCAGAGAATGGCAGACTTACAGCGACGAGAGGATCTACGAAGGAAGGTGCGATCAATCGGCTGTTGCCACCGTGCAAACCCCACCGAGAGCACTCACCAGGCAGGTACCCGACACAAGTCCCGGTAACGTTTGCTAGCGGATACGCGTCATCTGTGGTAGGGTCAGCGTGTCTCTACTGTCCCAGATATGAATGAGACGTACACCCGACGGTGATGACTCCGTATGTGATAAACGTGATGCTGACTACAGCGTACGCGAAGAACATCGCCACGAGCAGCGCGAGGATCTTGACGTGCCGCCCCCAGGTCGCCCAGGCCCGCAACAAGACGAGTACTTGTAAAAGCGGCGCGGACACAGGTTCGTGAGAACAAACGGAGAACACGGGGAGACACAAGGTTGTCGCGACTCACTGTGTATGGACGCGAACGATGCGAACTGTGTGAGTGAAAGGGCGAGCGAGATCTGGAAGCAAAACTGGGTGCGCACATGGATCACCATCAGGCTCGGCGACATGCTAGGGGAGGGTTGAAAGACTTACCGGACGCGCATTGCTCCGCCAAAGTCCGAGAAGCTGCAGATTGGAGACCGCCATGGACACCAGGTTTCCGTAGCGGTTGCCGAGGTAGATAGCTTTGACAATCGACCAGCGCGTCGGCCATATGTACTGGACCTATCACGAACTACGCTTTGAGGGTGTCCCGATGATATCAGTAAGATGAACGGCATACCTCGTCAGGGATCGCGTCGACGAGCTCGTAGATGAGGAGGACGTATCCGGCAAGACCGAATGCGCTACCGGAGAGGAGGTCAAGGCCGCATAAGACGGGACAGCATGTTGTGTGTACGCACCGAGCAATAAAGAGATCGTTAGCATACTGTTCGTCGAGTATGGCAAGGTCGCGGGGGGCAATCCTGGGCGAAAGTGCGGAGTTAACTCATCGGAGCGCCCGGTGCGGACTGGGAACTGGTACTTACCGCATGCTCCCGGAAGAGCGAGCAACTCGACGAGTTTCAGGAGTCGAGACTCACAAAGTGGACGCTGCAGGTGGTCGTCGAGGTGTTGCCAACGCACAAGGGGGCATGTGGTGGCAGTTCGAGTTGAAGGGGCCCGGAGGTATTGCTCGCTACTAGGAGACAAGCGGAAATTACTATCAGAGAGTCTAGAGACCACGCTCGGCTACCGCGTGGTAGGGTCATCCAGGGGTCATCATTATGAGCGGGATACTAACCTCGAGTTGGGGGTAATAGGTCAGACGATCCGCTATGTTCACCGGTGACCGATGCCTCTGCTGTATATGTATGTAGCGATGTCGAGGTCGTGGGCGCTATCCTCGGAGGTAAGAAGAATGAGGATGAAGGGTCCCCGCACTCCCACATTTAAGTACACCTGGGCTGTGGGGAACGAAGTATCGGTTGGGAAGACATGACATACTCGTCCGCAGGGACTCAGGGATGATGTTAGGATTCTGATTGACTCTCCGGGACAGGCAACAAATGCGACGCAATCCCGGTTCGTCCTCGAGCCACACTGATGCCATAAACCCCGGGTCGGTGCTACTCCGCCGCTCGCTGATTTTGAAGCCTCATGACCAGTCTCTTGCACTCAGATGGTTCATTCAACGCACCTAGCTATTGGCCAAATATTGTTCGCCAGCGATAGCGTATATCGCCCGTTTCGTGGTCCTTGTCCCGTTCACAGGGGAGCATGCGGCGTCTTGCGCTTCGCAGCAACTGTGTGGGAAGGCTCCGGTCCCGCTCTCAGATTCGCAATCGCGCTCACTCCTGGGAGTGGCCTTATCACATTGGGGCAGATGTGTACGATGACGAGTTTGATAAACCATGGTCTGCGATGGGAAGAATGACGACCCCAGAAGGGCATCACCAATATGGTAGCCATGTACACAGGAGAGCCAAAGATGGACCGCGCGCAGCATGAGCACACAAGGGTCCTGGTACACTAGCGCATTCTAAGGAAGTCGTCAATGTCAGCACAGGGAACAATATGTAGTCAGGCGTACCACTAGTATGGCTTGAATTTTCGGGATTGCTTGAGCTTCTCAATCTTCGCCTTGTCCTCGTCGAACTTCTTCTTGAGGTCGATAATTTCTAGAATGAAGAGATAAGCACACTACACACGACTATCGCGAGAACGCAACCGCCGGCAGGAAAGGCGTACTAACCTTTCCGTTTCTTCTCATGAATTTGGAATGCGTAGAATGCTTGTTTCTCCTTCTCCTTCTTTTTCCGGTGACGTTTCCCGCCGCCGGTACCGGCACTCTCGCCCTGCTCGTTCATGAACTGTTTGCTCATGACGCCCACGCCGCCGCCAAGTGTTTTGCCGTACGCGCCGCCTCGGGTGACCAGTGTGAAACCATCCTCGTCCACGATCGCCTCGCCCTTGTGGTACTTGCTCTCCTGCCGTTTCTTGGTCTGTTCGTATTCAAACGCTTCCATCCACGAGTCGGCATGCGCGCGAACTACATCGAGCGGTGGTCGGAGGGAAGAATAAAGCGCTGAGTAGTGTGCGAGTCCCAGAGGGGTCTCAATATCAACGGGCCAAACGTATGGCTTTTGTGGGGGCTTGAGAGCGCGTGCAAGGGAGGAAGCATCCAGGAAGACGACATAGGCAGTGTGACCAGTACGTCGCAGTGTCCGTAGTGGTACGGAGGGCAGCGGCACTACCTGAGGACCTTCAAGATGACTGATTTTACGCTTTTTCTTCGGCCGCGAGTTGTTTTCCCCCTCCTCTTCACTCCCGGAGCCTTCCTCGTCCCCACCCTCCTGATCTTCGTCCGTACCGGACCCATCCTCGCTTTCTCCGCCATCGTTAGCCTCCTGCTCGGCTTGCGCACCATTCCCGCCTGTGCTGAATACCACCCTCTCCACCGTGCCGCAAGCTTTGAACAGCACCGTCAATTCGCGCTCCGTCGCATCTGGAGGCACGTTCACCAGGAATAACGTCCGTCCTTCTGGTAACTCCTCCCGCTGCTTGCCCTTACTGTCCTTGTGCTTCGGAGCGGAGTGAGAGCGCGCATACAGAACGTGCGTGGCGGTTTGAGAATAGGTGATAGGAAGTACGGTGAATCCGACGGTAGTCGCGGGAAGGGGTGTCGAAGAGGTAGAAGGTCCAGCAGTAGTAGTACGCCTCTGTTTGCCAGGTGATGAAGATGAGCCCATGGTCGGCGTCGGCCGAGAGATAATGTGTCCCTATGGCCAGAGGGAAGCGTAAAGCAGGCAGGGCTAGTAAGTGTGGACCCTCGCGAACTCGAGAGAAAATGTCTTGGATGGAGAAGATGGCCCATTCTGGCCGTTTGTTTGGCAACAGCCTTGGAACCAAACAACCGCCTACTGGGCGCCTCGAGAGGGACGACTTCCGGGTCGCCGCTCGCATCAAGGGTTGGGTCAGATATAAGGATACATTCATCGAAGCAATCGCTCTGTTCTCTGAACATCTTCCTATCCTTCCAGCTACAGCTTAATTAATCACCAATCGGTGGCCACACTGAGCGCGAGAACCAATTGTGTAAGTTTTTCTTGGTATAGTTCTTTTGACCTTCGAGACGCCATAGGTCTTTTAATAGGGCATTGAAACACTCATTGGAGGGTTTTCCAAAGATCTCGAAGTACGCTACAGGAGTCCCCGGTGAATTCTCGGAACCCAGGAGACCGCTGGACACGTACCTCTGCGCAAGCGCCGCCCCGGGCGAGAGAGTGTGACGCGGCGTGACGTGTGGTGGGACATGAAGTGGGCTATTCCTCCCAGAACATTTCTCCCTGCCTTTTATCGAGCAAAATCAAAGTTCCGGTTAGGATGGTAAAGTTTCATTCTACCTGTTCAATGGCAAGCCTTCACAAGCCTCTGGTTCTGCCGAAGGAACTCATTCAGAGGGGTGGGTTATTTCCTTATAGATTAGAGATCAATAAGGTTGACAGGTCACCTTACGGCATATAATAATGCCTTAAAGGGCGTTTGACGGAGCGCCCAGATTAATAGTAAATTCTGTACACTGATCATACGTTGATAGTATAAGTACATAATTATGGTAAGGTACAGGGAATAGAACACTAGTTTCACCTAATGGCTTATCTCGGTACACTAAAATCTATAGACTGGTGGTACTCACAGGGCCTTCGCCCGATTGCGATGCCCTCCCCTGCCTGCACCTTCCGGGTCACCCATCCATTCCTTCCCTCCACCTGGACCTTGATGCAGAGATCATCAGCATCGTCGATCTTATGCAGCTCCCCGCACACCCCGTCCCCAAATGGGTGCGGTACATACACATCGTCTTCCTCCGCATCTGGGTCACGCAAGAAGGGATGGTACAGGGCTGTGCGCGGCGTCATTCGGCGAATAGATTCTGGTTCCATCGCCCTTTCGAGGAAGTCGATGGCGACGTCGATCTCCGCCGAGTATTTGTCCGCTTCGGAAACCGTGGGGGACGGCGACCTGTCGGATTGTGAAGAAGAGCCGGGAGAAGACGAGGAAGCTGGACATCGGCCAGTTCGGACGCGGTATTCGGGGAGAGTGTAAGGATAATAGCGGTCGTTAGGCGAGGGCGGCACCCGGACATCAGGGTTCTGTCGTTGGACGAACTCCTTCCAGGATATGCCATCATGGGTGAGGGATGGCACGTTGGTCTGGAAGACGCGACCTAGCACACCCGATCATGTCAGCCATATGGATGTAGTGATATTTGGATGTACGCACTGTGCAAGGTGGCCGTCTTCTCCATGCGCTTTCGTCCAATGATAGTCGCGATTTCCATGAGTGCTTCAGTGTCATCGTTGGACTGAAACAACGGGAATTTCTTCGTGAGGAAGAATAATAGGATCATCCCTGCGGACCAAACGTCGATCGCTGCGAGTCGAGTATAAGCATCCGGTGTAGCCAAGGAGTTTGGTTATGCATACCGCCCGTCTGTTCGCCACACTTTAGCAATACTTCCGGCGCACGGAACCCTCTTGTTCCAGCACGATTAGCTTTGGAGTGTGGTCTGCACGCAACATCAGACATGAACAAAGTACCCAATGCTTGGTAGCATAACTGACCGTGTGTCCTTCTCCGGATATCCGACCTTGTCTGACTGCCCCGCGCTCCGAAGACGCCCCTCCTTCTGCATCTTCTTGATATTATCAATGTCGAACTCGGTGCGCGCCTTCAGCCGCCCATGCGGATACTCGCGCGTTGGCGTTGTATGCAGACACGCGCCGAGTGTCGGACCGCGTTCAACGCGCTGCGACGCAGTTGTTTGATCATCTCCCATGAGCGACGATACGAAAGCGAAAAACGTACACAAGCAAGACCAAAGTCACACAGCGTACCAATGCCTGTGCGCGGGTCGAAAAGGAAGTTGGCTGGCTTCACATCCCGATGTATGATGCCCCGAGCGTGGATGTCGCGCAACGCTCGGAACATACACCGGAAGTACGATTTGACCCCCTCAAGAGGAAGGTATTTGTAGTAATCCTGCGAGCAGTCCGTAAGTACGTTCGTCCGAGTCCCGAAAGAGGTCAATTGTAGATTGAGAACATGTCGACGAGGACTATCTCTGTGCATGCAATAGGGTGCGCCCTCAATGCAACGTTCGTTGGGCTCCGCACAGCCGTGCGGTAGACCATGAGTTCTTCACGAACTAGCTCACAGAGATGGCAAAACACGCGAATCCCATGTCAACGGATCAGGAGGCAGACGGCATAGCGCAGACAACTTCGTAGGGACGACAAGAGCCTGCCGCAAGCCGTGCGAGACGACACCGCAAACACCGTGCGTGTACGGATGGGAACGGGCATGCACCTGTTCGCGCCTGACTCGCGCTGAATGATACCGCGCATACACGGACACGAGCACATACCCTAAAATCCTCGTTCTTGTGGTACGGCATAATGGCGACGACCTGGTCCTGATGTCGGAACGCGGTGATGAGTTGAGAAACATGTCGACACCCTCGGCAGTCTTCCATGATAGCGATCTCGTTTCGTATTCGTTCGGGGCCGCTGGTGACATATATCCGCTTGATGGCAACGAACACCTTGCTCTCCGAGGAGTGCGGGGCGGTCTGGTAGTAGGCGGAGGAGGATTTGGGATGGTGTCCATGCCACTCGGTATTGTCCCATTTGTCGTGGTAGCCGAGGTCTATGGCCTTATAGACAGCAGAGAAGGTGCCTGTTCCTAACCGGTCGATGATCTTGTAGTCCTCGATGAGCTGCGGGACAGCGTTCTCGAGGTCGACGATCTCCTCCTCAATTTCGGCCTGCTCCTCGCGTGACTTCAGAAAGATAGTTGTTTCTTCGTCGGTATCGTCGTCTTCCTCCGGTTCGTCCTCTGATTCTTCCTCGTCCTCGTCCGCCTGGTTATCCTCCGCGCCATTTGCCATGTCCTCGTCCCCTGAACCCTCGTCGGCGAGCATCTCCTCGTCTCCGTCCTCCACTCCCTCTACGCCGCCGACAGTCTCTAGTGCAAGATTGCTGTTGGGCGGTCCATATTGGTATGACTGCATGTTCGAGTTGGGGTACAGCTGCGCGAGATGGGTATGATACTGTTCCATCTGGGGTAGGTTGTAGTGGCTGAGAGGATCGTCGGACGACGGCTCGTCGCCAGCGTACTCGCGTTCAACTTGCATGAGATGTTTGAGATACGCTCTGTTACGTACGTCGGAGGAAGGTACCTCGAGTGGATTGGAGGAATGGCGGGAGAGAAGAGCTGCGGCAGCCATTTAACCAAGAAGACGAGCCCCGTCAAGAAGTCACGCCGCCAGGATCACAGTACTCTCCGCCGTGCGGCAGGCAGAGACGACTCGTTGAGGAGTTGGGAAGCTGCCAGTGTGTTACGTGTACGAGACGTAGTGAAGGCACAGCAGAGATGGGATTTAGACGATGAGACTCGAGAGGCTAGCAAACATCAAAGACTCGAACATTCAGCCACAGACGCGTTCTCAACGCGTCGAGCACGTGAGCGCTTATCATGAGTTCGTCCTCCTCCTGACTTCTACCCGCGCAAATTCGATTTTCTGCTCTCCAGGCGATCACTCTGTGCAATTCGTAACAGAAGTTTGACATTGGAGAGCTTTAAAAAGAATGACCACCGCAGGACTCGAACCTGCAACCTTTTGGTCGCCCCCAAGGTAGGGATGTAGCCGTTAAGCGATCGAAGCCAAACGCGCTACCATTGCGCCAGGTAGCCATACATATTTTGTCACGTAAAGCAACCCTGACACACAACTAACTTCGGCGTGGCCGGTGACGAGCTGACTTGGTGGCTGCTTGCTTTGCTTCGCCCCATTCATGTCGTCCTGTACAGAGCTCTGACGAGCGAAGCTAGATGCTGCTGCACGACGACTTCCGCTACCATCTCCATACTCTCCTTGCCAGTTCTGCTTTCCAACAGATCGCGCCGCTGGTCATTCTCCTCGTCGTTCCTACTCTTGTCCTGGTCATCAACTCGCACAGACATTCGATTACAGCCAACGTCTTGATGGTCTTCGACACGCTTGCACTCATACTACCCTGGAATTGGTCTGACAATACGTCCCATGGCAGTGGATCTTCGGAGAGGAGGAAGCTCAGGCGCAAGCAGCACACTCGCTCTCGGGATGATCAAGTAGCACGAACGTCAAGCCAAGGTATGCAGCGGCTGTAGAGTCTGGACTGCCAGCGATGAACGATGCCCTAGATAGCTCATACGACAGTGCAAGCGAGGATGGATACTATCCTGGTCTGGTCAACATCTCCGGAACATACTGTTTCATGAACTCTACTGTTCAGGTGAGTTATCTTCTCATAGTTGGTTAGACCGCTTGCCCTTACTCTCTCCCTCCAGGCTATGGCATCACTCTCCTACTTGCAACCACAACTGGGGAAGATACACGCGCATGCGGAGGTTCTGGACGTACCTACTCCAGTCATCGACTCTTTGCGAGACCTACTCAATAGTGGGTAACATCTCAGACTTGCGTGTACGCCGCTAATCTCGATGCCGCAGTGCTCAATACACCCTCCTCTTCCTCACGAGCCATCCGCCCTGTGGACATCATTAGCGCGCTCTCGAACCACAATTACGGCAAACACAATTCGCTCTTTTCGTCGCGGGAACACCAGGATGCACAGGAATTGTTCCAACTGCTGTCGGAATGTATCAAGAGTGAAGCTGTCGCCGTTGCCAAAGAAATGCAACGGGACCGTGGTTTGGGCGGGTTGACGCAAAAAGAGGATCGTGCCAGTCGCGACATGAGCAAGACTGTCTTCGATGGCTTGACAGCAAACAGGCGTAGCTGCGTGGAATGCGGGTACACGGAGGCCGTCATGCACTTCCCCTTCGACAACTGGCAGCTTGCCTTACCGCGTATGGCCGTAAGTCCCTATGACGTCGCGACTGTACTTGTAGATCTGATGTCATAGCAGGCTGGGTGCACACTCGAGGACTGCCTCAACGATTACACGAGGCTAGAGTTACTCAACGATTGCATATGTCGAAAGTGCTCTATGCTTGCGACATACCAGCGACTACAACATGAAGCCGACAGGCTGACAGAGGCCTCTCAGGCGGTCAACGATCCTACGTCTTCGAAGAAGAAGCGGGCACGCGACAGCAAAAAGTTGTTGGCTCGGGTGAAGGCTGCGTTGGACGAGGGCCGGATAGAGGAGGACATCAGAGGCGTCAAACTGGAGAAGGTGCTCAGTAAAGCGTCGACAAAGCAGTCGATGATTGCACGGGTGCGTCCTCTTTCCGTCTTTATTCGTTCTATACCTGATTGTTCCCAGCCACCACCTGTCCTCGCCCTTCATCTCAATCGCTCTATGCACTACGGTCACTATGCGGCAAAAAACAATTGTCGAGTGGTCTTCCCCGAGATTCTTGATCTCACGCCCTATACCACTTCCGGCCAATTGTCGACCCAGCCCTCTGCTCCCATTTCTTCCCCGCCTCCTCCCATACCAATCCAGCGCTCAATCACACCTACACCGTCCACGTACGCCGTTCCCCGTACGCTCTATCGTCTTTCCGCTGTCGTATGTCACTACGGCCAGCACTCCTTCGGACATTATATCTGTTTCCGCCGGAAACCCCGTCCGCCAGCCGCAGGTGAGCACCGCTACGCCCCGCCACGACTCGCCTGTCCTCTTGGTTGCGATTGCCAACGATGTCAGCATTACGGCCCCATCCGCGATGACGAGTGGCCAGACTCCGCACGGCCGGGGTCCGGGCGAGGCTGGCTTCGAATCAGCGACGATTCGGTGCAGGAGGTTGGGATCGAGCGCGTGTTACAGGAGGGTTCCGGCGCGTTCATGCTGTACTACGAGCGCGTCCAACAGCCACGATCGTTGTACGTTACTCCGCCGCGCGGATCCGAAGAAACCGTTCGGCCTGATGGGACACGTGCATCTACGACGGACGTTCGTGAGCAAACACCCTCCGCGGCGCGCATACCCAACGACGACGCTAGGGAACGCGAGCAGAAGGAAAGACGTGCAGAGAGGGAGCGCTCCGTCGACCCGAGGGTTGTCCGTCGAGTATCTGCTGGGCGTTCCAGCTCGGCCAAGAAGACGTCTACGTCCAACGTCGCAGCACCGCCGCCCATGTCGCGGTCGACAAGCGGAAGTTCGGCCGTCACTGCAGTGTCCACCTTCAGTCAATCCAGCCAGGCCAGCCAGTCTAGTCAGAAGACCCTGAACGGGGATGCCAGTGTGCCCAATGGACACGCACATTCTCACCACTCGCACTACTCAAACGGCCACGCCGACCCGGGCAGTCCACAACGCCCCCCATTACCGCCCTCTTCTCCATCCAAGTCCGGCCGTCTGAGGAAGACGAGGAGGTCAGTCTCCCATGCGGACGGCAACCCTGTCTCTCCGACGCAGTCGAACTCTCCAGCAACATCGCTACGGGCATAGGCCCACTCATCCCGCTCTTGTAATTCTTATTGGCTTACACTATGGATCATCTTACTCACCTCGTACGTCGCGCGGGCTTCCTCATGTACTCACGATGAAGGAATACACGTTGTGTTAGTCCTGCCCCACATTTCATTCAGGGTCAGAGGCAAGTTGAACTGAGTTAACATTGTGAAGCAAGGAGATAGATGTACAGCGTCCTTGATCATCCAGAGAGGATCGTTCCGTGAAGGTGATAAATGAACGCAAGTCTATCTACATACATATGCGGAGTGCGCAAGAACCAGAAAGCAAGAACCCGTCCGATCTGAGAACAAGGGAAGAGCGTACACTGGAGCAGAGCACCGTCCTAGCTATGTCACAAGCACGCGCCGGTGCGCGGGGGTGAATCCTACACTACAAACGCCGCCTATACCTGCGCAAGAGGGCAAAACGGGGATAGCGTGCATGAACGGTAGAACGTCGGTACACAATTGCGATAGTTTGATCGTCAGTGAGCAATGAGTTCGTAGGGGTTCCAGAGCACACGCCGTTCCCAGCCTCTGGAAGCCGAGCCCGGAAATAATACATAGTGGGATCCGAGTGTGAGGGAGAGAGACGGTGCGCAATCACCAGTAAATGGTGCGCTCGATGGTGCGCTTGCGCTGGGGCGCAGGGAGGTACGAGACGGTACGGCGGACGCGCGTCACGGAGGGATACCTGCGCCGGCCAAGACGATGAGGATGCCTCTACGCGCAGTCGTGGAAGGTTGGAGAAAGACACACCATGCGTGGTAGATTTCACCAGGTTCCAGCTGGACCTCGACAATCTGCCGGCCCTGGAGGCATCCCCAAGGTGTCAGGGGTTTGGCCTGGGGCAGGAACGGAAGAACGTACCGCGTAGTCAACGTGAGAGCCGACGACGAGGCCTTCTCTCTTGCCAGTCGCATGCTGGACGGCAACAATGTCTCCGGGCTATTGTGCGTTGTAGGATGCGAGCAGGGTGCCAGGCAAGAAGCGGCGAAGCATGACGCGCGAGACAATGTGAATGAGATGGAGGGAAGCGTTGCGCGGAATGGGGAATACGCACGACAATCTCATCGGAGTAGGACGACATGGTGGTATCACTTGCGGAGGGTTTTACTTGCTAGTAACGAGCGAACGGGGGTGCACGATATGCGAGGATCGGAAGCCGAGGGCGACGAAGAGCTCGGGTGGGCGGGTGCTTGAGGGGTCGAGGCGGAATGGCGAGCGACGAGGTCAACGACGGCGGGGTTCGCTGGTCTGGAAGACACAGGGAGGAGGGTGGAGAAAGGGTGGGCAAATTTGAGGAGGCTTTATAGGGAGATTAGATGCCCGGCACCTTCGCTTGCCCGCGCGAGGCAGCCATGAGGCGGCCCTGGTCTCCGCCCGCGTGCTCTGGAGGCGTGCACATCGGGCAATGGCGTTATACTCCCAGTCCCTTCCCCGCTATTGTCTCTGCCCGCGTCCTCGCACGCTTGACTTCCGTGCCGTCGCACTGTTCGCGTCGGCGAGCGAGGGCGATGAAGCAGGAGACGCGACGGGTTGCGCACCGGGAAGGAAAGCTCGAGCTAGCTCGAGCTTGTTTGTACACTGTGTTTGCGCGACGGAGGGCTCGGCGCGCGCGACACAGTGATCAGAGGGCTTGTGGCGTCTGCGAAAGCTTCCGTCAGAGCACACACCAAAACCGCGCGGCATCAGGCTATCGCGGGCAGCGTGCAGAACGCGATGATCAATGGAAGCCACGGGTGTGGGGACACTGGGAGGGGTATGCTCACCGGACTCGACAGCGAGCTCAAGGGGCAGGCGCAGCACGACGCGCCGCATAATGATAGTACTTACCCTCAGTCTAGCATCATTCGCGTGCGGACCACGGTGCGATAGTGTGCAGAGGAATTATACGAGCCCTGTAGTGGTAAAGGGCTGTTGAGTGTGAGTACAGCCTCTGTGTGATACCAAACGCTAAACTACAGATCTCCGGGTCTAGTGAGAATAGAAGACGTCAACCTCCAAGCTTGCCTCCAAACGCACGGACAACACGCCCGTTCCCGCGTTCATGGCAGTCCACACACCGTCTTGTCGCATGGCGTTCCTATCGTCCCCGGATGGCGGCCACCATCTCCCTGAACATGTCCCGCAGCCCAAAGACGCCACCCCAACTGACCCCTCCTTGGCCCCCCACTCCGCCTGCCTCTTCCTCACTGCTGTTGCCACCGCCGCGAATGCTCCTACGAGGGGAATCGTATCCCTCCCGCGCGCGTTCCTCTAAGCCCCTCAGAATGTCCTCACCTGCTTCGTTGTACACCCTGTCCAGCTCCGCGGCTCGCATGTAGTACGCACGTCGAACTGCATATGGCGCGAGCCCGTTGTACTTGCGAACCAAGGAATTGACCTCTTCGAGCGCGGTATCATGGTATGCTCGCTCTTTGTTTTCCCATTCAGGATCCCGCATGGATGTTACGTCCGCGAGTGTCATTCTGGGGAGGAGGGAGGCAGGGTGCATGGTGGTAAGGGACCTGATAGCGCGCCGTGTCCAAGACTGCTTCAGTACCTCCCGGAAGGTATTGATGGCGCTCTCGAGCTCTGATACGGCACGAAAATCATACGAGATAAGACGAAGGGGAGAACGGAGAGGATGAACTGAACGTACCTCCTTGGATCTCGACCCACGGTGGCGCGGCTCCCTGACGTTGGACGATGCGGTTCATGAGGAATTCTTCCCGGCCGATGAAGGGATTTTTGTCTTCGGAGGCCTGGGCTATCGGCTGACCCCTTCCTTTGATGTTGTTGAAATGACCAGCCTGACGTGCTTTCTGCACGACTGTGAGCACTCAGCCTGAATATTCATCGACGTTTCAACGTACCTCTATTCGATCCTCCACCAGATTAGCCCAGCCCTTCATCGACACAGGGTTCGGTCTCTTAAATTGCTCGGCAGCGCCCTTAATACCAAGACGGTAATCCAACGTGGACTCCCTTGCCTGCGACAACCTCACGCCCTGTTGCATGCGCTTTTGCGTCTCTCTCGCCTTTCTCCGAGCTTTGTCATCGACAGGCATGGATGTGGATTGCGTCTTAAAGGGTTTGGGAGGTGGTATGTTCCCGTATCGGACGCTGGACGTCGCGTGTGAGGGGACGGTGAATGTCGTATGCCATGGCTGATGCCCCGGGATGCCAGGGAGGATAGGTTCGCCGGGAACATATCGACGGACGGGAGCCTCTTGCGCAGACTCGTCCGGCACAGGGGATGCCGCCGCGACGATGTCCTCGTGGAGTTGGTCGAGTGGAGTCTCCTGCGTGCGTACCTTGGGAGGAGCCCGCCTGAGCTTTTCGTCCGCACTTCGGACGGGCCCACCCCTGAGGGGCTTGTACTTGTCCACAAGCATGCGGAGGACAGCATGCTCCATAGGCTCATCTCCCGTCCAGTTCTCGTTCTGCTGCTCTAGCATGGAGATGACGGAAGACTTGTGAGCGGCTTCGGCTTCTTCATCCTCTTCCCGGGCCGCATCCTCGAAAAGCTTGGAACTTGCTGTGTGATCAGGCTCAACAGGGCGAGAGGACGAGTCCTGGGTGTATCTCCTGGGGTGCGATAGACATTGAGACGAGCGAACGAGGGTGCGAGAGCATAGAACGGAGCGGCGGCAGACCGAGCTCATGCAAGTCGAGTACAAGATCCGGTACTATCACAAGCGCCGGACATATGAAATGACTGAAGGTCGCGGTCACGTGCGAGCAAGGACGCGTTTGTGGCAAAGAAAGGAGCACGTCTCAGGCTGTAGTCTTATGCTCGGGCTATTCACGCCTTTCGGTGGCCGCTCCATTCTCTCAGCTCTAAAGACACAAAATATGGTCTCCTATCCAACCAACCTTCCTCGGAACCCCCATGTCGACCACGGCAACGTCTCCTCCGATGGCTAGCACAACCACAAACGCAGGCCCGCCTTTCAACAAGGCCACCGCAGACGCCATCCTCCGCGCTTCCGACAATGTCGACTTCTGGGTACGGAGGAGCATCCTCGCCGAAGCATCCTCCGTGTTTGAGGACATGCTGAGCATTCCTCAGCCACCTCCCGGGTCTGCGAACAGCGACGAGGTGAAGGACGGCCTCCCCGTCATCCGACTCTCGGAAGATAGCGCGACCCTCGACAAGCTTTTAAGGCTCTGCTACCCCACGGATGACCCCCAAATAGACTCCCTTGACTCCCTGCGCCCGGTCCTCCAGGCAGCGTTGAAGTATATGATGCAGGAGTCCACGTCGCTTCTCCGCAGGCGGCTCATCAAACTCGGGGAAGCACAACCGCTTCGCGCCTTCGCCATCGCATGCTCTCTTGAGTTGGACCAGGACGCCGAGGCCCTCGCACCACTGGCGCACAGCGTACATGGGACCTTCGTTGAAGAGCTCCGAGGGCTCTCTGCAGGCGTATACTACCGTATCGTCCACTACCTGCCACGCCGGGGCACCATGTCGTCCAAGCGGATGACTTGCAAGACCCCGAGGACGACTGCGTCTCCCCCCTGTGGACCGGTCCACAGGGGTCCCGGCTCGGACGATTCCCGTCGGCATATCCCTCCAGAACTGCTACATTCGCCCACGGCAGACGTCATTGTCCGAACGACGGATAATGTCGACCTACACCTTCATTCTGCCATTCTATCCCTCGCCTCTCCGGTGCTGAGAGACCTGATTGTCGATTGCCAAGACCAGGACAACGGCTGGGAGTACGTGGAACCCGTCTACCTTCCTGAAGACAGCCACACGGTCGCTACCCTTCTTCAGCATGTCTATCCTCTGCCCCGTCCTGTCCTATCCAAGTCGCTCAGCGAACTCAAATCTCTCCTCTCCGCAGCATACAAGTATGACATCGCCGCCGCAACTCAAGCCCTCCGGGCACAACTGCCGTCCTTCTTGCCGGCTTCCTGTGAATGCGAGGTCAGAGGCGAACGCACGGAGACGGATGCGGATGCACTCCGAGTCTTCGCCCTCGCTCATCGATACGGCTTTCACGAGGAGCGCATAGCGGCAGCGCGCGCGTTGCTCCGCCTTTCCAGCGAAGAGCTCCGGGGTGTCTACGTCGAGGAGCTGGAGGACATCCCGGCTGACGCATACTTCCGTCTCCTCGAGTATCACGACAAATGCGGACAAGTCACCTCGGCGCGGGTCCTGGCGCACGCACTCTCGTATAGCGAGGCCGGCTCATCCTCAGCTCCGTCATCCCCAATGTCTACCACGTTGGGGTCTATGCCTGGGGCGGGTAGAGCCAACAGCCGAGATCGCGCTCGCAGCGGAGGCGGGGGTAATAAGAGCAAGAGCGACACTCACCAAGCCGGCGCGGGACTCTCCTTGGGGACGTCTGATCCGTGTCGTATCCTGACCACGAATCGTGGCCACACCTACACTTGCCACGTCTTACTGGACGACACGAGCTCCCCAGCTTGGGCACACTTCCAAACCCATAGCACCCCCCGGTGGTGGATCATGTACCTCTACAAGGTCGCTCTTGTGTTGAGGCATCGACCATCGGCACGGGCTCCGCTCGATGCGGGGCTGAGGCAGCGTGCGATCTCGAGGATGCTTGAGTGCCAGTGCTGCAGGGGAGTGTTCCTTCAGGGATTTCAGGAGTATGCGGAGAGCTTAGTCCGCGAGGTTGAGATTGCTGTTGCCAAGGTAAGCTCACAGTAGATCACCTCCGTTCCGCAGATACTGACTGGTAGGACTTACAGGTCAAATTGAATCTATCATGAACCTTGCGTGGAATTGGACCTGTAGCTCTAGCCTGTCGATTACCCTCTATATCAGTAGTATGTCACCGAGTTGCGCCACATTGTATGTTTCCAAAGATCATGAATTCTGCAGTAATCGATACAGCTTGGTTGTTCTGCCTTTTAACCTCTCAACGTCGATCTAACAATACACCCAGTGAAATCACTGGAGGTTCGAAGGGTAGGAGTAGTCCTCGAGCCCGACGAAGTTTTCCTTGATGCTGCGAGCGGAGACGAAGCGGTAGAAGATCGAGATGCTGCCCGCCTTGTCGTTCGTCCCACTTGCGCGTGCACCTCCAAACGGCTGCTGCCCGACGACAGCTCCTGTGCACTTCTCGTTGTAGTACACGTTGCCTGCCGCGTTGCGCAAACGGTTCGTTGCGTCTAGGAGAGCCTTGCGGTCCGAGGCGAAGCTAAATGGGTGTGCGTGAGTGACCGTACAGGCAGGAAATCTTTCCAAACGTACATGGAGCCAGTAAGCGCGTAGGTCGTAGTGGTATCGATGAGCTCAATGGTCTTCTCCCAGTCCGCGTCGTCGTAGACGTAAACCTAGCCGGAGAATCAGTGACCAGTTCAGATACTGATGATCGTGCAAGATACTTACCGTCAAGACCGGACCGAAGATCTCGTCGACCATGGTTACTGACTTGGGGTCCTTCGTCAAGATCACCGTAGGCTGAACGAAGAAGCCCTTGGAGTCATCGGCTGCAGGCCCAGGTCAGCTACAAGACACAAAAAAGGTTTTGCGGAACACCTACCGCTGCCGCCAACAAGGATCTCGCCACCAGCTTCCTTCGCCTTCTTGATGTAGCCAGTGATCTTATCGAACGCGGGCCGGCCACTGGGTATATGCGTGAGCATGGGCGACCTCTGCTCCATGTAGCGCACTTACATGACGGGGCCGATGAAGTTTGTGAAGTCGGTCGCAGGGCCGACCTTGAGCTTTGCAACCTCAGCGAGAAGCTGGTCCTTGAAGCCGGCGTTCCAGACAGTCGAGGAGACATACAGGCGCGACAACGCGGAGCACTTCTGTCCCTGATACTCGAACGCGCCACGGACCGTCTGCATGACGGCGTTCTTGATCTCTGCAGAAGAGTGGACCAAGTGGAAGTTCTTGCCACCCGTCTCGCCAACAATACGAGGGTAGCTGTTGTAGACATCGATGTTTGCCGCGATGTCCTTCCAGAGCTTCTTGAACACGAACGTGCTACCAGTGAAGTGGAGCGCCGCAAAGTCTGGGCTGGCAAGGGCCTGACCGACGACCTCTTCCGCAGGACCAGGGACAAACTGAATGACACCGGGAGGAACACCAGCCTCGGCGAGGACTTGGTACACGAGGTAGTTGGAGTATACTGCCGCTGGCGAGGGCTTCCAGACAACAGTGTTGCCAACCAACGCAGGCGCTGCACGAGGTCACCATCGTTGAGAATAGCGAACGGTGGCGCGATCAACGAGAATGACTCACTTCCCGGGAGGTTACCACCAATCGCGGTGAAGTTGAAAGGCGAGATGGCCAGGACGAAGCCTTCCAGCGCCCGGTACTCGACACGGCTGCATGATCGCTGTCAGTTCTTTCCCGACGTGGGAGATTGACTTGACGCACTTCCAGGCACCGGGTGCATTCTTGACTGGCTGCTGAGAGTACAGCTCTTCGACATACTTCACACCGAAACGGAAGAAATCTGACAGCTAGTCCCGAATGCGCTCAGGATGCGACGAATCTCGAGACGTGATGATCACGAACCTCGGCTGCAGCATCGATCTCAGCCTGCCATGCATTCTTTCCCTGACCGAGCATCGTTGCGGCCATGAGCTTGTAGCGGTACTTCCCGCTCACAAGGTCCGCGGCCTTGAGGAAGATGGCCGCGCGATCGTTCCAGGGCAGCGCCTCCCACTCCTTCTTTGCGGCAAGTGCACCCTCGATGGCGCTCGCGACTGTTGCCTGGTCCGCTTCGTGGTACGTGCAGATGTGCTTCGCGTGGTCTGCAGGGATAGGTTGCTTGGCGAGCTTGCCTGTCCTCACCTGAACAGGAGATCACCTGAGATCGGTATGCATGTTTGTAGAAGCTATGCATGTTCTTACCTCCTTGCCATTGACAATGCATGGTACCTCAAAAGGCAGCTCTTTTTCCAACTGGCTCAACGCCTCAACCAAGCCCTTGCGTTCAGCTGAGCCAGGAGCATAGCTCCGCTACGTTCGAGTCAGAACTGATCAGTACCAAGTCTATGTGAAATAGGGAATTGCATGCTCACCATGGGCTCATTGTCGATGGCGGGAACTTTGAAGGACGCAAGCTGGGGCGTGTAGACAGCCATGGTGGAGGTGGACGTTCAGAATAGAGGATGGGAGACATCCCGCCATACTTAAGTATTATCGCTCTGTGCGCGCGGGTGTCCGGAGCGGAGCATCGCGGGCGAGCGCTTGACTAGATCGCGAGCTCTGAAGCCAATCTAGATAAGATAAATCCCCGGTCTGGCCTGCCCACAATCGACGGAAGTGACTCGAGTGCAATCAACGATGATTAGGATATTCCGAATGTCCGTACAACACACAGGGCGAGATAGGCAGAAATTGCGTCCGAAGTTCAAAACTTCAAACCGTCGCGGGCAAGGCGTCAATCTTCTGCCGCAACTGGTCGAAGAACCAAAACGAAGACAGTATACTCCCCGCACACCTTTCGCAACCCGACGCAAAGGCCGCACGCTGCAAGAATGGCAGCGAACAGACGACGTCTGACGTCGGGCGCGCCAGTAGTTCCTCCTTCGCTGCCTCCTCGTAGTGAGCCCACCACCGTGGCGGGTGGTCCACGGTGTCCCGCCGCCCGTTGCAAGACATGCATCTCACATCATCAGGGAGCTCCAGCAGGGCAAGTGCGTCGGGCGCTCGTTGTTTGTGCAACTGGAGAAGACGGTGGTACGCGAAGCCGGACATTGACTTGAGGTCGTCGTGGACGGGTAGCTGGTCGAGGCCAGCGGAAAGTGTGGCTCTCGATGCGAGCTTGGCCTCGTCGTCGAGGTCGTACCGACTCGCTATCGCGTAGACCCTGAGCGGACACGCTTCAAGGAATTGCGCAGCAACGAGACGTCGCCGAAGACGGTCGATCACGGAGGTGAAGTCGTACTTCCGAGCCACCTCGAGCACCTGGACAAGCTCGTCAAGGGTGTCAATGGGCGGGTCGGGGTAGGGATAGATGTGACGCAGAATGATCTCGAGAACGGGGCCATTCTCAGTCATGGGTACAACAGGGACGTTAGGGCTGCTTGCCACCGTGGGTTGCGGAAGGGAGAGCATGGATTCGAAGAAGGGCGAAGCGGCTGACAAGACACAGCGGTGGACATGGAAACTGGTTGTACCGCGACTGTCTTGACTGCATTCTCCCGCTGAAGAGCTGGAGCGCAAGACGAGATCAGCGTCGGGAAAGCTGAGAAGAGAGAATGACATGGTAGGACTGAACGGTGGGGATTGACTGGAGCGGTCCACGAAACGGATGCTTTATATGCGGATTAGGCTGGGTGGCTGAGCCGGGGGCTGACACTAGGGTGCGCTCATCATGTGCATGAATGCTAGACTGACGATAGAGAACCTGACTATACAGATCTGAGCGAGAGCAGCCAGGACGACTGAGGAATAGTACAGGAACATACATACAACGCAGGCAGTGTCTCTCCGTCAGCGCCTGCGTTCGTAGCGGTCTCTTGAATGCTTGTCGCGGCTTCTGCTCCTGCGCCTGTCACGGTCATCTCGGCGGCGCTCCCGAGGCGACAGTGACCGTCTCGGGCGCTCTCTGGATCGCGAGCGCTGGCGGCGGCGCGGGCTCCGGCTCTTGGGATCCCGCCGCCTGCTCTCGGGCACGTCAAAGACCATCCCATAGTCGTCCCCAGCTGCTCCTTCAGACTGCTCCCGGTATCGTCGTGTGGCCTCCAGGTCCTCTCGTCCACCGAAGCCACCCCTTGCCCGCCCCCGCCCGCCTCGACCAGCTGGTGGCCCCATCTTCGGGTTGTTCGACCAGTGGGTATTCAGACGAGCCACGGATTGCGAGCTGCAGAGAACGTCAGCATCGGACCCCAGCGAGTGCAGCTGCGGCTTACAAGTCCACCCATATCCGCCTGTCGTCAACAAGCACGTTCTGCATCTTGAAGTATGCCTGCAACAACGTCAGCATCGAGCCCCTCACAGCCTCCTCTTCCACATACCTGTTCTGCATCTTCCCGTTTGTCAAACTCAATAAATGCATACTGCAACGAGTCGCCCGTCTTCTTGTCCCGAATCACCTGACAACTCATGATAGGCCCGAACCGCGAAAAGATGAGCTCCAGGTCCTCATCTCTTGTTACTGGGTTCAGCTTGCAGACGAACAATACGTTCTCTGGCGGGCGGACGTTTGCGAACGGCAAGTCCCCGACCATCTCCAGAGTCAGCGCGGACGCCTGCGCCGCCTTCTTGCGTCGAATCGCTTCCGCCTCTTCCTCAGGTAGGGTCTCCAGCGGATCCTCATCTTCGGCTATCCGGGTAGAGTTGTCCGGGGGGCGGGTGGGGACAGAGTCAGGGACCACGAGACCTGCCGGGTCATCGAACGGGTCCTCTTTCTCTCGTGTTAGGTGGGGCAACATGCACACACAGCGACGTAACTCACCAAGAATCTCAACGTGTCTTATCCTCACATCCTTGAAGGGCCTCCCATCCGTGTCCACGAACACGTCGTTGAGCTTGTCCAACGTGTCCAACCCCTCCACTACGTGTCCGAAGACGGCGTGCTTCCCGTCGAGGTATTCGATGTTGTCGCCTAGCGTGATGAAAAACTGGCTGCCGCATCCGCCCTTGTGCTCTTCACCCACGGCAGGGGCAACCGCCATAGACACCGTACCGCGTTGTTTGTGCTTCAGTCGGGGAACGAACTCGGGCGTGAAGTACCGCTGGGCCTTTTCACCCTTCTGGGAGGCTATCAAAGACCAGATGGACTCGCCTCCCATGCCAGTAGCTGTAGGGTCACCGACCTGAGCCAGAAAGTCCTTCGAGACTACGCGTCGCATCCCGTTGAGTACCTATTCAACTTCTGCAAGGGCGGGGTTCTACTCACCATTGAAGAACGCGTTGAGGTTGTAGTAATACACCTTACAGAGCTTCAAGAAGTTTTGGCATGTCTTTGGACACGCTTCAGTCTCAAGGTCTATGACGAGGTCGCCGAGAGAGGTTTCGAACAGTACCGACATCGTCGTTGGCGGTCAAGCCGTCGAAGCGCCCATACAGGGCACGCGGCGATGACATCAACCACCAGCGTAACCACGAGTGCCGGTGAGAGATGGACGTGGGCGTTCAAACGTTCACGTACAAGCTCAAGGAATATAAACGAGCGACGAGAGGTATAGCATTAGCATGCGAGGTACCGTATCCCCAGATATCGCGATAATTTACATCGTGGATATACAGCACAAAGAACTTCCTTCCCCGCCTATCCTGTCAGTCTATGTAATGTTAATGTGAAAAAAAATCCCGCAGAACCGCGCAACGCCGAATGATATACAATCAAAGGTCGCGCTTCCGCGGCCAGTCGCGGCGTATGAAGTCCTCCTCGCGTGGGCTTCCCGCATAATACGGTGTTGGCACACCATCGTGTGCATCGTCCTCATCCTCTTCCAGAGCAGCAGCCCATGATGATAGCCCGAAAAGCGTGGTACTTCTAGGTGGTTGTTGTGCGCGAGGTATCGGGCGAGGAGGCGATCGTTTAGGGGTATCGGGATCTTCTCTGGACTTGGACTCCGGTCGCCCAGTGGGTGTCTGTGGCCGCGACAGTGAGCCGGCCCGCGCGGGGGCCGGAGTCGCAGAGGTGAATCGGAACGACTGCATCTTCCGAGACAGCGCCTGCAACACCGACTCGCGATCTGCTGGCTGCGAAGGACCGGGCTCCGGATGTGGCTCATCTCCGTGCTGCGTGAACGTCGTGTGGATGGAAGAATCCGACAGACCGCGCCTCAGCGCGCGTTCCAGGGCAGGAGGAGGACCGTCGCTCTGGTCTGAGCCGGGGTCGGCACCCTCCCCGCCACCAAGCTGTGGAGAATCGATGACTGCGTCCACGATGCGCGAGAGACGCTTGCCGGGCGTGCTGTGGCGCAACGATGCTCGTCCAATGGTGGCGGCTGCCGACGCCTTGCTCATTCCCGAAAGGCTGGTGTTGCGATTGAGTCGGGCGCCGCTCGGCGGGCGGCCAACGACGATCCAAGGATCACCCTCAGCAGGTTTGGGTGCCCCAGCGAAGATGTCCATGACACTCTTCGAGAACTCCTGCCTCGGTGCTGGTTGAGCGATCACTGGTGTGTCCGTGCTAAGAGCCGTGCTTGGCGTGTTCAGAGCACTTGGGAAGCCGCTAGTTCGTCCGGGGTGAGCAGAGTAGGTACTAGTGACTGCACGTCCCACAGCAGCGCCGCTGAACTCGACGTTGACTGTCATCGCAGACGCCGAGAGCGCTGGTTGCAGCTTAGGCGCGATCCTCGGCGGTCGACCACGTCCGATGTTCCGAGCGGGTGGCGACAGTGCACGGGATGCAGCACTCTCAGTCGGGTTGTTGCCACTGCCAGGGAGGCCGAGCAATTTCGAGATGGGCGCGATCCACGATGACCCACTTGGTCCGGACGGACTGTCGCGAGCGGCGCCCTCGGAAGCTTGCGCCTTGGAGGGATTCAGTGCCATCTCGCTGACCTTCCCAGCCACCGTTGGGTCAAGGATAACGTCATTCAGAGTAACCCGCATCTGACCCAGCTCAGTGAACACGTCCTTGACGAGCTTGAGCAAGCTACGAAGGTCGCGTCGGGTGCAAGTAGTGACCGTCTTCTCATCTTCCAGGAATGGGCGGAAGTGGCCACGAAGAGCATTCGCGTCGTTCAAAATGGCATTGACAGTGGTACGAGAGAGATGGCTGACGTCCGCGCCAAGCAGGTGCTGCCGCTTCAGGCGGTTCGTCAGTGTCAGCGCATCGGCCTGTGTCATCCGGTTGAGCAGGTGCGCGGTTCGCTCAACGACAGTGCCAATGGCGGTTGAGTGAATGCCATCAGTGAGAGACGATGATTCTGACTGGCCATCATGCGAGGAAACGTGGTCGCCGAAAGTACGAGGAGGGATGGGTGAGGAAGAGAGGACGCCAGCGCCGGGGTGCCATGAGATGTCGGTCTGGACGCCGCGGTCCCGAGTTAGGAGGAATAAGGGTTTCTGAGCGCGAGGCCGCTCAGAAGATAAAAATGTGTTGTCAGGATCGTCCACTTCCGCGCTGAGCTGCGAAGGAGCGTATACGGTTCGCGGGTGAGCAAAGGACGTCCACTTCGAGCCTGCAGCTATGTGGGAGTCGGTGGGGGACAAGGGCCGGCGGTCAGTCTCGGGAGTCAAAGGCTCCTGCAACAAGCAAGCTCAGATAGAATGTTCAGGTTCACTGACCGAGACGACTCACAAATGGCCGCCTTGACGTACGCTCCCTGCTGCGTTCCGCACTAAGCGACCTGCGGTCTGCAGCCGCCTTCTCGCTTTGCAGCCTTGAACGCAGCGCTGACCCGGTAGGAGCAGTTCCGACCTGGAATGTCGGCGACAAAGGAGCGGAAGTATCGTGGTAAGTGAATGAAGTGCCGCTATGCGTGAATCGGTGGCCACGCCGGAAAGGGGTGTCGCTGGCGCGGCGCTCCTCGAGCTCCTCCTGCAATGAATGAAGTTCCTCCCTTTCCGCCGCAAGGAGGTTCTGAAGTTCCGCGTTATCGCGCTTCAATGCCTCGTTGTCTGCAACAAGCGTTTCGAGCACCTTGGTCACTTCCGTATCCTGGATGTCAGCCGCATGTCCAAGTTGCTGTAGACACGCCTATGTCAGGATATGGATCAGGCCTAAGCTGGAGTATACATACGTAGTGCTGCAGTTGCTCCAGACGTTGCCTAGCGTCGCTGAGGATCTCCTCCGACAACTCGTGTCGATGGACCCTCTGAGACTCCAGATCTTCGCGCAGCCGTGTTACTTGGGCCTGCAGCTTGGCTGGTGGCGTATGTGAGGGGAGGGTGACTATGAGTGTAAATGAAGAGGCTTACCGCATTTCTCCCTGTAGGAGATGATGCGAGTTTCCGTCATCCTCACCCTCTGTGTCGAACTGTCAAGCTCCTGCTTGAGGTCGTCTTTCTCCTGAAGTGCCATGGCAAGACGGTTCTCCAGACCGACAGCTCGGGCGTTCTGGGAGCTGAGACGTGCAACATCGGTCCTCGCTTCCTCGAGTTCCTGCAGGAGTGCTTTCTTGGACGTTTCGCTCATCTCGGTATGCATGAGGGCTTGCGCGAGGCGCTGCGATTGCGGATGAGAAGGCTTTTGGCGAAGACGCGAAAAGTCAAATTACCTTCTCTAGTACCGCATTCTATGACGATCATGATGAGCGAGGAGGAACAAGGACGGCAGTGGCGGTTCATGGGGAACGCACCTGCTTCACGAGCTCTGCTACGCGAACGTCTACTGAAGAGTCTGAGGATACAGTGTCGCCGCTGTCGTCGGTGTGGCGCTAGCATTGACAATGCACGGATGGGATAAGACTAGTATAAGCATGTACCTTTCGAAGTCGAAGCCACCTGACGTACCTGCTGTCCCTGCCTGCGTACTAACGCTTCATGCCGCTCCAATAGTGCCCTTCCGACCTCTGTCGAGCAAGAAGCACCGTAAGCGACCCTCGCCTCCGGGGTGAGAAGCATTGGACGCACCTGCGCTGAGGACGAGCCTGCTCTCCAGCTTCGCCTTCAAGGTTGCCCAGGCTTTGCTATTCTCGCATTCCTCCCTGCCACAACAGCAGGTGCACACGTTCTCCGGTTCCGGTGAAGACAGGCGAGAGGCATTGGTCAATGCATTCGTGAGCTCGTCGATTGTTGTGGTTGCGCGGTGCAGGCTGCTCGCGAGCTGCGAGTCCGGCGTAAGCGGGCGTGAGTCCAGCGACATCGCCATGGTCGGTCAGAGCCAGAAGAGACAGTGAGGTTAAAGTCAAAGATTCAGGAGCCTGTAGCTGCCAGCAGCAGGTAGGGGTATAAAGGGTGGAGACTCAGAGCGTTCGGCCTCGTTGCTGAACGGAAATGAAAGGGCATGCAAGCCCTCGCGCGGATAGCGTTGCGTTCTGGCCTGGCAGTTGAGTGTGCAAGACACGTCGTTGTAGGCGTTCAGAGTAGATAGATAGAGCTACTGAGCAGATACGTCTAACAAGTGGGCAGCGTGAATGAGAGACGGAGGTTACAATACTTCATCTCGGCTCGGGCCCGGCAACACTATAGCTAATTCTACGTGACGTCCCTGAAAGGGCAACAAATCTCATGGCCCGAGTCTAACTCATGTAGTAGTACTTTCCCATCGATGTGAGACATGTTCCAGATCTGCGGTTTGTCAAAGAAACGACGATACGGCGACTCGCGAGGTTCAATAAAAACATCATCCATTGAACGCAAGGTTCAAGTATTCTGAAAAATTCGTAAGGTGGCATTGAGGTAAGGGCGGTACACGGAATCCCCTAGTAAAAGGCGAGGGGATTGTATGTTGTACCACTCTCTGCCACTACACCAGGATGTGTGTGGAGGCCCGTATTATTGCTGATTGTTGCATTTTGTTCACCTTGCGGGTGGTTGATGGCTGATTCGGCGCTCAGCAATTGAGGGCTCGAACCACGTTGAAGTTCAATTGGCCGTCCTGAGGACTCCTGACCAAATCCTGCCTTCCAGCTTGTCTTCCCCCCATGTTAATATTCTCGACATTAGCGGGTATAACAACGAACATAGAAGTATCGATCATGGGAATTACAGCACGATTAAGGTATGAATACAGATACATGAAGAGGCGATACTCCAGACGCAGTATTAGCATGCTCGGGGCAGCTCTGTATGTGCGCATGCAAGTTCCGTCCCTTCAAACCCTTGTCCTCCCAGGGCCCTCAATTCGGTGTGTACATAGGCGGCACCTCCGAGATCGCTGACCCCCCAAACGACACACGCTTCTTCCTCTGCTGCTGCTGTTTCCACTGCGCGAGGCCAGCACTAGTGCTCGTGCTAGCCTCGGACAGAGGTGGTGCGGGCGGCGGCGGACGCGGGTTCGCACTGGGCGATTGGACATCGACAGGGAGTGTCTGTCCAGCCTTGAACCGCACCCCGGAGTCGGCGTGGAAGGTCGCCTGCCTTTGCTCGCGCAGCAGCTGGACCTTCTCGGACTGTCTCGCCACAGTGCTCGACCCGTTCGGCCCAGTGTCCGGCCCCGCTTGAAAGCTCTGCGAGAAGGAACCCTCTGAGGGCGTCGCGGGGCGGTACGTGATATGGGGTCCGTGTGATGCTCTGTATGCAGCCGAAGGGGGCGTCAGGACGCTCTGGAATGTCGTTGAAGAGCGCGTCGCAGCTCCAGCTCCGTGGCTGAAGGTCGACGCGGATGGCGTGGAAGGCGGTGAGTGCGACGGGCTGATGGCGGACTCGCAGTCGAGATCGCTCATGGAACGCCGATTACCACGAGCCACGAGTGTATGGTGCTGCTCGCTGTTCAGGCTCAAGCTCGTGGCGCGGCTGCGGAAGCGCATCTCCGTGAAGGTGTACGCCGACATGGACTCCACGTCTGCGTCTGTGTCCGATTTTGGAGTCAGAGGGGAAGGTGGAGGAAATTTGCAGTCTGGTGCGTGGTCTGAAGTCAGCTTCCGAGTAAGGAACGGTAGTTTGACACATACCATCGTCCAACAGGTCCACTTTCTTGCTCCCTGCGTTGCGTACGGCGTTGGTTGACAAGTCATGCTTGTATCTCAGGGATGTTTTCCCGAAGTATGCGTATAACACCGCAGCAAGAAGCAGCACCATGCCTCCTACGACACCGCCCACAATGGCAGGAGTATGCGATGTCTTCACGAACGATGCCTGAGCGGATGGCGCATCACTACTCGAACTTGGTCGAGGTAGAGGAGCAAGGGGAACGTAGAGGATATAATCCAGGACGAAGGGCCAGTCGTCCTCGGCGTGCGTGACGTTCATGTGCAAGACATGTTCGCCAGAGGACAGAGTGTGCGAATCATAGAACTGGTGAGAGTACTCCGTCTCCTGCAAGTCCGGATCGCTGACTACTGGGATAGGGATGCCGCCATCGATCGAGAACGAGACGGATGGAGGAAGGGCGCCTTGCTGCCCGGACGGCCGGGGAGACGCGACTCCGTAGACCATGACACCCGTTCCTGCGCAAGATGTGGCCCTCCCGAGTGAGCGCACCGATCGATGTCCGCAGACAGGAGTTTGACTACGCACCATTGAAGCGGAACTCTGCTTGGGCGTTCGTCAATCCCTCCGAGAATGTCCCTTCTTGGTAGTTGGGTTTAGCATCTTGGTGGTTCCAGAGACCTGCCGTCAAGTACTGTATGTCATTATCATCTGCGTCGTCAATACTGATAGGCTGGTTGCTCATGACTCCAAGTCAAAGACAGGCTGCGGTAACAACGAATGTGGGCGGTATGTTTTTGAATCTTGTGGAGACAGAAGATTCCACAGCCAGACAAATCCGAACGAGAGGGACCGTCGAGGCGGAACGAGACCAGAAATTGTGAAAGGGAAGGAAGAGGAGGGGAAGGAAGAGAGAAGGACGAATTGTCGATGGGTGAGTCGCCTAATGGTGAGCGTGCGGTTGTCAGCATTGCGCTTGATTCTGATAGCCTGCACATTTCCAACGTAGACACCTGCGGGAGCGAGGGCGCCGCGGGATGTCTGCCCATCGAGTACCCCGAACAGGTCTCCCCGGCGTTCCCGTTCGGTGACCAAAGCAACAGCTTCAAGTCTGCGCGTGCTGTCATTGAGGTGCCCGCTCGCTGTCATTGCGCAGGATGGATGGACACCGACCGGAGGGACGGCCTAGGAAAGGTGAATATGCAATGGGCGAAGAATACTGTCCGCCGACGATGGAGATTACGGAAGGTCGAGTAGATCGAATTGATGAGGCCCGCGAAGGAACCTGCAAGACGGTCTCTCTCGTACACAGACTACCGGCGATTTGATAGACTTGAGTCGATGGCGCCGAAGTATTTGTCCTGCGATTGTCTGCGGTGCTTAGCTCATATATCAAGGGTGGCCCAGTACCTACCACTGGCGGAGTCCAGCTGCCCTTCCTGCCGTGCCATACACCGACATCAGTCTTCGGTCTCCAGGTCAGTTCGCATTGTCGTTCCCAGGAAATTCAAGTCCAAGTCGTATAATGGTTTCTTGCGCCCTCGCGGAGTTCTGGCGTGACAAGGTATACTATCATTAGTTCCGTTACAGGTACACAAATGCATGAAGTGTAATGTACAGAGGATCCGATATCCAAGCAGGGGTAACATACAGCGGAAAGGCTGCGAAAGGGAGATCGTGAAGTCCACATAGGTGGAGACTGGAGGCATAAAAATGGGGTCCGCAAAACAGCAGCAAGTCGGAATGGGCTGAGACAGTCAATACACAATGGAGTCAAGGAGATCTGAGCGCTCTGCTTTAAATGCGCTCTACGCTGTTGAGAAGACCAGCGCGAGCGATGTTGGTGCTGGTTGTCTCCCCGCTCTCCTGGAGAGGGTTAGGCATGGAGCCCGAACCCGAACCCTGTGTCACCTGGCCCATAATGTCGCTTTGCAGATGCATCGGCACAAACACGACCTTGCTGCTCGCACTCTTGGCCATAGTCTGAAGTGCCTCGAGCTGACGGATTTGCATGGCGGCCGGGCTGGCGAGGATGTCTGCGGCCTGACGCATGAGGCGGGCCGCGTCGACTTCGGCACGGGCCGCGATGACCTTCGACTCTCCGATACGCTTCTGTTGTGCCGCCGAGGATAGGGAGGCGGAGACTTCGGCGGAGAAGATGATATCCTTGATGAGGATACCCTCGATGGCGACACCCCATTTGTCCGCGACGTCGCCGACAATCTCGGCGATCTCGAACGCGATGGCCTCACGTTCTGTCACGACGGACTGCACCATACGGGCACCGACGACGTGTCGGAGGGTGGTTTGCGCCCGCTCAATGAGCGCCTGGCGTAGGTCGGAAATCCCAAACGCCGCACGATAAGGGTTGGTGATCTGGAAATAGATGACGGAGTCGCTACGGATAGGAGACTTAGAATAGAGGAGGCTTTAGAGAGGTACGCGGCGGCTTACATCTCGACATCGACATTGTCCCTGGTGATGACCTTCTGCCTCCCAATGGGACTGATCTGAATCTTGACATCCACAATGCGCAGGGACTCCGTGCAGACATTGACTTGCACGAGACCGGGGTCCACGGACTTGTAGAACTTGCCAAAACGTGACACCAACCCAACGGATCCTAAAGAGTCGCTATTAGCTCCAACGTACTGGCTCCGGCGCCCAAGAGCTGAGGCTGACCTTGGTAAACCTCGCGGAAGGGGTTAGGGCACGGGCAGCACGGGATAGCACCACAGAACCCGATGCATGATCCGAACGCTTGGAGCATCGAGCCGTAAATGCCATGGGCGACCTTGTATGCGTTCAGACATAGGTTCTTCGAGAGCAAGAGACATGCATATACATACCTCTATAGTACCAAGGTCCTGAGCATAGGATGGCTGTGACGATGACGCACCGAGGGGAGGATCGTATCATTATGCGGACAAACAGATCGACCGTGGATGCGAGGACCGCACCTGCATCTCGCTTCGCTTCAGGGGTTGGACCCGGATAACGTGCTCTCCGTTGGGCTTCATGCCAATAGCTCTGCTGGGACCCGCTGCCGGAGTATCTTCCGTAACTGCGGTGTCGTTGTGAGACATGGTGGGGGCGTGGTGGAAGGAGGGAGAGAGGGGGGAGGGGAAGCACACAGCCCTTGCGGACGCATGGGGGTAATATGGTTCGAGCGGCTCACCATTGGGGGCGTCATGATCCACTACGTTCCCACGAGAAGAGGTGCTGGGGGTGGAAGCACGGTATTTCGTGTCGAGGTTGCTCATCGGGATTGCCGGCTGTTCAGAAGGAGGCATGCGGGGGGTCAGCGGGGGCGTGGCGGGTGGTACGCGGGCTGGAGGAAGCTCTCAAGGGCGGGGAGGCGAGGGTGTTATATGCAGAAATGCTGAGAGCGTTGTGAGAGCGCAAGTCAGCTGCAGTGTTGCGCAGCGTCTGTGTACAAGTCTCGTATGTACATCTGGCGTCTTTCTCCCACAGACCGCCTGCCGACCCTCCCAGGCCCCATCTTCCGCAGTTCCTGCCCGAGGCTGTGTCCAGAACGTGCACAACGGTGACATGGCCCACGCCCTGGTCAGAGTCCCGACACGCTCGTATGTACTTCAGTGACCTAAGTTACTCCATTGTCAGTGAAGCAACTGCGCAACCTCTCTGAGTTGAATAGTGGAATTGTGCTATCGCGAGCACAGCAGCCTCTGGAGATGCCATTGTTTCAGCCGTCGGGGGCCTGACAGCTCCTTCCGACCCCACCCGTTGATTCATGGAATCTGATACGGGCACGTCGGACAGCAATGCGTCGAGCATTCCACCTGACTCCCGCTTAGCTGTATAGGAATACTGCGCTCGAGTCAACAGACCTGCCGCATAACGCTAAGTTACCTGCCGAGTCCGAGAGGCAGTAGGTATGTGGCTAACGATCAAGCATGCTGTGCGTTCGCACATGCTCCAATCAGAGTACGGTCCTCCGCCAAAGTGAACACTGACGTCATCTCGACCTGGCGGGAGCAATGTCGCGGCGGCGTAACACCGTGTACCTGGGCTGGACGCCCACTTGTTCTATCTTCACCGACAAGCTCGGCTCAGCCAGCGGTAGTCTGGATCCAGATTCCAGCTGCGCACGGATACTTGACAGCAGTCCTTGTATGAACCGGCGTTATGCACTGCGGAGGCGTAGTCCTAGCTTGAAATAGTGGCGAAAGTGGTGAAACTCCCGCATACGTGCAACATGATACCGCTCATCCAGCGTCCATTGAAAGGCGCAGCGAACTCAGGCTGAAGCACGGCGCACACTAACTCCTTGCGGGAGTGAGGTGAAATGGGAGATGTTTCTAGATATACATAGGACGGGGGGATACCTCGACAACACCGCACGCGCATGCGCGGCGACAGGTAAATAGGACGATGATACACCGAACGCAGAGCGCGTAGCGAAGACGAATACGACACATACTGGGTAGTGAGCGCATGAGGGAGACGGAGGATAGACCGTGCGTGACATGGAATGGATGCGGGAAGGGACAGGATGAGGATAGTAACAATACGAGATGAGGACTGGGGAAATGATGAGCGTGTGAGTAAGAATAGCTGCGCGATAGGCCCTAGGATAGGGATGTACTCATACTACATACAATGCTGCAATCTAGATGCACTCCGAGCACCGACCTCGTTACCGACGAAACATGAAGACAGAGACGAGTTACAACATACGCGAGAAAACTGTCCGAGACATCACTCGATCATCTTCATGACGAGCTCTGAGATCCATTGGATCATCTTCGTCGCGTGGCCACGGTTGAGTGGGAGGAACTGGAAGCTGTTCACCAACCCCTGCATGCCCTGCTCTTCAAGCGCATTCAGGTGTCGCCGCCCAGGACCATGCACAACGCCTTCGTCAACTGTGCTCAACGTCGAAGCCGAGCCTGCACCAAAGTTACGCGAGGTAGGGGGCGCTACACGTTCCAGTTCGTGCGTAGCCACGCGGAAGACGTTAGAGACAGCGATCAAGATCGTCGGGCTGTTCGAGTTCGCGAACGCCTCCTTGATCTTGTCCTGCAGGCTCTCATATCTGCATCGAGGCTCAGCATCTACAATTCTCCAAGATCATAACAAGGAGCACTCACGTCATTCCGATGACCTCTGGCCAGGCATCCGCAACGTCCGAAAGGATGTTGTACAGAATTGCGGACTCATAATCGTCACCTTGCGCGGTCGCGAGCATAGCCACAACGAACGACGTAACCAGCAGCGCGGTATTGCTGTCCCCGTACCCAATCAACCCGAAGGGAAGCTTGTAGACCGGGTCGTCCTCGCTTTGAACCATTAGCACCTCGTCTGACAACCAGGAAGGATCGACGTTTGCCTCCTCCAAGAGCCGCCGGAAGCTGTGGACGCGCGTGGACATGGGAATAAGGGCGAGGACGTATCCCAAAACCTCTTGGCACATAGCAGCCCCGGGGCCGTCGTCCGCATGCTCGACCTCGACGCAAGAACGCACGGTGATGTTGAGCAGACTGCGCAGCGCTCCTTCGGCGGCGTCCCGAAGAGCCGAGTGCCTGACGCCCTTGAAGATGGTTGCGGCGAGCGAGAACGAGAAGTTGGAATCGAAGGAAAGCCCCAGCAGGTGGTCGAGTTGGCATGCAATCTCCTCCAGCGCCATCCGGCCCTCCAAGAGCGTTGCCGTGACACCGCGCTCCTTGAACAGCCCATGGTCCGCCATATTCTCAACAGTCACCTGCAGGAGACGGATAGCCTCCACGTAGAGCGCCATGTGGCTCGACTGCAGCAGGGCGACCGCGAGCCAGAACAGTTGTGCGAGGTAACGCGAGTTGCCGTTGGTGGCTGGGACAACATTCGTGATACACCGGAGCATACTGACGACAGAAGTAGTGTCGGTTTCGCTAGCCTGCGACAATGCAGTCTTGAAGGCAACCAGCATTTGATAGAGCAGATCATCATCGACGTCGGAGGTTGCAAGCACGCCCAGCGCCACGAAGGCTCGGCTTTGAACCGCCGGTGAGAGCTGGAACGCGGATGACGTGATCAAACTCATCCATCGTGCTCTCCAGACGTTCAAAAGACCTATTGGGCCATCAGCAAAACGTGGCAGAGTATGTTTGTAGCACAACTGACCTCTGGTGACGGAGATCGTCTCCATAATTCTGAGCAGTAGCCTGGTTAACGCCTCGAGATCGTCGATGAGAGCCTTCCCGTTGGGCGGGTCGTGCAGCATGAAGTCACTGGTAGGAGTGGGCTTGCTGATGCCGAACAGTCGCATGCCTTCAGGCTGGCAACACTCCTCCACCATGAGCATAATCTCTGGACTTGCGGTCGAGTCGGTGAGACGAAGCGAGTAGAGTGTGTGCAGCATATGGGTGATGATGCCATAGACCGTGGCACGCACGTAGAGTTGCCCAGTAGCCGCGATGAGTGTCACCAAGTGCATGATTTCGGGGACGAAGAGCTGGCCCTGAACGACATTTTTCGATGCATTGCCAACCACCATGACGAGGCGCGTAAGGCAAGCAATCTCGTTCCAGTGGACGTTATCGGACAGGTTCCTTGTGGGTTTGATGGACGTTTTGCCAATGACCTGTATGCGTTGACATTGACGTCATTTTCTACCCGTCTCGACGAACAAAGGTCATACCTTGCGGATTCGGGCAAGTATGCGACCGCGGACGTTGATAGAATTGACGAAAACCATGGTATCTGCGACTCGCTCGCATCTTGTGGAACCCATGCCTCCATCGACAGCAGCGCGCATGAGCTCGTCAAGGATGATGTTCGTTGTGTTGGTCTCGAGTTTGCCAATCTCTGTCCAGATGTACTTGTGGACGTAGGCTGACAACTGTAGAAAGATTGTGAGCGTCACGAA
Source organism: Lentinus tigrinus ALCF2SS1-7 (assembly GCF_003813185.1). Taxonomy (NCBI): domain Eukaryota; kingdom Fungi; phylum Basidiomycota; class Agaricomycetes; order Polyporales; family Polyporaceae; genus Lentinus; species Lentinus tigrinus. Next base: position 334,010 of record NW_027137911.1, on the reverse strand, counting down.
TAGATGCAAGTTGTATCACGTACCTCGCTTTCCGATGTCGTGAGATCTATGAGGAGACGAATACAGTCACGGAACCGAGTACCAGAGGGTTCGTAGAATTTGCTAGTAGGGTCGACAAATAACGGCAGGTTTTTCACCCAAGGTCCGAGGTATTGCAGGGAATTGGCTCTCATAGGCGTGGCCATCTTCGGATACGAACTCGCTACTTCGGCGATGAAGTCCATCGTCAGATGGGGCGCGTGGTTAGCCAATCCCTCGCTGACTGATACCATGAACGGGCCGCCATGACCAGAGGCATAGAATCCTGGTACAAATATATCAGTCGGTCTCGGGAACGATGCACGTCAACCACTCACCTTTGGCAGGAACCGACGGTCGACCTTCGAAGTCAAGGTATGTACAGATCGCCGAAAGGAGGGAAACAGAAGCCCCTCTAGGCTCGTCTTCGTCTGAACTGATTCCAAGTAATGCGAGTCGAAGTAGAGTAGTGATGATATTCGACAACCTGCTATGCCGCTCAGCAGTAGGCAAATTGATCGATTGCATCAGACTCTTCGCAGCTCGGACGGCCTGCCGCAAGTATTAGTCACACAGGAGCGCCTTGAGGCAAGGATTCGCACCTTGACTATTCCGTCACGATGAGGCGATGAGAAATACAGCGTGACTCCTTGTCGAATCTTGCGGATGATGAATTCGTGTGAATCATGCCCTGTCGATACATTGTAGACATCGTTGATGTCACTGAGAGGGATTATCTCAGTAGCCTTGCAAGACAGTAGGTTGGATATCGGTAGCGCTTTCGTCTACATTGTGTTCAGAGTGTGCCCTATGGAATCCAGGTAACACTCACCGTGGTTATACGGATGTGACTCTGAGCAACTCGCATTGAGACCGGTACTCGCATGGGATGTGTCTGCCTCATCGTGACATCGTCGAAATCATCACTGAGCTCAGACTCGAGCCCAACTGTTACAGCTCAATATGTGGTGCTCGGAATGAAGTATCTAACGAAACTCACCGGCATAGCCAAGGGAAGGTGCAGTCAAGCCGTTGGGGTACTGGCTCAGCAGTTCCCCGACGGCAGTATGAATAGTGATATGTATTGATTCCGTGGCTCCTGCGCGCCGATCAGATAGATGCAATAGTGAAATGTAAGATAACGCACCTGAAGTAAGGTTATTATACAATCTACGAAGGTACCGGAGAGCGAAGGTATTGGGAGCAAGGAGGCGCAATGTGCGGAAGCGCCTCCAGATATCGGTGGGTATCGTTTCCGTTGCGAACTTGAGCCACTGAGCGGGAATTTGAGAAGTGGACGTGAAACCGGTGAAGTCGAGGATGATATCAAAGTCGCGACTCTCGTTCGTGGGTGAAGTAACATTCTGTTATAGTTGTTGGCGGTGAAAAGTCCCGTGATAAGAACAAGACGTTACCTTGAAGATGTAATAGAGTAGAAGCTCCAGATCCAGGACCTCCACGTCGATCTTTGATACCGAAAGTACAAACACGGCATTAGAGTCCTACGAATGCATGAGTAGGTGATAATCATCAAAAACTGAGCGAGGGTTAAGGAGCTCACTTGTGGAGTTGCGCCCTCAACAAATAGTTCCTGGACGGTGGTCGTATCGCGGCGATCGCACCTTGCCATGAGATCGAGATATTCTCGATGCTCACGGCTAGTCAGTGTGGACATCTTCGGACTCTCCAACGGCTGCCCGAGCTCGACTAATGCGGCGCACAAGGCATCCCAGGCGCGTTTGCCATTGGCAGCTTGTGTCTCAGCTTCCGGTGTCATCTTCTCCGCAGAAACCTTCGAGGAGCTGAGCAGCTCCTTTCCAATCTTGTCGGCATGCTTCTCAAAGAACCGGTGCAGCACGATGGTGTCCGTATCGTCGTACGTGCGCTCTAGCCATTCGTCCGCTTCGTCCTCGGGTCCAGGAGGAACGTACTTGTTGATCTCACTCAAGAACTTGGTGACGGTAACGATATTCTCCTTGAGGAAGTCGTTCAAGATGACCATGTGAGCTTCCTTTCCGAACAGAATGTTGTTTGCCAAGTTCTGAATGATCTTCGCGATAACCATGAGCCCACGGCGAACCGTCGGATCAGGGGGAATGGTGACGTCCACAGTCTCTGGCGTGACGATGGCGGGCGAGATGAAACTTGGATAGACGAGTCAATAGAGCATCATGTTACAGACACAGAACTACTTACCGCAGGAAGATGAATGCACCAAGGGCAGCAAACTTGGCCTCCGGCCACACTTCGTTCCTGCTTCGAGTTAACAAAGAGTTTATTGAGGTCACGACGAACAGGAACGTACACAGCCTTCGCGATGTGAGCGCAAATCTCTCGAATGATGCTGGATACCGAAGTTAACGACAGCAGAAGGGCAACGCAGTGACACGTACGACGGCAACGCGGGGATTGACGAGGAGATGATCTCCAGGAACTTCGACGTAACGAACTCAACGGTCTCCTTGTTCTGTCGCAGCTCCTCCTTAGAGACCTTGGCAGGGTCCAGCTCATATCCATGACCTGGTGGAACCGAGGTCACGCTCTTGACCAGAGGGACTATCAACGAGCGGAGGTAGTTATAGCCGTACACCCTAGCGAACGCAGACAGGAATCGCGTGCAGGTTGAGTTGCTGCGGAAGAGGGCCGTGTCGCTTTCTGTGACATGATTGAACAGGCTGAACCATCACAGGCGTTGAGACATGACGTACCCGTCTTCGCAATCTCGTTGTCAATCATCGTCTTCAATAAGTTCATGAGTGCCGACCGAGTGTCGAAGAGGTTCAGCAGGACCGCGTTCATTGCGTCGACTTCGTTAGGAGGGCAGATCTCACAGATGGCTAGAGCCAAAGCCATCTTGCGTCGCCGTCAGTAATACAATATGGACACGGTAAGCATGCAATATTAACTCACATCCGGTCCCTTGACGAGCTGTTGAGAGAGATAAATACGTGCTGATGAAGGAATACGCGACTTCACTAACCTCACAAAGGCGGCTCTGCTTGACGACCACGGGAGCCTCCTCGTACGGGGTGAATTTGATACCTTCCTTGAGAACACGTACGAAGACGTATGCAAAGATCAGTCGCTTCGTGGGGTCAGGGTCGTAGGCAAGGGATAGACAATGCTTGACTCCACACTCGGTATTGGCGCTAACGAGAGAAGAGAGCCCATTTATGAGCAGCTCTCTCAGGTCACCCTCCCGTTGCTGCAGGCGAAGCTGTTCTGTGTTCAACTGGATGCATCACTGGCCAAAGAAGGGTAACACAAACCTTGGACAACGATGACTTCTCTGAGATACCGTCGTTGGTTGGCTACATGCACGTGAGTCGACGTACTCGCGGCGGACGAGCCTACACTTACATTACCGTCGTATCTTGAGATCTCCCAAGTCTTGACAAGGAATGTGGCGTAGCGGATAAACAAGCGAGATACCGCATGCGCGACGTCCTCTCCCGTCGTGCCGTCCGACGGTTCGAGCTGTAGACGATCGAACAGAGTCACAGCAGCCCTGAATACTGCAACGTTGAGCTCGTTCTGCGCGCTCGGCAATCCATCCTCCTAAAGTGGCTGTCTATCAAGAGCGTGTCCTCAAGTCAAATATAGAGAAGAGAAGGACGCACTGCTGGTGTGTCCTGCACCCAATCGACAATGATGTCGGCGATACTCTGGCGCATGCTGCTCTCCTTGTTGCGCATGATGACCGGTTCGGTTCTGCTGAACACGCTGTTGCATAGTGTGCAGAACTTGACCTTGAGCCGAACGGATGCGAGCTCGGTATCCTCCACCCTGCTGATGAACGTCGCCAAGGTATACAGCGTGCTCGGTATGTCGATGACACGCAAGTCCTCCGCCAAATTGTGTACGTTCTCCGACAGTACCTTCAAGATGGCAATGAACTGGTCCAGGAAGACTACGAGAATCGGATAGTTCACATGTTCGTCGTCTGTGACCATGCGAATGACGCTAGAATGCGCAAGTCAGTGATAAGTTGAGCACCCCGCATAATCACCGCGACGTACTCATCGAGCTGCTTGACAATTCGAGCGTACAGTCGGTGGCTCGCCTCATTGCTGAGTGCCTCCCGCGCTACATCGCGCACCTGCGGGAGGTCGTTCACAAGCAAGTTGACTGTCTCAGTCAGGAAGTTCGTGAGGAGGTCGTTAGGGTCGCGGAGCACACGACAGCTGTCCGGGATGATTGTATGTGGTATTATCTTGAGCAGCGCAGACGGGTCATGGTAATCCCGTGTGCACGCCGCTCCGAAGGAGGAGAGGAGGAGAGTCAGGTTCTGCCATTGCGCCTGCCGATCCTGATTGACTCGAATATAAAGTACCATCCACAATCTGAGACATACAGTACTCACCTCAGAGGAGAGTGACTTGTCACCAACCGGCGCGGTTCCATTCTCCAACCCATCCGCCGTTTGGTCGAAGGTCATCCGGATGGTCATCTCGGTCAGCGCGCACCAACGGAAGTAGAGCTCCTGCCAAACCGCGACATGGATCGCAGACGGCGAGGTGAGAAGGCGCATAAGCTTCCTGACCCGCTTCTGGTGTCCCACCCGGCCTGCCAGATGTCAGAGTCTAGTCGAACAGGCACGCACACTCATCCACCCACCAATCATCGAGATCTTGGGATCGCCAAGCTGTTCGTAAATGGGATGACGCTTGAGCACCTCGTCCTCGCTGACGTCCGAGGCTTGTGGAGCTTCGGGTTGCCGTTCGGCCTGTGCCAGAAGGCGTAGACACTGGCATGCAGTGTAAGAGACGACGGGGTCGAAAGAGCATAAGGAGACTAGAAAGGCAATCTCTGCAAGCGCGAAGGAAGAGACTCGTGTCTTGTCCATGCGGAGGGACTGCCCAAGCTTCGTATCTGACGGGTCGTTGACGGCGTAGCGATACATTATCTCGTATGCTTGTTGGATCAGCATACGCTGAGTTTGTAGATCAGTCCGCGTGCTCAGAAGGTTGTTGGACACTGACGACAGGACAGCAGGGCTGAGGACGACATCAACACCAGATCAACAACTCTACATGGATCGCACGCACCCAACTTCCTTCACCCACCGCAAAAGGAGAGGATACTTCGGGTTGTCCGGGGGGCACTGAACGACGGAGTCGATGAAGTATCGGAAAGTTCTGCCTAGCGACCACCGCACAGCTGGATCTGCAGGCGAAGTGTAGATGGCAACGCAGGATGGGAAGACGGTGTCGACAACATCCTCAGTCAAGACATCGTGGTACCACCAGATATCAGCGCGCCAGAGAGTCAGTAGTCCAAGAATGAGCAAGTCACGGTCGGGCAGCGTCTCGGACGTATATCGCTTGGCTCGTGGACGCAAGGCGGCCTTGCGAGATGATCCGTTCGCGTCAACTTCGCTTCGACGAGTGTACGCGCTCTACAGGGAAGGGGTCAATCCGGGCGCGAGGCCTGGTGTAAAGGAAAGACAGCCTACGTAGAAGATGAGGTTGAGGCGTTCCTTGAGCTTTTCCTTCAAAGGATCCATGGAACGCTGCCAAGGAAGCTTCCAACCCTGAGAGGCGATGAGTTAGACATGACTTTGAAGGAGAAAAGAGAATAATGTACGTCAACGATCAAGGTCAAGCAGGCTTTCACAGCGCAAATCTTGACTGCCTCAGAACGCTCCGGTTCGACGCATTGCAGAAAGATAGAGAGCGACTCCTCCTCAGGTAGGAAGCGATACAGTGCGGCCATTACGTCCGACAACATCGCAACATCAATTTCGTCGGGGCACTCCCAGAACGGACGCTCCTTTGTCCACTTCAGCAGTGTCATCTAGAGTGGGCATGTATTATGTCAGAGTATCTGATAGCATGAAGTGTTGTATGCCAACCTTCAACTCATGCGCAACATCGAACGCAGTTGCAATGAGGGGCGCCTCGTTCTCGCCGTCGGGGTGTGGCCGTACTCTCGAAGCCGCCCTGCAAATATCGACAGCGCACACGATGGCGACCTCGGAGAACTTTGACGAGTAGGTCAGGTTCTTCATCATGAGCTCGGTAATGTTCCGGTCCTTGCGGTAAGCCCCCTTCTGACCAAGTGACGTCTCAAATTCGCCTTTGAGACGGTCATGACTGATGCACAGAAGTACAGCGAGGGTTGGCCATGCGCCCGCCTTGTCTCTTGAGCTCTCCTGCAGATCATACAGAAGATCGAACACTCGCTCCGGTGCGCCTTCTAGGCGGCGGTGGGAAAAGAGAGCATCGTTGTACTCGTCGGGGCAGAGCTCTATCCAATTCCATATCGCCGTCCGAAGTGCGATCGACACCGGGATTTGTGCGTCCTTCTTGAGATTGATGAGTGAAGACGACAGTTCTGTGGTCAATTTAGCTTTGACCGCGATACCACGACAACGCCAGGCGCCATACCTTGCAATGATTGCACCAGCTTCGTTCTATCCAATGCGCTATAGGTGATTAGCTGGAGGTCAACAGTGTCTGGGTCAGGCTCCGAAGTGCCGGCTAGACCATGTATCCGCTGTCGGATTCTGTTCAGGACGACCAACCAGTTGGATGCGGAGAGATGGTACACTATTCGACCGGTGTACTTGGCGATGGATGAGTGCAGAGACAACACCGACTTCGCGACGAGGAAAGACGTCTTCTCGTACGTCACCGAGTGTTGAGGCAGGCGGCTGGAGATCGAACTGGAAACACCTCCGGAGTTGAGTGAAGTCGAAGACGGGTACTTCGCGCGGTCGATTGTGCGGTGTGTCGCACCAGGAGCGATGGGTAGCGGAAGCGTTGTCAAGGCCTCGTCATTTCCTCCGAACTCGTGGGACTCAACCGACTCGAAGTCCTGGAACGAAGCATCGAAGCTCATGCTCGCCGAAGATGTGAGTCGGTTTTTGCGTGGCGCGGCTTGCCTGAGTAGGAGAACCATCACGCTGATGATGTACCGCGCACAGTTGTCGTCAAGGGGAGGCGGTTCTATGAGAGTGATCGCCGATGTGGATAACTGCTCCGTAGAGGTATGTCGACCACGCCCGGGGGTCGGGATAGACGAGTCTGGCGTTGCAGGCTTAGATCCAGCAACCGGCTTGCTGCCGCGAGAATTTGGCCGAGTCTCTTCGGTGCGAGATCCCCAACGGGATGCCATTGCAAGCGCGAGCACTTTGAGGAGGAAAAGTTGGGACTGTAGGATGTCGACACCGCGGAAACCTGCGCCCTCGATTTGCTGAGAGGTGCTGAGTCGCCATCATGAAATCTGTGGAATGATGGCACACACCTTGGCAAGCTTCTCTAGCTGCTCCGTCAACGCCAGCGATATCATGTCCAGTGAGTCTCGAGACAAGTCCACCAGTGCCTCCACCGTTTGCTGGACGGCGTCATCCGCCTCCAACTCCGTTAATGAAATCCCAGAATTACATGGAAGCTATACATGCAATGACATCAGACACCCGCAGCCAGCGTGTGCAAGCCTGTATGAGGGAGCGCGTACCTTGTTTTTGAGCCTGTTTATGAGGACTTGGACTACTTTTTGCTGTGGAGACGCGGGTATGCTGGCTGAGGACGCGTAGGGAATGTTGGAGGGCTGCACAACGGGCGATTGGGCTGATATGCTGTGGTTGGATCCATTGCTCCTGTGGACACGGGGGGCACTCGCGATATTATGACCCGCGGAGGCACGTCTCGCAGGCATCGCGCATGAGTGTGTGTGCTGAAACGGCGATCAGACGAGGATGGATGAACCAGCCAGAGCTCGCAAGGTAGTGTCAGTGGGATGTGGACGAGGCGGCTACGAAAGCCTCTGTCGACTGCACGGAGCAGTGCGCGGGACGGCGAGGGCGTTCGCAGCGAGCGACGACCTCAATCGCTCGCACGGTCAAGTGCGACCCGTTACAAGCTTACGTACTCCCCCAATCAGGCAGGTCCTGTGCTTCTCTCGCTACGCCTCTCAGGTACGCTGCTAATAGAAATCAATTAAGTATTGAACTGACAACACTTGGTGAACCGTGATGCTGGGCAGGATTATCTCTGTACATATGGGATTATGTTGCCTTGCGACGAGGTTACGCTGGCTGTAGCATGAGCGCATCTCTGGGAAGTGTGGTATGCTCGCAGGCACAGCTGGGTAATTGGTTTCACTCGTTGATGTGCACACTCGGGCGAGTCAGTGAAGATCAGGTCCAAATGCGGAACCGTGCAAGCTCAGATCTGGGGCACAATTGGGACGATGGACCTCGTAGGAATGCTGGGACGACTCAGCGGTGCTCGGTGATGTTCGGCAGAGCAGTCACCTTGGGCTTGACGAAGACAGCACAAGGGACGCAGAACCTCGGAACAGATTAGCTGAGGCCGACACAAGGCGGACAATAGGTGGATGCATCCTCCGCGTAACCGGGATCTAAACACATCAGGTTCTTGAGGCATTCCCGTCCCGACGCTGTTTGACAGGTGATCCCAGCTGGGTGATCCTGCACACTGGTCCAAGCTCCTGCGGCCATGACGATCTCGTCCTATCGATGCGGGGACCTGGATGCGGACATGGACCGATACTGGCTGGTGACACATGGCCAACTGTACGGCCAACTGTATGATCTTCCGAAATGCTCGTTGCCAGAATCAGCGGCTCCTTGGTGGTTCGACAGGAATAGGCCAGAATAGGAAGAAAGATGCTACCGTGTACGAAGCGGCATTTGGATAGCTGCCAGGCCATTTGACGCACGGCAATATGCTTTGAGTACGGACCCATAAGGACCCACTGAAGATGCATCTGCCGTGGTCATTAGCCACCTCCATAGGTGTGCATCTGGACCGAAGCCGATACACACAGGGGCATGAAGAGAGCAGCAATGCGGACGACCCGCAAAAGGGATGTCGAGTGCGGGGGCATCCACAATGGGTTCTGGGCAGCGGCATGGACGCAATCAATGCTTTGGCCAAGAATGGGCTAGATTATGTCGGCCGAGTACCGGAGTATGAAAGCGCCCCGCCCCTTGCGCGATTCTGCTGATATCCTCGTGGTAGAAAGTTGAAGGCGGCGTCGTGCAGACCGGAAACTCCGCCGCAATCTGTACTCCGCACCACTGGCTTTCGCCACCCTTGTCTCGACTCTCCGTCCACCCACCGCGGTCACCCCTCCTAGAAAAAGCACCCACCGTGAAGCGTCCTCCGGGACGTCCGTAGTTCCTGTCGCATCGCTGTCGAAATCCCTGCCTTTATCTTTTGAATCGCTCTCCTCCGTTTGTCGCTGACTCGTCGTTTGCGCATAGCTTTTTCTGCTTGTCATTCCTCTCTGTGCTCGAGTTTACTTGTCCATCACTAGTCTCGCTGTCGATTCTTGTCATTTCTCGCCTCCCGGACGCCGCACGCACCGAGCACAAGGGCCTTCACTCCACACCACACTCGCGCCAATCGATCCCAAGCCCCCTTCCGATCTTCACGCCCGCATTCGCCATGTCACGCCCCGAAGCACACGGTCAGGACTATGATCATCCCGCATTCGAGGGGCGGAGCAGCGGAGAACACGCGCATGGGCATGGGGCGGGCGGGCAGGACTACGGCGGACTCATGCGGGACTACATGCCCCGGGACAGCGGTCTGCGCGAGGGCGGGCCAGCCGGGCGGGACTACGGCGCACACGAGTTCGCGTCCTCGACGTTCTACAACTCCTCCTACAGCGCATCACCGCCGCCCCCGCCCTTCACCGCCGATCGCCGACAGCTGACGGCCCCCAACATGGCCGGCCCCGGCTTCCCGTCCTTCGTCGCGCCGAGGATGCTCAATTCGGGACAGGGAATCGGCGTCGGGGCGGCAGGAAGCTGGCCCGCGAAGCCGGCGACGTTCTCGGGCACGCCGAACTCGGGCAGGCCGTCCGGGGAAGGGGGCGGCCCTGTCCCTTCACAAGTCCAACCGTCCGCGGTTCCGCCCTTGGTTCTTAACCAGCACCATCGCCCCTCTCCCCCGCGCGGCCTCCCAGAGCTCTACTCCTCTCCCCTCCTCCCCTCCAACCCCCCCTTCCCCGACCGCGACAACCGCGACGCCTTCTTCGCCCAACGTCCCCACCCGCAGCAGTCCTCCAGCCCGCTGTCTGTGCAGGTCCCGCCCGCGCAACCCCAGTCCCTCCCCTCTCCCAACGCCCCGACCCCTTCCCCTCGCACGACCCTCTGGTGGGGCGAACTCGAACCCTGGATGGACGAAGAGTACGCAAAGCAAGTCTGCAGCCTCATGGGCTGGGACCCCGTTGGCATCAAGGTGCCCCGCCCTGCTCCCGATCCCATCACCGGTCAACAGGCCAACAACCCGGGCTATTGCTTCTTAACGTTCCCCACCCAGACTCAGGCGGCCTCCATCTTGTCCCATGTGAACAGCAACAACGCTCCCCTCATCATGCCAAACTCGACCAAGCCGTTCTCCCTCAACTGGGCGTCCTCTGTGCCATCTGCACCTTTGCCGTCCAGCATGCCAGGCCAGACCATCTCGATTCCCGGCGTTCAGAACCCCCAGTACCCTAAGGAGTACAGCATCTTCGTCGGTGACCTTGCCCCGGAGGTATCGAACTCTGACTTGGTCGCCGTGTTCCGCAACCCCGTCCTTGGTCTCCGCAATGACCGTGAGCCACGCTTCATTCGCCCATTCCTCAGCTGCAAGAGCGCGAAGATCATGCTCGATCCAGTCACCGGTGTCTCTCGTGGGTATGGCTTTGTTAGGTGCGTGCATCAGTGACTATATGCGCTTGTCCAGTTCTAATGGCAGTACTAGGTTCACTGACGAGGCCGATCAGCAGCGTGCGCTCATCGAGATGCATGGTCTCTATTGTCTCTCACGACCCAGTACGTTTGGCTATTGTTCATATAATTTGACGCCCGCGAAGCTGACTATATGCACACAGTGCGCATCTCTCCGGCCACCGCTAAGTTCAAGCCAGCACCTGGCATGACGGGGATCGACTTCTCGCAGGTGCCGTTCGCTCCTATGATGCAGTCTGGCCCAGTCCATGGATGTCAGGACCTTGCGGCCTCCCACACTGCGTCGGGCGGAGGTGTTGCTCAGGCGAAGAGTGTCTCAGCCCCTCTCGCGGGCGTGGCTGCATCGTCGTCGTCGAATACATCACTGAACAGTGCGGTGTCCAATTCTGGCTCCTCGTCCTCGTTGTCCGCGCCTTCGCTCAGTTCAGGTCCGAGCGCGGCGTCGTCATCGACGTTAGCATCCACGACGTCCGACGAAGCGCTCAAGTCCGGTCAATATACGAACTCCAATGGTACCGCGTCGTCAACTCCGTCCAACAACAACGGGGTGCCCTCGATCACTGCGCCGTATGCCCAGCAGAACGCCGACCAGCTCATGGCACAGCGCTACAACCTTTCAGAGGAGTCGTGGAAGCATCACGCTCAAGCCCGCGCAATTCTGTCGAACCTGATCGGCCCTAACGGAGAACAGTTGACGTCATCAGATCCTTACAACACGACGGTGTTTGTTGGGGGCTTGTCGCCGCTAATCTCAGAAGACACTCTGCGGACCTTCTTTGCGCCTTTTGGCGAGATTCACTACGTTCGTGTTCCTATCCCCCGTCCTAGGCACGATGCTCACACCCGCAATATAGGTCAAGGTTCCCGTCGGAAAGCATTGTGGCTTTGTGCAATTTGTGCGCAAGCCGGACGCCGAACGGGCGATTGAGAAGATGCAGGGCTTCCCTATAGGGGGCAGCAGGATCAGGCTGAGCTGGGGGCGTAGTCAGTGTGCGTTCCCTACGTCTTATCTGGACCGTTTTCTTGCTCACACCTCACATAGACAAGGCAGCTCAAGCAGCCGCACAGGCCGCACAAGCAGCCGCGTTCCAGGCTCAGTACCAGGCGCAGCTGCAGCAGACACAACCTCAGGGTCAGGCCACTCAGCCGCAGAATCAGCAGCAGCAGCAGCAGCCTCCCCTCACTCCTGAGCAAGCGCTCCAGCTTCTAGAGAAGTTTGGTCTCACGAACCTTCTAGCGAGTGGTGGTGGCCCCGCTAGCGGTGCTATGGAGAATGTGAGTAACGAGCGTCAGATTGCAGCTGCTCTGCTCAACGACGTCGATGGCGATCGCATGGCGTCGTTTAACGCATTCGCTCCCCCCATCTTCGCGCCACGCCAGACCAACAACTCCGCGGCATTGTCCAACTTCTCCCCCTTCTCCCCCGACCCCAGCTACCTTGGCGACCGCGCGAACAACGACGCCTCTGCATCACAGGGGCCTCATGGGGCCAAGTCGTACACGCCGTGGTACAGCGGTCAGGATGACAAGGTCACGAGTGCCAACGGGAAGGTCTCGCCTACGTCTGCCCAGGCTGTCCGCTCGTCAAACGTCTCGCAACGCTTCACCTCCTTCCTGAGCGATGCACCAGCTCCTGGTGCATTCCAGCCCGCCAGGACGTCCAGCCGCCAGGAAGCGCCCATCGCGAGGCCTGAGCCTGGCCGTCGGGTTCCCCAAAAGGAGGACTTTAGTGCTTCTGCGCCAGATCCCGAGGTTGTCCGAGATGTGAACGGAACTCTTGCCAGCCTCGCTCTGGATGAACACGAGAACGCGTAACTGCAAACCGCCGCATCTTAAGTTAACACGCACATCATCAAGTACATACCGTCGCAACAACTATTCCCCTCACTCCTTCTAGCTTTGTTAAGTCGTTCGAGTTCCGCTTCGTACTTATCCACATCCCTATGGCTATCGAATGTCACTTCACGTTCTTCATGACGCTATCAGGTCCATCCGTCGCCTTCTGTCCTTTTGATCACGTCCTACTTTAGCATGCGGAATCTGTTATACTACATCCACCGTACGCGTTCGCATCTGCCTCCGTCCCACATATCTCAATTAGTCACCGAACGTTCATCGTCATGATACTCTCGAATCGCGAAGCCCACATCTCCGTTTTCTCGTTTTGTCTCCCTAGTTCCTGTTATCTCGGTAGTATCTGCTGTCCCAAGGGCTATCCCCTCTCCCTACAATGACACTAATGAGCCAGGCATGTTCGCTTGAAGAATTCGGTGAAGTGCACTGGCAGCTACTGGCAGATGGGGAGTACGCATAAGTGCGTTGTTGGTAGGCGCCGAATGGCCTAGAATGGCACTAACCCTAGTAGAGGGTTTGCCGCACTTCGTCTGAATCTGGAGACTTGCTGCAGCTCAAGGCTAATTTTTCCCTCATCCTTCCGACGTTCTGAACACCTACACCATGGCTCCCAACGGCGTGAATGGCGTCTACGATGACGAAGAGATCGACTACTCTGACATTGAAGCAAAGTGTGTACCTCCGATTTCAATGACAACGCTGAAAAATTCAGGCCTCGCGTAGATATCAGGTCCAGTACGATGAGGGACTCGACAACATCCTCGTCGTTGATGGTGTGCCCGTAATTGACAAGTCCAAACTCGAGAAGCTGCTTCAGAAATTATCCAAAGACTTCACTCGCAAGGGATGCCCCATCAAGCCTGAGAACGTCACCGTGCCGTGGAACGATGCCAACGGGAAAAGCAAAGGGTGCGTAATTCTGCGGTTCAGCCTAGGGGTACGCGGGGGTTGATTCTTTCCGCATATGCAGGTACATCTTCATGGAGTTCAAGAATGCGGACGATGCGGCACGCGCATTGGCCACGATGAACGGGCATCCGTTCGATGCAAAACACACCTTCCTGATCAACCGCTTCACCGACTTCGAGCGGTACCTCAACCTCGATGAGACGTACGTGGAGCCTGAGCCGGAAGAGTACAAGCCCAAGGTATGTCTTCATGTGAGCTTTCAATATGGAAAGGGCACGGAATGAACGATGTCGGCAGGAACATCTGCGTGCTTGGCTCGGTGACCCTCAAGGTCGTGACCAGTATGCCACCTACCGCGGCGACGAGGTTGAGATCCATTGGCACGGTAAGCCTTCCCAGTGTGAGGTCGCATACAGCAAACTCGTGAGTATCAGGTCAATTCGCGTCCCTTGTACTGTCCTCAACCCAGGATGCTGTAGAACTGGACGGATCTGTATGTCTCCTGGTCACCCATGGGCACGTACTTCGCTACCCTCCACCGACAGGGTGTGCGTCTGTGGGGTGGCCCGTCCTGGGAGCCTACACAACGGTTCGCGCACCCGCTCGTCAAGCTCATCGACTTCTCGCCGAACGAGCAGTACCTCGTCACATGGTCCTACGATCCCATCGTTGTGCGCGAGGGTGCGGAGCAGGGCCCGCAATACTTCTCGCCGGAAGACGAGGGCAACAACATCGCGGTCTGGGACATCAAGACTGGAAACCTTCTCCGTACCTTCCCGAGTGTGTATCCCGAGGGCGACGAGGCGAAGAAGCAGATGCAGTGGCCTGCATTGAAGTGGAGTCCCGATGACAAGTTTGTCGCGCGCGTCACCCCAGGTCAGCAGATCAGCGTGTACGAGCTCCCGGGCATGGGTCTCCAGGGCAAGAAGAGCATCAAGATCGAGGGCGTCGTCGATTTCGAGTGGCGACCTCTTGGTGACAAGGACCGCGAGGAGCTTGAGAAGGAGAACAAGGCACCGGCCAAGACGACGAAGAAACCAAGGGAGAACATGATTGCGTATTGGACTCCTGAGGTTCAGAACCAGCCCGCCCGTGTGTCGCTGATGAACTTCCCGAGTCGGGAGACGCTGCGGCAGAAGAACCTGTTCAACGTTACTGAGGTGCGTTCTATCAAGTTGGTGTTATGAAGTAGCTACTCATCACGTCACGTCTACAGTGCAAGCTCTACTGGCAGAACCAAGGCGATTTCCTCTGCGTCAAGGTCGATCGTCACACAAAAACGAAGAAGTCCATCTTTTGTAACCTGGAGATCTTCCGTGTACGGGAGAAGGACTTCCCGGTCGAGGTCGTTGAGCTCAAGGACACCGTGACCGACTTCTCGTGGGAGCCCAAGGGCGAGCGGTTCGCGCTTGTCTCGAGCAGCGATCCCAACCTCGGCAACCCCGGGCCCGGTATCACCATCAAGACTGATGTCAGCTTCTACCAGCAGGACCGCAGTAAGGGCGACTTCAGGTTGCTTAAGACCCTCCCCGCGCGGACAAGTAATACGGTCCGTTGGTCCCCGCGGGGTCGGCATGTGGTCCTCGCCACGGTCGGTTCGTCGAGCAAATCGGAGTTGGAGTTCTGGGATCTTGACTTCACCACTGACGAGACCCGTCGCGAGAGCGCACCGTGGGGCAGCGGCATCCAGCACCTCGGTACGGCAGATCACTACGCCGTCACCGATGCTGAGTGGGACCCCAGTGGTCGGTATCTCGCCACGAGCGCTAGTGCATGGAGGCATACGGTAAGTAATCGTCATCTGCATCCGTCCGTGACGAGTGCTAACTGAGGTTGGACGTAGCTGGAAAACGGTTATGCGATCTGGGACTTCCGTGGACAGGAACTCGAGAAGCACATCCTCGACCGGTTCAAGCAATTCCTCTGGCGACCACGCCCGCCGTCATTGCTCTCGAAGGAGAAGCAGAAACAGATTCGGCGCAACCTCAAGGAGTACAGCCGGGTGTTTGACGAGGAGGACGCGGCAGAAGAGAGCAACGTGAGCGCGGAGCTCATCGCGCACCGCAAGCGGCTCGTCGACGAGTGGAACGCATGGCGGCTGCGCTGCAAGGAGGAGGTTGCGGAGGACAGGAGGAAGCGCGGCAAGAAGGTCGAGCCCGCGAAGGAAAAGGCAGCGCAGGAAGAGGAGAAGGAGGAGATCGAGGTCTGGGTCGACGAGGTGATCGAGCAGATCGAGGAAGAGGTCGTCGAGTAGTTGTGCGTCTTCGCAGTTGGGATGGATGGTCTGGCGTATGCTTGCCTGAGTTGATTGTGCTCGTGAATAGTTGCTTTCGCCATGTTGTATTCATCCAAACTCTTCCCTGGCCATTCTCTGCAGAGAGCGTGCGTGAGAAGAGACGAGAAGGTGTGACCTCGGACGCGGTCACGTTGTGGACGCGAGTGGTTCTTGGAACTGACTCCACCAAGACTCGCCGCATGCGTCACTGACGACACCAGTGACACCAGTGACACCAGCCTCAGCCTTCTCCAACTCCCGACGCCAGCGAAATGTGCAGATATAAAGCCTTCGACGTCCGCTCAGTAAGCCATGTTTTCTCTCTTCCGCTCTGCCCTCAAACAACCCGCAGTCGCCGCATCCCGCTCTCCCTGTAGACTAACTCGCACTCTCTATACGACCGTCGTGCGCCGAAACATGTCCTCCAGCACCGAGAATACCAAGTTCGCTACTTCTCGTCTCTTCAACGTCGAGGACTGGGTCGTTGTCGTCACCGGCGGCGGCACTGGTATCGGCCTCATGATTACTCAAGCCTTCGCGAACAACGGTGCCCGTGTCTACATCACCGGACGCCGCCCAGAAGCTCTCGAGACCGCCGCGAAGACATGGGGCAAGAGCCTCCTCAACCCCCGTGGACAGATCATTCCCGTTCCCGCGGACTGCACAGACAAGGCGTCGATCGAGAACCTCGTTAGCACGATCGCGAAATACGAGAAGCGCGTCGATGTACTCGTTAACAATGCTGGTGTCAGCAAGGGCACCTCTACCGTCGAGAAGGGCGACGAGAGCGCGAAAGCGCTCAAGGAGCAGCTTTGGAACGAGAGCCTCGCCGACTGGGAAGAGGTCTACCGCACAAACGTCACTAGGTAAGTATTTACACACCAGTAACGAATATCGATGTCTTGTATTGACCGCGCATATACCCAGCTACTTCTTTACGTCTGCCGCCTTCGTCCCTCTCCTCTCTGCGGCCGCACGGGAAGGCCACACCGGCACTGTGATCAATATCTCGTCCATGTCTGGTATCACTCGCACGTCGCAACACCACTTCAAGTACAACGTGTCGAAGGCAGCTACCATCCACCTCTCCCAGCTCCTTGCACAGGAATTTCGCCGTCCTGGAGTGAATGTGCGCGTCAACAACATCGCACCAGGTATCTTCCCGAGCGAGATGACGGGTACGCGTCTTCCTGGACTCTTGGCATCACGCGTGTGGCTGACAGCTGCATAAGTGGGCGAGTCCGACGACAAGAACAAGTCCAGTATGGAGGTTCCCCCAGACTACGGGGAGAAGAAGGGCATTCCTGCCGGTCGCCCTGGACGCGAGGAGGATATGGCGCAACTGGCGCTTTTCCTTGCTTGCAATGAGTATGCATACGGCCAGGTGAGTGCTATTGCGTACTCATGGGGCATAATGTGTGCTCATTGCTTGGTTTTCAGACCGTGTCCATCGAAGGAGGCTATCTCCTCGAGCACCCATAGAGTCGCTTCGTCAACTTCGTGTATCATACCAACTGTATTCATTACTTGCATTCGGCCTGTAGCGATCACTATCCGTCACAGCGTGTTTGCGAAGTCGACTGGCATTATGATTCGGGCCTCATAAGTGGTGCGTGCCGAATGAGGTCGGGGCTCTACGGCGATCTTGTAGTTCGGCCTGTCAGCCTTCCGCCATTCATAAGCCAAACGTCCTCCTTTCGTCCGGACTTCCTCCTGCCACCATCTCTTACTGTCGCGCACATCACTGGTTGACTATCATCATGGCTGGCTCCAACACTTCTACGACTACCTACGCTCTCCAGAAGAGCCTCAGAGGCAACCTGCGGTTCCTCTCTATGTTCGCCCATCTCGCCGGCCGGGATCTCAGCCCGTCAATCTCTCTCCTCCTCAAGTTTGTCAACCCTGACTCGCCTTGCGAAGTTCTGACATCTTGGAGCTTCCTCTCAATCGCAGTCTTCTGGTTGTGGATGCTGGCTTCGCGTCTAGGTATGCTGGCCGTCATCCTCCTGGTAGCGAGTGCCCCCTGGTGGTTGGCCCTCCTTCCGGAAGATACACCGACCCTCCTCGCTACCGCATACAAGACCACCACTCGTCTGCTCGTCGGGGAGATGGAAGCGCTCTTCGTACAGCAAGCCACCGAAATCAACGGCCTCATTGTCAGCCTCCAAGCATCCCAGGCGGAGAACGAGGCTCTCACAGTGCGCCTTCGCGAGGCCGAGCAACGAATGGACGAAGGGGCGTTCAACAGCTGTGAATCCGAGTTCGTCGGAAAGCTTCAAGATGCCCAGATCGAGATGATGTCGATGGCCCTTACGCTCACGGAGAAGACGGAAGAGCTTGCTACCAAAGAGAGTGAGCTCGAGGAGACGAAGGCCGAGCTGGAGGAGAGCAAGCTTCTCGCGCAGGACGCCAAGCGGATCCCAGCCTTGGTGAATATGATCGAGGACTTGCAGGGCGAGCTCGAGACCGCGAAGGAGCTGTTGGTGGAGAAGGAGCGCAGCTTGCAAGACGAGAGGGAGCAGGTGTGCGAGAAGGAGCAGGAACTTGGAGAGCTCGTGGACGAGCTCGAGGCTCTGCGGGACGCGGAATACCGTGCTCGGACTGGTGCTGCTGGAACGGCGGTGAGTTCTTTGTCCTTCGTACCTCCCTCCCATAGTCACGTCTGACATTTTCGAGCAGAGAACCATGGTGCAGCTGAGGACGAATTTGACTGTCGCAAGGGCCGAAGTCGCCTCCCTCACCACCGAATTGTCGGCTCAGGAAGCCGTCGTCGCGTCGATCACCACTCAGCTCGCGGAGCAGGAGGCGGAGACCGCAATGGCTAACCAGGAGATCGACGAACTGCGGGAGCAGGCCGACCAAGGAAACCAGGCCCTCCACGGGATCGTCGACCAAGCCAACAAGAAGATTCACCGCAGGAACGCGGAGGTCAGCCGGCTCTGGGCCTTCCTTCAGGTTCGTCTTGCTGAGGTAGACGGACTGCGGTGGGAGCTTGGCTTGTGGCACGACGAGGCGGCGCAATTGAAGAAGGCACTGGAGGTCTTCCAACCGCCGACGCCGCCCTCTGATTCCGCATCCATGGAAGAGGTTGAGCCTGCCTCCGACCTCCCGACCATCGTCGTACAATCGCCTTCATCAGAATGGGTGCGAGAGGAGAAACAGAAGATCAACAAGTCCCTGCTACGAGCACCGAAAAGGAACACCCGGACGAAGTCGAAGTTGCCTAAGAAGAAGGGCAGCAAGTCAGTGTCGGCGCCGTCTACATCCACTTCCCTGTCCTCTCCATCCCCATCCACATCTCCGTCGTCGTCGTCGTCATCCGCCAATCTCCCTGCTGCTCAACCGGAACTGTCATCACCCCTCATCACCTCCAACAACGTCACTCCATCCCCTTGCCTTGAGGAAGCCACTTCCCCTACAACACCCCCTTCCCTTACGACAATCGCCCTGCCCGTTGACGAGACCATCCCCCAATGTCTCGTAGTAGACCAGATCACACCCACTCCTTCCTCGACGGATGATGAGCTAAGGTTGACCTCGTCGCCGAGACACGAAGACAGCATTCTCCCATCGCGCGCACACGACCAGAGCATGCCCTCGCCGCAGCCAGTCCACGACGCGACCTTCCCTATTTCCCTTTCGCGAATCGACAACACCATTCCCCCAGTCTCAGTCAAACCAATGAACTCACACATTTCCGCTCTCAAGGCTGACTCGAAGGCCTTCTGGGCACCAAAGCGCTCGCTCACCATATCGCTCCGACTACGACGAAACCCGTTGGGGTCGATCTCGGGCAACGCGCCTCGCCACTCGCGCTTCCGGAACCAGAACCAGGATCAGAACTCGCTGAAACTAGCGGATATCACTTGCGAGGTGGACGAAGGAAGTTGGACGATGGTTAGCATTGATTGAACGGACGAGCCCGGTGCATAGTGTTGAGTGCTGATGTATGAGGACCTAGTGTTCCTGCTCGCCTTGGTATAGTGCCCGCCGATCTCTTCACTCATATTGTAGTAGCCATGAGGAAACGCACGTAGAAGAGCATAGAATAGCAAATCTACTCTCCATCAAACAGTCATCGAGTGAGAGGGACAAACGGCAGCACGAGCGAGAAAGTAAGCTTAAAGTAAGTACGAGCGACGAGTCCATCGGCGCCAATGCAGAGGCCAGTTGGACATTTCGGTCGGAGTCCCAACAACGAGACCGACGCGTCTCTCTTCGCGCTCGTCGCGTTTGACCTCACGCTCATCGTCTCCGCCCTCGCGCTCGTCTTCCAGCATGTCAAAACGCGGCGCGTCTCCTCCCCCTGGCGGTGCTCTTATCAAGCGCGCCCGCTCTGGTTCTCCGGCCCCCAACACTCAGATCGCTATCTCTTCGTCCAATGACGAAAGGCAGCAGGCCTTGGTACGCACCGTAAAACGCACGAGTAGTCTGGAGGCTCCTATCATCAGCTTGTCGGGCTCCCATTCGGTGCGTATGTTATTCTGTGCTGTTTGCATTAGATTGCTCATAGCTCGCTCGCGCGCAGGCGGAAATCCTGAGCTGTAGGTTCGATCCTAGTGGCCAAAACATTGCCGCGTGTTCAGCGGACAGAAGTGTCTGTGAGTGGTGTCGTAGACTGTTGCATTCTCGAGAGTTTCCGTGCTGAGACTGGTTTCCCAAGCGCTATGGCGTACATATTCCCCTAACACGAACTATGGCCTCATAGCAAACATCCACAAAGCCCCCATCCTCGACCTGCAATGGTCGCTCACCTCTCAGCTCATGTATACCGTCTCCGCCGACCACACTCTCAACGTCACGGACCTCACGACTGGCCAGCGTGTGCGTAAACTCCACGCTCACCGTGGTATCATTAATTCGCTGGACAGAACTCTCGCAGGAGGCGCAGGTGTCGAGCTCGTTGTCACCGGCGGTGATGACGGAACCGTTCGTATATGGGAAGGCGGGGACGAAGGCGAGAAGCAGCCTGTGAGCGTGTACGAGCTGGGATGCCCAATCACTTCGGTCTGCTGGAGTGCAGACGGTGCGAGTATATATGCAGGTGCATTGGACAACGAGATCCACGTACGTTCAAACGTCGCTCATCATAGACGCATACTGATGTTCTGTCAAGGTCATCGACTTCCGGAAAAACGAAGAAGTTTATACCCTTATGGGACATACCGACACTCCGACGTCCCTAGCCCTCTCGCCAAATGGCCATTACCTCCTCTCTCCATCGTTCTCGTCCCAAACGATCATTCACGACGTTCGCCCATTCTCTCCTTCGCCAAATCGTATACACCGGGTGCTCATGGGCGCACCTGCTGGCTTCGAGAACACGCTCCTCCGCGGTGCATGGAGTAAGGACGACGGTGGGCGGCGAGTAGGAGTGGGTGGTGCTGACCGCACTGTGTGTATATGGGATGTGGAAAGCGGCAAGGTGTTGTACAAGGTACGTTTCAGACGACAGCTTCATGCGGTTCAAAGTTGAGCATTATGTCTCTTACTTCTAGCTGCCTGGACACAAAGGCACCGTGACCGCCGTCGACTTCCATCCCAAGGAGCCCATCAGTATGCATCGTCCGGCTTCCTGCCTGTGCACAAACGTCTTACGCTTCTTCACAGTCCTGACAGGTAGCAAGGATGCCACTATGCTCCTAGGAGAGATTGAGCCTACTATTACTGCGTGATTCGCTGTAGTTCTGTTGTAATGTTACGCATGACAGTTGCTTTTCGGCACTCCATCATTTCGAAGCAGGTATGGATTCATCAGTTTCGGATGTCTATGATACATGGCAAGAAGCAGTGGTAAGTATTCATACAGCAAGAACAAACGACAAGTACAGCATGGCACTATTCATGCATCCTCCCCAAAAATATCCTGAGTGGTCGGCAACGGAATCATTTCCTTGTGGAAGCTGGGGTGCACGGCGCGAACCTGCTCCATGTACCAGATCTTAGTGGGCGCGACGGGTACACCAGGTCCTCCCGGCTCTTTCTCGATGCCGTATGGCCAGAGGTTGTTGAACAGCCGCGGGTCGAGCTCGATCGGGACGTTGGGGTCGACGCGCGCAAGCTGCACCCACGTCGCATCGATGCCCATGCCAACGATGATCTTGTCCACGGTGCTCGGCTCGATGTACACCGTGATCTCGTCCTTGAACGGGTTGTGCACGGGCCCCGGGCCAGGCGTCACCTCCGCGCCCTCGCAGTCGTCAGTCACTGCCGCCCCACGGGAGTCGCGCAGGAGACGCGGCTTCACGACGTCGGACTTGTCGTACGTGTCCCACTCGGGCCAGGGGACGAGGGTCATCTTCGCGAACGTCCCCTCGAGCTCGCGCTCGACGGCCTCGGGGTCGTGAAGCGGTGCAGGCTCGCCGTCCTTCCCGCCTTTCTTCTTCTTCTTCTGCTGCGTATTCGAAGGAGGAGGCATCGTGACGCTCTTGATACGGCGCGTCGACGATTCGATGACCCCAGTTGTGTGCGTCAGCGGGAGCGCGGTGGGCCCCAGGTACTTGAAGAAAGGCGACTCCGTCGGAAGTGTATCCCAGGTCGCGGCGGTTTCGGGTGCGCCCCAGTTGAAGTCTGGGACAGGTTCGCCCCAAACGGGTGCAGCCTCCGCATCAGGGTTCGCAGAGGGATCCTTGTCCGCAATCACACCCTCCGCAGTGAGGTCCTTCATCTCCTGTTCCATGTCGTGCATGAGATCTTCGGTGACGACCTCGATCTGCTCGGCACCCGCAGCAGCCTGTAGGACTGCAGCCTCAGCGGCAACACCTTTCATCTCCTCCTCCATTTTCTGGCGCTTTGCCTCGGGCTCTAATGTATCAGAGGAGTCTCCAGCCTCCTCCTCGTGGGACCAGACAAATGCCTGGGCCATCGAGCCATAGAGGAGCTTACAACCCTCACTGAAGCCGTCAGGAACAGTCTTGCTGAGTACAAAGGTGTGCGGGAGCTCCTTCTTGGCGAGCTCGGCGACCGCGATGGCCTTCTTGAGACTCTTCTCCATCTCCGGGAAGATGCGGTGCCGGAGAAGGAATTTGAGGAAAAAGTCGAGCAGGATGGGGCCGTCGCGGCAGGACTTCTCCGAACTATCATGTCGCGAAGCTGTATGAGCTACAGTTTCGCGAAGGGTGAATGAACTCACAATGCCATGCCCCTGTCGCGGTAGTAGCCCGACAAGAAAATCTTGATGCATTTCTCGGCGTCGTTCAGGAAACGGTCGCTCTTCTCGTTCCGCACCTCGCGGTAGTACTCGCTGCGTTTCTGACTTTCCTCCGCTGTGGACGACGGCAAGGGGTTGGACGCGTTGCGCGACTCGTTCTGGTCTCCGATGAGGACGGTACGCTCTTTGGGCGCGCTTGCGTTCGGCATCTCGTCCTCGCCATCGACGTCGTCGTCATATGCCTCTTGCTGTGCTGCCATGGCCTGATTGATTGCTGCTATCTTTTTGCGTGCAGCGGGAGGCTGTACGCTGGCGATGAGGCCTAAGAAGACGCGAAACTAGACATGGGAAACATTGTCAGTCCGACTTCCCAATCTACATAGCCTGAGCGCGGGTCCGACTTACATGGTTCCAGAGATTCGTTAGGTCCTGGTTCTGATGCAGCGGCCGCCCAGACTTGAACTCGTGCGTAGCAATGTGGAGACGTTCCACACGCGGGAGAGACCTGCAGTGTGCGCACCCACATCAGCCTCAAGCCGCACCCAGGAAGGACGCGCCACTCACGAATCAATGGGCGCACTGAGCCTGCGCGAGCTTTCGTTGTCCTCCCACTCATCATACCATGCCTGGCGGATGACCGTGCCATCCGCCGCAACCTTCTTCTTGTTCTTGCGTTTGCGCTTTTCCATCTCGGTCAAGTCGTGGTGCACGCGAAGAGTGACTGTTGGGATACCCAGTCCGTCGACCTCGACGTGCCCTGGCTCGGGTTCGTCAACAATCTGGATGCCGAGAGGCTTGAAGTCCTTAAAAGGGATGAGCTCGACGCCAGGTGGGACGGCAGGGAAGGGGGGGAATGTGATCCAAGGGTTCGTCTCCTTCACGCTTTGTGACCACTCTTCGGAGCGTTCAGGGGCTGCTGCGGTAGCTTGGGGTGGCGCGTCCGTCGTATTGACGGTTACGTCGACGGTACGCTTTTCCGGCGCGGTGGTGGTAGGGTCCATCGCGGATCTGAGCAGCTGTTGTACGCGAGCGACGCGTTATGTTACGTTGAGGACGAAGCGGTGGCGTCAGAAGGACGCGTACTTACAGTCGCGTGAAATGGTGAGCACCTGTCTTGGACTCGGAGAGACAGTCAATCTTATGTCGGGCAGAAGGGGGGGACGGAGAGGCCCAGAGGTGATACTTGTGTACGGAAGACAAGACTGAGACGAGCAGAAGCGGAGGGGCCGAAGGTTAAAGAGGGATCGAGAGAGAAACGGTGATTGTCTGCAGCACGCACCGGCAGCTCAGGGTCGTGCACGAACCATATCCTGGTTTATCAATTGGCTTACGGACAAAGGTATGCAAGCAACATGCGGCGGGCCAGTGGCACGGAACGCGGCATAATCGAAGCAGCTGCGGTAGTTTGTACGCGCTTATGCACCGCCGTGACCTCGAGCTACCGCGACTTTCTCAGGTTGCGGTAAACTAGCATAGCATTCAAGAATAGATACAAGAATGGTAGATGAGGCTGAACGAGTGTGATGTCTGGGGATTATAGCGAGACGATAATTTACGACGCGCTGCCCGACCCTGCGGGCCAATATAGGGAATAAGGTAGGTATGCATACGGTGTACAAGTACAATGTTCTGTGAAGAATAGTGAGCACATATCTCGACGAACACGAGGGCAAGAACAACGCACCAGAGAGCAAGCAAGGTAACCCAACAAGTAGAAACCCGAAGTAGATGTTAATGCGGGAATGAGACGAGCGGAATGAGGGAAAGGAGGGGGCTGAGCCTATTAGTATCAGGTATTGGCGACCTTCCTTCGCTTCTTGGGCTTCTCCTCGTCTCCGTCTGCGCCGTCCGCGTTCGCCTCCAAGTCTCTCGCGTTCGCCTCCTTTGCCTTCTTCGCCCTTGACTTCGGCTTAGCTCCTACTCCCATGCTTGCATCGCTCGCCTCTCCAGGACGTATCCGACTCAAGGAACGCGGTCTCGCCTTCGTCTTCCCCTTCAGCACAGGCGTGCTCTCAACGTCCATCTCGCGGTCTGAATCTGTAATGACCGGCTTGCTCTTTGGCGGACGCCCGCGCCGTTTCTGAGCAGACACCGGGGCAGACCGCACGGATTGCACGTCGTCGTCCTCGCCATCCGTGCCTGGGACAACTTTCGAATCGGTGACGCGCACACGCCGCTTCGCCGCGCTCCCGGGAGCTTGCGTCTTCGATTTGGGGGGACGTCCGCGGCTACGTACGCTGCCCGCGACGCTCGCATTGTCGTCCACGTCCATCTGGTCGCCCTGTGGGGCAGCCTTCGCCTTGCCCTTGCCTTTCGGACGTGGCTTGCTTGCGCTCTTCCCAACCATCTCGTCCATGCCGCTGTCGCTACCCCCTTCGCTCACATCTTCGTCCGTGCTCGCCTCCTTCAGGTTCACGCTCCGAGGCCGCTTCCGCATCGAGCGTGCCCCGCGTGGCAATTGTGCGCGAATACCATGACAGTTCAACCGCAGACACGAGACAAGCTTATCGTCGTGCGGGGTCGAGTCTGCGCGGAACCTGGCCCGTTTAATATCGGTCTATGGGTCACGAAAGAGGGTACTGCATGAATACTCTCCCCCAAGCGCATATAATAAGTGAGTGCACGCACTGTGTGTTTTCCTTCATAACACCACCCATCCGGGGGACCCTGGTCTCCATCCCCTTCGACAATCTTGCCGCAGCACCCCCATAGTGTTTCGAAAGTCGCCCCAACCGTCCCGGGGGCACGGTTTGCACGCATAGCGGCGCCGATACGCTCGACCTCCGCGCTCTCGTCGTCATGGGGTACGAGACAGCTCCGATCGTCGTTCTCGACCTCGACGAAGTCCTTGTGGCAGCGCACACAATGCAGCTTCTGCGGAGGAGCGAGCTCGTCGAAGAAAGTAGCCAGCGTTGGGAGGTTCTCCGCGGGCATACGCGGGATACGCGACAGGATATATGCATGGAGCGTCTTGGGCGGGATCGCTGCGATGTGCGCGGTGAGCGACTCAACAGTCGGCTCCGGGGGAACAAAGACCGTAGCGGGGGCAATCGCGGTTAGATTCCCCGGAATGGAACCGCGACGGGTGGGTGAGGCCTGGCGTTCTTCGATGGAGAGACGCGCGATCTTTGTGGATGGGGATGCGGAGTGAATCTTGCCATGAGCAGCGGACGCGGAGTCAACGGAGGGCGAGGGAGTTCGTAGCTGGGCGTTCTTCTCTACCTTGCTGTCCGGGGACGCGTTCTGGTTCGAGGAAGACGCGGTGGGAGACGGTGGGAGGGGGACCGTCTCAGGTGGCGGTTGTGGCTTCCGCGTGAAGAAGCCGAAGACCATGTCGTATTATGGCTGTTATTTCGTGTGTCGCGGGTATAGCGGACAGTTGGGGGTGAAGAGAGACAGCGTAAGGAATGGAGGGAGCGTGGAGGACAAGAACGAGACGGGTATCGTGCAGGCAAGATAGCTGAAGCGGGCCTATTGAGGCGACGAAGCCAATGCAGCACAGCGTGGGAAGCACCCAAGATGCGTGGAGTCACACCCTCGACGCGTTCGTCACACCCTCGACGCGTGTATACGGCGCGTGTGGGGCGCGTGTCTTTGCGTCCTCGAGTCCTCGACGCGGATCAGCTGCATTGCCCCTTCGCGGATAGATCTGATAACGGCATGCATAAGGCGGCGGCGTATGATACAGCGTTCTAACCAAGCGACTAATGGACTAATGATACAATCAGTACACATGTGAACACTACTAGCCAAACAGCCAAGCAAAGTTCCATTGTCCCGAGTCTTACGATTTCGTAAGCCACTTCCTGAGGTTCAGCTGTCCCATCTGTTCAACTGCCTTCTTCACCGCGAAACGGTCGACGGCACAACGGTGTAACGCAAACTCTTTGGCAACGCTAGTCGCAGGAGAAGCAGCTGGCAAGAAGATACGCAGGTCCACAAGTCGCTCGAAGGCCTATTTGGCGACGCAATGAGGATCTTGAACTGTTGCAATGTTATAACAACGGAAGACGTACTGAGAATAGCACTTCACGGCTACAGCGAACCATACCGACGCCGCCTCCTTGTATTTGGACAGGTGCAGCCTGTGACGTGCGAACCTGGTTCTTGAACGCGTCGTGTAGCATCTCGAACGTGAAGACGTCGTGGCCCGATGTCTGGGCGTGCACCTGCGCAATGAGCAGGCAGATAGCAGGATACGGAAGGGCTGTGAAACATCGGTCATTAGCTGCTCCGTTGGTACGAGGCGTAGTATGCTTACTGTTGAGTGGTGGATACCGAGCCGGGCATCGCTGGCGACTAATCGCAGCCTTCAGCATCTTGAGGGTTGGGTATGGTGATATGTCCGTGAGCTCCAGTGTCAAGCACGTCTGCATAGTTCTATGAGCCGTGTACGAATGAGTGCATAGAGAGAGTCTTACCATGATGCGGCGGAAGATCTGGAAGTCCCTCGTGAGTGCATAAACGTCCCGCAAAGCTTCCACCACCCGCTCATCCTCCATGAACTGCGGAACCGCCTTGTTCCAAATCTCTGCCCACTCCTCTACATCCTCCGCATTTTCACCGGTACAGGGTGCACCCAGCGCGGCCTTCGCGAGCGTGATCCAGTGGTCCAGCTTCGTCGGACAGGCCGTCCTGATCATGCGCCCAGAGAACCTACTCTTCACCCGCTTTTCGAGTATGTTGATCGTGTCCACCCGCGCGGTGACACCGACGACAGCCATCCCACTTCCGGCGCCAGTTCCTGTGCGACATGATTGCGCAGTATCGAGGAGACAGTACAAGAGAGCCTGTCTCGCATGACTGGCAAAGAGGTCGAAGCCATCCAGTACAATCACAGTCGGCCGAGGTAGCGTCGGAATCATCGAAATGAGAGCAAGAAGATGCGAAGGCGGAGGAAGTGTGATCACAGGCTCAACCAGGCTTGATGGTGCGGCAGGAGCGTGGTCCACGAATGGGTTTTCATCGTCGTCGCCTTCTTCCTCTAGAGTCTCCCCACTCGCTTCTTGCTCTACTGTCGCAGGTGGGTCGGCAGCGTCTTCCTCATCCTCTTCGTCGGACTCAGCGGGCAGGAAGGAGGTTCCGGTCTGCTGCGCAAGCTGCCATGCGATCTCACGAATCGCCAAGCGGTCATTGTGTTGTGCGTATCCGGACAGTCGGACCACGATGGGCGTGGTGGGCAGGGCTGTAATGGCTCGCTCGACCATCTTTGAAGCCAAGATGAGTTGAATACCCCCTCTTGGTTAAGTGCGTAACAAAAACGCACCTGTGTCTTGCCGCTACCGCTGGGCCCGATGAGCAAGCAGCTATTACCCTCTCCGCGTACGACGCTGCCCATCAATAGATCGCTGAGCTGCTCGTAGGCGTTCGTGTTCGTAGGAGGGTAGTCTTCGCCATATACCTCAATTTCGTCTATCTCAGGTGGTTGCTGGAGGGCTTTCAGGATCGCGCGCTTCTGGCGCTCCAGCAGAGGGTGTAGATGGTCAGGGAGGTCCCGGGGCAAACCTTCTTCAGTACGCTGCGATGCTTGGTTTCGCTGTCGTTTAGAGGGCGAAGCTGCAGCCGCTTTGCGTGCCGTGTGAGACAGCGACACAAGAGGCGGACGTACAGGTTCCGGAGAGGGTGTCCGCAGTCTCCGCTGCCTGAGCGCTGAAGCTGGAGGGAGAGGAAGTGCATGTTTGGTTGGACTGCCTGGGGCTGCAGGTGGTAGACGCGGAGTCCCTAAAGGCGGAATATGCGTAGAACCTCTGGGCGCGGGCGAACCAAGGCTTCGCTTGAGAGTGGTGAGCAAGTGTTTCGGTGTGCGGATCTCAACAGAGTCCATAACCATGCGCGGAGTACCCAGACGACTTCCAGTTGGGCGCGTTGGAGTTGGAGTGGTCGGACGGTTCTCCGACGTTAAGAGCAACTCGTCATCTGAGCTCTCGTCTCCATATTTCTCAGGCGTCTTAGGACGAGGAGGAACGAGGACAGTCTTCTTCTTGACCGGGGTCACCTTTGGAGGTGGTGCTTTAGGTACAGCGGCTCCCTTCCGCCTCATGCGGCCCTTGACCGTGCTCGGGGAAGTATGTTCGGGGGCTGGCTGAGCCTCATCTTGATTCGCATCATAGACTGGAGGCTTAGGGTCGACAACTACTGCAGCGCTGCCTCTGATGCGTCGGGTACGCTTCGGGCGAGAACTCTCTGCCTCATTGGCTTGGGGCTCGGGATCATCGACGGCGGTATCTTGCGTCTACCCGGTATAATGGTTCACAACAAGCTCGAGGTAGAGTAGAGAGGGTTGCGCACCTTCGTCGATCGTGCGCGCTTTCTGGGCGCAGTGTTGACGGTGTTCTGGCGAGCCGGTGACAACGGCTGAGGAGGATGTGCGGGCTCTTCAGAATGTGACTCCTCTGCCTCTTCCTCCTGTTGGACCTGGAATCCAAAGTCCACATAGAGTCTCATAGATACATTATGTTACACACCTTCTTCCCTCTCACACCTCTCTTCTTCGGCACACTTGATTCAGGAGCTGGTGGGTCCTCGGATTTCGCATCGGTTTTCCGGGCCCGCGCTGCTGCTCGACTCGCCCGGTCGGTAGGTTTCGTAGCAGAAGGGGCGTTCAACGCTTTGGAGCCATCTTCTGATTTGGTGCCACGCCTTGGCCTCTTGGTTGGAGGTGGTTCTGCTTGTGCTTCGACCGGGGTGGTGATTGCTGCAGAGCGGGTTGTCCGGCGTGTCTTTGGTGCTTCAGGCTCAGTAAAAACTGCTGCTGCTTTCCGTTTGGGAGGCATAGCGAGGATAGCGAGAAGGAGATGGAGGGAAGGGATGCGCAAGCAGTCTGCCGAATGCGACTCGGACTCCGAGTCCTCCAGCCACAAGCGCGACCAGTCACAGTGACTACGTCACGGACGCGAACCTCAACGCGATCGACATAGGCGTCTATGCCTCCAACGGAGCGAGCACATCCCCATGCAGTCTCCATAGTCTCATAACAAACTTGCGGAGATAAATTGGTGCTCGGAGTCCGCGAAGTGCATTACTCAAGCACACTCATACATGGGTACAATTCAATTACCAGGGACGGTGTCAGTGAGCCTCAAGCTCGATACTGGCCGTACAGGAGAACGTTCTACATGACTCAAGACACAACAGACCCGGTATCTCCTTCTCGCTGCCAACGTACTAGGGGCATAACTTGCCCATCAACCCGCTTGGCACGACGCATTAACTTCCTATCTAAACGAGAACCGCGGTGGTTCTGCTCGCTGTACTTCAACCAGAAGTCCCTCGTGTAAGCCCCATCTGTCCCCACGCCTACTTCTGCTGAGATGCGTGCAAGCCAATCCCGACGGGCAATCGATGCTGGATAGTGCCGCTCGGCATGACTCGCGTTCCGGGAATCAACAGCATCTTGGAACGTGTAATGGGGCACGAATACTACCCGCGAGCCAGCGTCGTGGATGACCTTGCGGAACTTGGCAGCGTGCCAACGATAGAATGGCTCGAAAGAGTCGGAGATCGTGTGGGGTCCAGGTGAGATGACATGTACTGGTTCCCGAATGGGCCAATCTCGGATGCCTAAAGGAAGGTTGAGTCAGCATTGTTGAACAGAATCTGGCTCGGAGGAACTACTCACTCAGCCCTCCTTGTAAAGCAGGAAGGTAGGAAGAGTTTGGATGCTCGAATACCCAAGAGCTCAGGATAATGCGGAAGGAGTCCACATTGGGCGCACACCTTCGCCATCTTGGAAAATCTGGATAAGTCGGCTCGAGGATGTGGAACCTGGTGAGGGAGGGGAATGTCGCAGCAAAGATAGTGGCTGTATGACATATGCGGATCATGGGGGGCAAGTTGCGAGTACACCAAAGCTCGCGAAGTTTCGGGAAGTCTGGGCGATTCAGCCATAGACAATATGGGTTCTTGGGGGTTAAAAAGTTCTCCAGCTGCAGTAGACAGAGTGTCTCGAGGTCCTCTGCCACCAGATTCAGGATGTCCGAAACCACCCGATGGTATTCGTTCTCCAGCTCGACAACGAAAGTGAGCCACTCCTCTTCGGTTCTCTTCTTCTCCTCCTTTCGTATCTCCTGCCAAAGGCCCTCAATACGAGAAGTCTGGGGGGCGTCGAAGCCAAACAGGAATAGGGACGTCGAAAAGCAGGTCACGGGATCCACGAGGATACACAGGTGTCGGACCCTTGGCTTCTGATGTCCCTGCTCGAGCGCGACCTCCTGCGCCTGGCGAAAGTGCTGGAGGAAATTGGACAACATGTTCATCGAACCGGAGACCAGTGAAACGGATGTGAAGTGGGTGGCGCGCGACGCCGCATAGATCTTCCTCGACACTAGTGAGAGCGAGCGAGCTGTGAGACCACCGTCGGTACTTGCATACGCGAATATTTCGTGCAGAATCTCGAGGGGAAGCTGGTCCAATGTGGGAATCGTCTTTTGTCTCCGGGACAGCCTGACGATACGCTGAGCGGCCGAGCGTAACTCTGCGATAAAAGGTTTCGGGAGGCGTCGGTAGCCAGGGGAAGGAGCATTGGGCGTGAGAGGAAGATGGCGCAGCATCTCGGAAGGAGGGAACCACTGGCTGGAAGTAGTGAGTTTGGACCTGCCAACTAAAACAGCGTCAGCCTGAGCGCATGCATACTTACGTATAAGTGGAGGTAAGCGCGTACAAGGGCAGACGTGTTGATCAAAGACTCGACGTAGGGGCGAGAATAGTAAGCGCACCTCAAGATATATGAAGTCGCACTGACCTTCGGGGTAGTCATTGTTTCGCGAGTATTGTGAGTAACCAGCGGCATCTACATAGCAACACTCACACGGTATTGTGTTGACTACAACCTGAGACGGAACAATACTAGCATCCGTTGGTTCCTCAGTACAGTGTGGCACTGCGGTTCTTGAGTAGGTGAGCTGTATTCATCTAGAGGCGGCCCTCACGACTTCGACTTCGATCGGGAAAACTTCATGCATTTGACAAATCGTTCGCTAGTAAGGCCGGGAAGCTTGGTCAATGCGTCTGGAATCTGGATGGGTATAGCAGTATACACCAGAGGATAACTTACTGCAGAGAGTTTAACATCTTTCAACTCGAAGTTCACAGCAGGAAGCTGGGTTGGTGGGCATTGTTGAGTCGTCACACTGCAGGGCTTGCGCTCCGCGACTGCAGCGCCTTACGATATCATGGAGTCCCACTCGAAATCCCTGCTAGGGGCGCAAGAGCAAACTACATTATATAGACTAGAAGAGAGCGTTGAGGAATAGCCAGTAGTTGGAGACTCGGAGGCAGGGCACCGTACGATTGCAAAGAGAGGTAATGGCCACTGGGACGCACGGCGCGGTGACACTACGATTCTTACTCAGAACAACGGGCCGGTCCTCCACCTCGTCCAGTAAGGCGTCTACAGATACACCGAGCTTTGACCCCCCATTTATCGTACATTCGCAAGCCTGCGACCCCCTCTCCTGACCTGCTCGTAGGATATGACGTTAACAGGTAAAAAGTGGTTCGACCCGGGCTCGAACCGGGGACCGCCTGTGTTCATATTGTGAGACAGACGTGATAACCAACTACACCACCGAACCATACGATGGGGACTTGTTTTATAAAATACAATGCGTTATCAACATCACCTCGCTAACTTCGAAGTCACTGGATAGTCAGTGTGCTGCCAGTGTCCAAAACATCCCTCTGTGGACAAGTGGACAAGAAACATTTGTAACCGGAATATCATGGATGTACATAATCGTCGTGGCAGGAGATAATGCATTGACAGACTGACATAGCTCAGTGCACCTGCCTACCAGGACACGCTGATCATGTCAGGTTGAGGTACAAATCATCGACCGCCCAACATCCAGGAAGACCTGCTTCCCAGCAAGCCCACTCCTGCTTTGCCGCCTGCTCGTACTCTTGATTCCTGTCCGAGAATGGTAGCATGGGAGGAACCAACGCCCATTGACGAGCTGAGGCGCGATGCAGGTCACGGAGTTCCTCCAGTGATATAGCAAGCTCCGCGACAGTATCGAAGTCAAATGGTGCAGAGCCTTGAGGGAGCGTCGGGGATGCATCCGCCTGGACAACGAACACTCTCAAGTGTTGGAACAAGGGTGAGCGGTCAGGAAGGCCTACATGGAGCATCAACGGGGAACGGGTGAGCAACGAAATGAAACGGTACAATGTGTAATAAACGAACCGATCACGTCCGCCACGGTAGCAGCGATAAACAGGTGATATTGTTTCCAGTTAGCAAGACAGAGATGGGTGAGCCCCGGGGCGCGTTCTGCCCAGTGTCGCAAGTTCGGATTGCGTGTCCATACATATCTTGGGTCACATGTGATATGCAGACGGGAGAGGCTTGGGAGCTGAGGGTAGTTTGCAAGGTCTTCGGTGCCTGCAAGACTATCCAGACCATCCCATGTGGGGAAGGGGGAGACGGGAGCGAACTTAGACCCATAGCCGTAGAGGGAGAGTTCGCGCAACTTCGGGTAGCTGACTAGGCCAATATCGGGGAGCCGTAGCTCGTCTTCCCAACCGATGTGGCTGCTCTGCAACAGAAGGGAGTGGAGGTCGGGTGCGATGATTCCAATTAACCGGGAGACGTCTTCCTGGTAGCCCGCTAACTCCTCCCTAGCACCAGGATGATTGCGCCTGATCATCCGTCTCGCTGATGCGAGGAAAAGATGCCGAACTTGGACTAGTTGGCTCGTGGATCCTGCACGTTCGCGTTCTGCTATGAGACACGATGTGAACTGTGCTATCTGTGTGGTGCGTCCAGAGCTGAGGGCGACCGAATTGAAGCGACTAGTGCGAACGATCGCGCGGAAGCGCGTCGAGACTTGCGATAGCGAGCATCCAGTCCAGCCGCTGTCGCTACAGGCGAGCCTGAAGACCAATTCGAGCAATTCCACCGGGACATGGTCAATGACGCAGGGCTGGGACTATAAGTACAAGAAAAACTGAATTACGACTAACGAGCCAGTACCACGGTAAACAGGTTCACGTACGAATTTGCTCGAGAGCCGTATCCTCATCCGCCTCTTGAGAGAGTCAAGCCGACCCATTCGTATTTGGATGAAACGACGGTGACGAAAGTTCACGGTCGTATATGGTTATGGAAGAAGAGTACTGGGCGTAGGCGTCAAACGGCCGCGCAGCCACGTCCGAGTCTGGTTATTCTCTGAATCCCACGCGAACCTTCACGCCATTTTGCCACCACATACGACGACTAGACAACTACACAGCAGGACTCGCAATGCAATCGCCACAGGGAGAATCCCCGGTCGATCGGCGAGGTCTGTACTAGTCTCGCAGGTTCGTTGTTAGTAATCCCCAGTAGTGGCGCCGGTTTGCACGATCACTAATGGTATGTTCCGCTTCAACTTATAGCTTCAAGTTGTCTACCAAACTGACATGGCCAAAAGGCGTCATTTAGGTTCTCCTAGTCGTGGACGATCTTTGTTCAAGTAGTCTACTAGTCAGTCATGGGCCGCCGACGACTCAATGTACTCTGCGTCCCCGCGAGCTTCTCGCGCTCGACGACACTTCAGGGGCGCTGCTCTCCTCTGTTGCATCTTAGTAAGTGCTCTGTCAGCTGCACGGAGGGCGTTGCATCAATGGTAGGTCTCTCTGTCTGTGCGAAATTTCAGACATACAGGGCAAGTCTTACCCCGTTCCGCAGAAGTTCAGACCATGCCAGCATGTACATAAAGCCTCTACAGGGGAACACGATTTCCATCCCCCCATCACCCACAAGTGCTCCAACATGCCGGAGCCCATCGTGTTCTACGATATTCCACGTAAGGCAACCGTGCCTAGCGAGAACGCATGGAGCCCCAACACCTGGAAGACGCGGTATGACCAGGTTGTCTGCTCTGACCACCTTACGACCACTGAAATGTATACCTACAGGTACTCCCTTAACATCAAGGGGCTTGCGTATAAGACCGTCTGGATCGAGTACCCGGACATCGAGGCCTTGTACAAAAAGCTCGGCGTCGAACCAGTCGATATAGGTCCCACCGGTGCACCATACTGCGGCCTCCCGTTAATTTACGACCCGAACACCGGCGCGAAAGTCAACGACTCCGCATCTATCGCGCGTTACCTCGATAAAACGTACCCTGACACCCCCACGCTCATTCCGAAAGAGACCGACGCACTACACGCGGCCTTCCAGCGCGCGTTCGCGGCGGTCCTAATATCCGGCAACGGGGATTTCCCGTCGCTCATGATGCCCGAGACACAAGCCCGGCTCAACCCAGCGAGCCAAGGGTACTTCAGGCGTACGCGCGAGGAGTGGTTCGGGACTGCCCTCGAGGAGCTTGCGCCCCACGGGAGCGAGAAGCGGCGGAAGCACTGGGAGGGCGTGAAGAACGCATTTCACGAGGTTGCGGGATGGCTGCAGGCAGGTGGACAGGACAACCTGGTTTTCCTCGGCAACCAGAGGATCTGTTATGCGGACGTGACGGTTGCCGCGTTCCTGGTCTGGTTACGGATCACCTTCGGCGAGGCCAGTGAGGAGTGGAAGGATGTATTGACCTGGGATGGCGGGCGGTGGGCCAAGTTCGCAGAGGCTTTCAGAGAGTACGAACATGTGGATGAGGGATCATCCCTAGTGCTCTAGAGCTGCATGCAGTGAACAACGAATACGATTGTGTAGTGGTTAACATATGACAACTGCTGAGGAAGTCTGCAACTGAACATCAAGCATTGTATAGCTGAAGCACGCACAATGGCACCCGTACGGACTTCAGCTTTCAACGCATGGACATTCGCTTGCGCTCGTGCCCGAGTTTCGGACCGTTTCTCAACGGTGGCGACCAACCGCGCCACTGGCATTAGTCTAACTATCTAGCTGATACGTAAGACGGGAACTCGTGCACAGCAGAACAGGGAGACCTAGCGGGATAGAAGCTAATGATACAAATGCGCGAGCAGGATAAAGTACGGTGCCACTCGTCATAACAGTCTCAATGGTTGCGAAAGGGTAACGGAGGACATGTAAGTGTAAGTAATAGCAATAAAGCATAGTAGAAGCGGATTGGTCAGAGGTCGGAGGAAGGAGGAAGGGAGGAGGTGGAGAAGAGGATGAAGGTGAACGACGCGGCCCTCGAAGTGCCTTGGGTCTACCTGGCTCCTGACAGGGCCTGCTCTGAGTGTCCGGCAGGTCAGATGCGCGCGTCAAACCTCTAACCGTGGAAGGTGACAACCGGCGACAACAAGAAATGACGAGCGGCGGGGAGGGGCAGACCGACTACCGGGTCAGAGAATCCTAGCGAAGTGCGACTATGGTAGCAGGGAGAGCAGAACGAGATGGCGTGCGGATGCATGGTACACGAAAGACAAAATGCGGGGAAGTGCGTATACAAGAAGGCGAAGTGCGGTCGGAAGGTGTGTGGGAGGTTGTGTTGGTAGATGCTACAGCGCGAAGGTAGTGCTGACAGTCGACATGGTATCACCGGTCAAGGCCCCGACCGGTCGGGGTCCCTATGGCCATCAACAGTTGGCATCGACGCATGCTAATACTCACTCATTGCGCACCTGGTTACCATCACCGTCAGCTCGAAGAGATCATGCTTGGATCATGAAGGGTAGGCCACTCACCACGAGGCGGCGGACAGGTGTTGGGTCTTGCGGTGAAGCAGCCGGAACAGCCGAAGCACCAAATTCATCAGGAAGCGCAGGCGGAGCCGCAGCGGGCTGAAGAGGAGGGTTGTTGATGGATTGGGAGGAGATGGGGCTAGGAGCGTTCGTGGGCTGAGCGATAGGGTTGGTCGGCGGGATGTCCAGCGCCGGAGGAGGCTTGCGCTGCGCCGATGGGCGACGCTGTGGAGGGTTCGCCGGAGGTTGAGCCTGCGTTTGCGCGCCTGCTCCCACACCGGCCATCGCACTATACTCAGCGATACCTCCGTACGCGTCCTCCGTCCCAGCATAAGCCTGGTCGTACCCGGTCTGGGTGGCATTGCCGTAACCGTATCCCCAGTTGTTGCTGTTCTGGACATACCCGCCGTATGCGTTGGAAGCGTACTGCGGCTGCGCACCGTACGCGTTCGCGTAACGGCTCGGAGCGGGAGGAGGCGCGAACGTCGGGGTACTGGCGGCGTAGCTGTCCTGGTACATATGACGAGGCTGCACGGCCGGCGGGATCGTACCATGGCCAGTCGAGCTGCTGCTGCCATGACCGAGACTGGAACCAACCCCATCGCCCTTCTCGACATCATGCGACTCGTTGACCAGGTTCGCGTTGGAGAAGTCGAGGATGTCCTCGTGCAGCCTGTCGTTGCGACGCTTCCTGATGGCCCATGTCGCGATGGCGATAATGATGACCAGGCCCACGAGTGAAGCCGCCGTGATCACACCGACTGAGAGTGGTTTGTTCTGCAGAAACGACTTGGGGGCATCTGCAGCCGCAGCCGACGCGGAAGACGAGGCTGAGGAGGAGGACGTGGAACCCGAGGCGGGAACAGTGACGGTCGCGGTGTTGGTCACGCTGTTGGAGGTGCCCGGTGGGAGAGTAACACTCGCACTGGTAGAGTCAGTCGACGAGCTCGACGTTGTCGCGGTGCTGGCAGAGGTCGAGCTAGTGGTAACACTATCGGCGGTGGAGGCAGCGCTAGCGGAAGTGCTCGGGGCACTTGACGAGCTCGTCGATCTATATACCCAGTCAACCACAACCACGGATATGCATGCAAAAAGAGATTGCTTACAATGTAGTGGCGGGGGTACTGCTCAAGAGCGTCAGCGAAAAACCGGTGGTTGTGGTGGGCTGCCGAACTGACGTCGTCGACGCTGTGGAAGCGATCGTCGAGGTAGTCGAACCACCACCGGGCAGACCTAAAACACTGGTCAAGTCACCGAGGCCGGGCAAAGAGATTGCTGGACTGCGGAACAATGCTGAAATGTGAGCGCAGAACGCGTCGCGAAGAATGAAGGCAACTCACAGGCCCAGCACTAGTTTCAGACATGGCGAAGCGTCAACAATAGTTCGATGACGTCGATCCTGGATCGAGCAGAGCGCGAATACTCACATTGACGTGCTTCCAGACCGTCACGGACTACATGAGACCCAAAACTCATCTCGACGTGATTTTTCGGGGGGCTTGTGGGTAAGGAGCGTGGAGCGTGGACCGCGGGGTATGAACTCGGTGGCCTTCCAGCGACCAGAGAGGAGAAGAACAGTCTGGAGGATGAAGGAGACGAGCAGCGACGGCCAGACTGAAGCAGCGAAAGAGGGAGGAGACAAAGGGGGGAGGAGAAAGACGCAGACAGAGGTCAACTTTGAGTGCGCGGGCGATAGACCGGCTATGTGCCCTTCCAACGAGGTGAGTGGAGCTATTGTGGCTGCTGAGCCATCCTCCAATGCTGCCGGCGTCCGCACTCCTCCCGTTCCCATCACGACCCTGCTCATCGCCCCGCGTCTGACTATCAGCCTTTGCCGATGCGCCGGACCCCCATGAGTTCCTCGTGCATCCCGCCAGCCACCGAGAGCGAGCCAGACACCACGCCGACCCTGCGCGGTCACCGCCATGTCGCCCGACGGTGGCAACGCGCAGCCGTCGCAACTCGTGCAGACACGACACGCGCATGCTTCGATCTCCCATTGTCCTCGCGAATCGCATATTTGCGGTGGCACTGCACCCCCATGAGACCAAGATACTTTTACATAAGCTACATGCAAGACAAACAATCCGACAACACGAGCAGGACATACACTTAGTTCACCAGGCCACAGACAAGAAAGCAATCGGCGCGACACCAGAAGATAGATTCACCGCAGGCTGATTCCATAACTCCGTCCCGCATTCCTCTCCATGATCTCCCGCAGAGGCCCGAGGAGGCGAGTGAACGCGTTCGCATCCAGCGCGGCCACCTTCAACCGAGGTGCAGACGGATTCGCCCGGACCACCGCACTCACCGTCGCTGCGCGCGGCTCCAAGCGCAGCAGCGAGAGCTCTGCAGGAACAAGAACAATGAGTGTCTGCACCCGAGCTGTCAGATGAGACAAAACACGCACCGCCGAAGTAGTCGCCCTTCTTCAGATGACCCACAACCTCCGAACTGCCCTCGCGATTCTTGGTAACCACCGCGTTCCCTTCTTCAACAAAGAAGAACGTGTCACCCATCTCGCCCTGCCGCACTACTGCCTCGCCGTCTTCGTACACGCGGCTGACGAGTGCATCCGCGACCTTGCTTCGCTCTTCTGGCTCCAGGGACGAGAGCAGATCGACAGAGGACAGGAACTGCTCGTACATGGTCCTCCGCCTGTGTGCCGCTTTGAGGATGATAGTGCGGAAAGTGATGCGATCGAGGGACCACAGCGTACACGGCTCGATCGCGAGGACAGTGGCCGCACGGGGATGGCCGTACATCAGCGCAAGCTCGCCGAACGAGCTCCCTTCTCTGCACTCCGCGACCTTGCGTCCGTAGATGGGGTGGTAGCCAGGCTGACTGAACAGCTCGTTTGCCGGCACGTTTCCGCTGAACCAGTTCGTAGGCAGTGGCTCAGGACGGATGTAGCAGTGGAGCAAACCGCTCTCGACAACGTAGAAGTAGTCACCGACGTCGCCTTGGCGAATGACAACGTCGTCGTTCACAACCTTGCACTCCTGCATCGCGTTGAGCACCCCCGTTTCCTGCTCCTCATCCAGATCGCGGAAGATGAAGTTGTTCGCGATCGAGGCGCGGATCCGGCGCACTTGGTCGTCGGTCTTCGAGAATACGGGCAGTGGCTCTCCAGTCTCGCTGTCGACCGGGATCGACTCTGCGCTGACCGACGTTCGACGTGCGAAGATAGTGGCAGTAGGGGCGTGGAGGTAGTCGCTTGGGCCCGGGGAGATGGAGCCATTGGCGAAAGATGCGAAGGGGTTGGGGTTCGCAAAGAGATTGGGATTGGAGATGGGGGTGGCAGGCGTGATGTCTTCGCCCTCAAGCTGGAAGCTGGGAGGACTCACTGGGGTGAGGGTGCGCGGGCTGTTGTCGAGTAGCGCGTTCCCCGGGACGTTGAGAGTGCCAAAGGGGCTAACGGTCGACATGGAGTGTTGGAGCGATGAGCGTTGTGGGAAGGTCTGGGAGAAGGGTGATATACTCGTTGGGCCGCCCGGCGCTCCGGCTGTGGGACTGAGCGGGGTGTCTGTGTAGTGGTCCTGCGGGAGTACAGCAGCGAGTGAGGGGTGGCGCGAAAGTGCGTCGCGGGTGCGAGTGCGTTGCTCTTCGAGACGCGATTGAAACCATCGAGCGCAGAACTGCAGGGCGTCTTTTGGCTGAACGCGTTGCGCGTCCCGCGTGAGCTCAGAGATGAGCTGGTCGAAGGTGGATGTGTCCGACATGGTGGACCCGGGCGTGGGTGTGGTATCTCGGAAAGAGAGGTATTGGACGAATCTACGCGTCGTCTAGGGGAATGGTCTGCACAATAAGCTTTGTTGAAGGCCAAGGCGTTTCGTGGCACTCACTACAATCAAGTTCAACAAGAGATGGACATTGACTCCTTGTCCAGCACGCACGTTATGCTCCAGAACTTCCTTTGCACGTCTCCCTGCTCGCAGTCTTATATGTCCAGTTCTCTGGCGTTAATCGGGCGGGGGCGGGCCTGCAGAAGAGGCAAAGTATGGTCCGTACCTTGTACTCCGCGGAGTGCTTGTTCTCTTCTTGGCCGACCGTGCAATTCACGGTACGGATAGATCGCCGTCCTTGACGGATGTGCAGTGTCTCCGACGATTGATCGTACGTGCGACTGATTGGTCCAATGGTCGGGTTTGTTACGCAGTCCAAGATGAAGGATGAGCAAAACTTGGAAGGCGCCGCGCACGTACGTCTGGGCCCTGGGACGCCTGCGAGCATTGGGCGACTATGTATGTACTCGAGTACTTGCATCCCGGTCGGGTGGCAACACGCGAACGCTTCTGCGACATCGAGAGTTTTCCAGCAACCGGACGCGGGTATTTCAATGCCCGTCGGACTGCTGTTCTGCCCCGCCCAATGGCCGCGCACTCAGGTGCCGATGTCGGTCTCTCCGCCGTGTCTGACCGGGACCGACTTTGCAACACACCAAGATGCACAGATCTCCCTCCGGTGCGCACGAACTCAGACTGTGAACTTCTGATTGCGCACAGAAGTTCACGTTGCATAGATTAAGATAAACCCTTTCGCGTCGGACGTGCACCAAGTCCACACACGAAGTCGGCCGGTGCAGAGTGGGTAGACGCCATCTGCGTAGTACGAGAACCACACATGCATGAGTTGCCGGAGTTTATGCGCATGTGATAGACCGACGGACCCCCTTTGGCCAGCCCATGCGCCGTCCATGATTCAAGTTAACAACGATCTCAACGCCGACCTCTCCCTTCCGACGCCCTCTCAATCCGCTCGCTACCCAGCTGAACACACGCCGCTCCCTTGACCGATCCAGACCAGACAACAACTATAGCCATGAGCGACTCCGCCATCCATGCGCTCGCAGGTGCTGCAGGCGGCATTGTCGCTATGTCCGCGACATAGTGAGTGTCTCCCTGGTGCTATGACGATGGAGTAGAAGGTGTTGAGCGGGGCAAACGCGTGCGTACAGTCCGCTCATCTTCCTTTCGACGCGTGCTGCGGTGGAGACAAAGAAGGAACAGAAGGTGCGTCCGACTCCGGATCCGCTTCTCGGATTACGCTCTGTACGGAACACCAAACGCGACACGCGAACAGACTGCATACGAAGCTGTCCTTGACATCATCAAGCGCGAGGGCATCTTTGGCCTGTATAGCGGGCTCAACTCCAGCTTGCTCGGCATCGCCGTGACCAATGGGTACGTCCATGTCTTCTCGCCCGCAACCCTTAGTGCGCTCATGCAATACCCGTGCAGAGTGTATTACTACTTCTACGAGGGCACGCGGAAGTTTCTCCTCAAGGCGCGCACAGGCAGCAAGGGATTGACCACGCTCGAGTCCATGCTTGCCGGTCTCATCGCCGGCTCAGCCACGACAATCATCAGCAACCCCATCTGGGTTGTGCAAACCACGCAAGCTGTGTATTCCATGAACAACGAGCAGGCGGAGAACGCGGACGCGAAGGAGGAACGACCGGGCATCCTCCAGACGATCCAGCACATCCTCCGCAAGGACGGCATCACTGCGTTCTGGCGGGGACTCGGGCCTGCGCTCGTCCTGGTCATCAATCCCATCATCCAGTACACCGTATTTGAGCAGCTGAAGAACTTTTTGATTACCGGGAGGACGGCGAAGCTGCGCGCGAGCGGCGCGAAGCACGCGGTCGCTGTGCTTACAGACTGGGACTACTTCCTGCTGGGCGCGTTATCCAAGCTTGTTGCGACGTCTTCAACATATCCCTACATGTACGTATGACTCCTATGATCCACCGACGTCGTGCTGACGAGTATTTACAGTGTGGTGAAGAGTCGTCTTCAAGCAGGCCAGGCAAATGCGCAGAGGTACAAGTCTGCGCTCGATGGCGTTCTCACCATCCTCCGCGAGGAAGGTGTCGAGGGTCTGTACAAAGGTGTCGGCAGCAAGCTTGCGCAAAGTGTCCTTACCGCTGCAATCCTGTTTGCGGGTCAGAAGCGCATATACGAGATGGCGAAGAAGGTGCGCTTCGCAAATGCTTGCTATGGTGAGGTGCTGACAGGCACAATTGCAGGCGTTGACCCCGGTCATTGTCAAGTAGCTGTTCTTCTACTTGTACATGCCCAATACTATGTGTGTTCTTTCAGGACTCGGTGCCGTCTTGGAAGCATGCCTGCCCGGGATGATACGAGCTTTGTCTTTGTGTGCATCGGCAGTTTTTAGCTGAGGGAGAACTCTTGTTTGTGTCCTGTTTCTAGTAAAGCTTGAAACCTACTCAAGAGTCAGACAACGCAAAGGGTGCCGCCAGTCCCGGTCCGAAAATAGACTTTCTGAGCGCTCACCCCAAGATCCCGATCGACGATGAGCGTTGCGCTGTGAGCCACAAGCGCGTCGGTGGCCGCGGCTTGCTCTCTTGCAGCATCTGTTCCTCCTTCCTGGCCGAGCTCGCTACTAGCCGGACTTATCAGCAAGGCACTTCAAGGCACTGGCCCCAACT
This sequence comes from Lentinus tigrinus ALCF2SS1-7, assembly GCF_003813185.1. NCBI lineage: Eukaryota > Fungi > Basidiomycota > Agaricomycetes > Polyporales > Polyporaceae > Lentinus > Lentinus tigrinus. The sequence continues at coordinate 291,046 of NW_027137911.1, read as the reverse complement.
GAATGTCTCGTAGCGTTATCATGGGGCCCATGGACCCCCCACTTCAACGTTGTCCATCATCCACTATCGACCACATGATAAGCCTCCGCGCGCACGGTGCGGCCAACTCTACTATTATGGCCGTCCTTGCCGGTTCCCAGACCATACCATGGCCCGTATATCTTGCTCTCGGTCCGGCCCCATGCATCTTTCGAGCTTCTTCCTCGACGCTCGACTCCGCCCTTGGCACTCGGTCCTTGGCACCAAGCAGGACGAACAATGTCGCGTCAACCCGTGCCCGAGGTAGCTCTCGAGGCAGCGCGCCCACCACTTGTTTCGACGGAGACGCGAAATGGGTTGAGGAAGGATTCCGCTGAACTGGAGGCAGTCCCGATTGAACCCGTGAGCAAGGATGAGCCCATCGTCACGCGCAGGGTGTGTACTCGTCCTAATTGTACAAACATTTGAGGTGCTTACATGCCATGTCTAGGAACTGTGGAGCTACTACTGTACGTCCGTGTCAATTGGACAAAGGGGCTAGACTGACCAAGTGAATCGTTGCAGTGTACTACAATGGAGATAACGGTGTTGGGCCGAATGGTGAGGACCTCTCATGAACAGGGAGATGTACAGTGCTCAAATGCTCCCCCTTCACAGGTTACTCGATGACACTCTTCCAGTCGCTTGCTACGGCTGCGGGATACGACCCCGTCAGAGGTCCTGGCTCCAGCTGTTCTGGAGATGGCTCCTCCGGTCAATGTGTCCTACCCTGGGGCGGAGGCCATAAAGCTGTCAGCTCGATCGTCTTAGTCGCGAATGGTGTCAGCTTCGCGGTAAGTGCTTAGTGAGAGACGTCTCTATCCGTACTGACATGCCTTCCTATGACGCGTAGATAATGACCCTCATCTTTACCACCATCGGCTCGGCTGCGGACTATGGGTCGTTCGGGCGCTGGCTCCTATTCACTATCACTGTGATCTGCTGGGGTGCTCAGTTTGCTAGCGTATCCTTGACATGTGCGTCCACGCCCGCTCGTGTTTCCCTTGATCAATTGTCCTGACCCGGTCCACAGCCCCAGATAGGTGGGGAGTAGCCATGGCGCTGTACATGATCGGTTTCATCTCGTACGGTGCAACCCTCGTCTTCTACGCGGCCATCTTCCCGCGTCTCGCCCGAAACACCAAGCATGCGCGCGACCTGCGTGAGAAGTACGAGAGAGGCGAGGTTCCTGCGGAGGAGTACGAGGTTGAGGAGAGCATGGAGAAAAACAGAATCAGCAACATCAGCACGGTAAGCTCCTCAACCAACAACACGTTGGTGGATACTGACAGGGATCCAGATGCACAGTAACATTGGTTACATCTTCACCCTTGCCCTCAACCTCTCACTCTTGCTCCCCCTCAAGACCCATCCGAAGGTCAACAATTACGTGATCGTCTTGTGAGTATATGCGCGGGCAGCTTTCGTCCAGATGTGATTCTGACGCACACCTTAGCACGAATGGTTACTGGGTACTCACTGGTATTTGGTGGTGTAAGTACGGTCCGTTGAGCGTCGTTGGTATGCTTACCGATCGTTTGATCAGTCATTTTTCAACAACCACGCCCTGGTCCTTCCCTTCCGAAGGGCGAGCACTACCTCACTGTAGGATGGAAGCAGATCTGGATCGCGTTTAAGCAGTACAAGAAGCTCCCATACACCTTCGTGTACCTGGTCGCCTTCTTCCTTCTCGCTGATGTACGTGTTTTGTCCCACTGGTCGGCGAGCCAAGCTCACGCTGGACTGCTGATCACCAGGGTTTGAACACAACCGGCACGCTTGTTAGTATTTGCCAGAACGACAAGTTCTCGTTCTCGTTCTTGCAGAACACATACCTTGGCCTTGCCCAAGCTGTCACGTCGACCGCAAGTACCTTGGGATTCTGGTACATCCAACGCTACTGGAAGATCAGCACGAAGAAGATGGCAAGTGTCTCCGCCCATCTCTACCGCTTTCAGTGCTGACGGCGACTGGTAACTACACAGTTTGTTGTCACCAACGTCGTCACGATTATGATCCCACTCTGGGGCATGATCGGGATCTGGACGACGAAGCTAGGGTACGCCATGTTCTATCAGCGTCGAGTTCGTTTCACTGCTCACCTGCCTGTAGCTTCCATAACGTTTGGGAATTCTGGGCCTACAACGTCGTCTTCGGCCTCTTCCAAGCACCCTACTATGCCTTCTCGCAAACGATGATGGCCGAGCTCACCCCTCCCGGCTTCGACAACATGTTCTTCGGGCTCTTCGGGCTCTCGAACCGCGCATCGTCCATGATCGGCCCGAACGTCATCCAGGCGATCATCGACAACACGGGCGACAACTGGAAGGGGTTCCCGTTCCTCTTCGCGCTATGCACCGCTGCGAGCCTCGTCATCTGGTTCGGGGTCGACGTCACGAGTGGGCGGCGGGACGCGGTCCTGTGGGCGGAGAAGAACCGTGCGTATGCGGAGACGGGCATGCTTGTGTCGGAGGAGGACTCGGCCCATTCGATGAAGAAGGATTAGGTTCGGCCAATGAGCTCGAGCTTGAGGTCTGGACGCTATGCGGTTGATGACGCTGGATGTTCACGAATTTCTTGGAATGATCTCACGAGAGTGTATACAGGGATATAGATTGGATTCCTTTAGAGGCGGGATTGAATGCACGCAACGACTTCAGCATGCAAGCATTCGCTTACTGCGCGCGGGGTATCTCGGCTCGCATATTTGAACTCCGGCGTGCGTGGCACAGTTCGACGCATCGTCGCTGTGAGAGGGACCGGATGCGGTGTTATCACTGTCCGAAACCGATGTCTGTGCAGTTGTGCGCGTCAGACGGTGGTGTTTACGGCGCTTGTGCTCTCATCGCCTCGTGTGTATCTGACGTGTTACTTATAGGGAGGCATCTCCCGACTTCCAAGCAGAGAGTGCTCATCCAACTACCCCTTACCGGTGAGCACTACAGATTTGTCGGTGTTTATTCACGTCTGACGTTTCATAGACACAGGATGGAAGTGTTGCCATATGAGCTGCTTCGGGATATCTTCATCCTAGCTTGCACCGACGGCGGACTAACGGCATGCTCGCTCAGTCTTGTCTCCAGACACATCCACGACACCTCGCGCCCATTCCGTTTTCATTCAGTCGTGCTGCGCTGCGGAACTCCATCAAAGATGGCCAACTTCCTCGCAACCTTCGCACTAGAACGCGCTCGGGCTCCAGGAGCGACCCCGCTTCTGAAACACCTCTACCTAGCCTCCCCGGCGACCTCGTCTTACCACTGGTTCCCGCGATACGTCCATCCGCCAAACCAGTGGCCCCACTTCAGCTCGGCGTTCGTTGGACATGCCCTGGCACTCCTCGCGTTGGTGGCAACCGAACTAGAGACCCTTGTCCTTGTCCAGTGTCCGAGCCAGTTTCTGGACCCGCTAGGGCGAACTGGGTTCCCGCGTCTGCGGGAACTTACTGTCGTTGGCGGGAGGGATATTGCCTCAGGATGCTTGGAGGCGGAGGTCGATATGCCACTACCTCTATACCCACGTCTTGCACGACTCAATGTCGTGTCTCCGACGGTGCTCATGTCCCACTGGATCAAACATGCACCGAACGTCACCCATCTACGGGTCTCAGGAAGCGGCCGCCAGGATTTCATTGATGTTGACCTTGAACAGGTACTCCTTCGCGGCATGCATGACAACAGTGAGCTCTTTGCTCTTCGCACTAATGGGGATGTACTGAACAAGTCACCAGATTTAGAATCTGCCCCTGTATTCGCCCATTTGGAGCTGTTCACAGTCCAGGTGTACAACATTCCAAACTCTCTCCTCTCGCTTCGCAATCCGCGCTCCAGCGATATCAGAGGACGATTCACTCAGTCGGCCGTGGCTGAGGTGCAGACAGATGCATGCGGTGGCTTCGATGTGCAGCCGACGATCACCTTGCAGAATGTCGAGGACTTGGAGAAGACGACTTTTCACAGATGGATGGACCGTGTCGAAGGCGGTGATGGGTGGTGGTCGCTCAATGAGTCATTGGAGAATGCGGTGGTGGAATCCTGAATATCGTACGTTGACGTTATCTACTCACGATGAAATCATACAACTTCCATGGCGCCCCCTATCCATCCCAGGTTGTCCTTCATAACGGCCCAATTGCACTAGCAGTGAGCAAGTAAGCTATTTGATGAACATTTGAGTACTCACCACCTGGCGTTCAGTATCTGAAGAATCGTGCGTCCACCTCGTGCATGACAACCCCGGTGTTGCACTGTTGGAGGAACTTATATCCCCCAATGAGTGCCCTTTGGTTGCAGGCGAGATCCTCCGTAGGGAAGGTGACATAGACACCCAATCGGATCACCCTAGGACACGTCAGCTGGTAGGCGATATGTGGAAGGTGTTGGCCGGGCACAGATGTCAAGTATCTCATGAACATGAATGCGTGGCCATCTACATGAATATTGCAAGTTTCACAGCGGACTTCTGATGGTTGGAAGTATTCTTGTGGAAGATTGGGGATGACTTGGTCGATGAGTTTCTGAAGAGCCTTCGCGACGACTTGGTTGCTGCCTGCCATGCTGCAATTACAGATGCCTGAGGGTTACACTGTGAGAGGGCGGTGTCACATACCTGGGGTGTGTGGAGAGCGAAATGGACAGTGGTAACACTCGATGAACCACCTGAACCACCGGACGTATCCTTATAAATCATAACATGCATCGCTTGCTCGTTCTCAACTTCTCAGGCCGGCGGAGTCTTATTGTATCCCAAAAGGGAAGCACGTGGCGAGTTCAAACACTTGCACTGCTTGGTAGCCACCACGACCTCCTTCAGGCTCTTGCCCTTGCGACTACCTTCATAACGAACCACCAACTATATGTCTGACTTGGAAAACTTTAGGGCATCCTTTTACCCGCCGCCCTGGTTAGCAAGTCATGCGGAGGTAGTTGCGAGGGATATCCACCTCGTGTACGCTATCAAACCCGTTAGTCCGTTTCAATTGTCGTCACTGGCAGCATAAGACTCATCCTATTAATTAGGGACAAGTCTACAGCACTCAACCCGATAGGTTCGTAGTGAAGATCATCACAGATGCTGCGAGCGAAGAGGCCTCGATCTATGACAAGCTCCATGGACTCGGTCTGGCCTCCCCCAACCACATCTTACCTTGCACGATTGTGCGACATGACGTTCAGCGCCCATTCATTATTATGCCATGCTTAACGGACCTGATGGCTGCGGACCAATGGAAGTGGGACTTGCAATTCTTGGTCCATACCTTCCGCCAGATGGTTGAGGTTGGTTCTTGAGAGGTGCTCGTGACTGATATCTATTCACCTTTCTTCCTTAGGCCGTGGAGTTGCTTCACAGCCATAATATTGCTCACATGGTGCGATTTTAAACTTCTTTTCAACGTGAACTAACTACTAATGAAAGGTCCACAGGATGTGGCCGTTAGCAACTTTGTAGTGGCAATGGAGTACCACATCCCACTGCACGACGGTGTCGAAGTCGGGAAAATACACATTATCGACTTTGGGGCATCGCACCAATTTGAACTTGGTCCCGGACGACAGCCCGCCGCTGAACTTCCTCCAACGCAGGCACGGAAGCCACAAGGCATAAAGCGCCTCGATCCCTTTTCGTGGGACATGTACTGCGTTGGAGACACGTTCCAGTTTCTACTGAGGGCAAGTCGAGCCTTGATTCGTATTGCATTGATACTAACCTTTGACGACAGAACGTATATAACAAGCGCAAGCAACCTCACCCCTGGATACTTCGTCGATATGCCGCATGGCTGATAGGTGATGAGAAAGGGTGTACCGCCGTATGTCATCGCCGCCCCAGTGCACGTAGGGCTCTTCTGGTGATCACTATTCTCGGGTGGATAGTTGATACCATAGGAGTCTTCAAGCGAATGGTGAACTTCTCCCGGAATGCTACCCCTTCCGATTCGCCAGCACCTCATCCTCCATAGTGACGCTGTAGCCTGTCAGACGAGTCGTCGGATCGTATCCGCTTTGTTTTACATCTCACGAACTCTTTTGATCTCGTCGCAGAGCAAGTTTCACAGCGATTACTGCTGGCGGCCCGCAGGTAACCAGACGCCCGAACATGACGCGCCACGGTCTTCGCCGCCGCGATCCTTTTCAATTAGCCCCAGCTACTATCCACGTCACCGTTCTCGACAGACATTCAGATATTCATGTTCACAAGTAGGATGCAAAGGCCGGAATGCGGTGTTGGCAATCCAGACGCCCCAACCTGACGCAGCATGGTCTTCATCCCTTTCAATCTCACCTCCTCATCACGGACGGACTCATGAAGCACGCGCAGGTCGACCAGCCATCCTATCAATACCACAAATTCGGCGGATCGGAGATGGGTAAATTTCAAGTTTCCCGCGAGACCGCTCAGTTGTTCCATCCAGCCTTTAATCACCGCGAGTACGGGAGTTGTGCGCATGCTGGCTGGTATGTCTGTCTCATCGAGTGTGCTGCTGTACCCACTATACTGATTGCGCTTATGTAGACTCGCATGCCTCCGGCATGGAGGGGATTGAGTTTCGGCATGCCAAGCCCTGCCAGCAGACATCACACTCACTCAAGGTTCCCGGCCCCAGTCGTATGATAGATCCATTCTGGCTTCTATGTCTCGTTGACTCCGCCGAACGTGATTGTTCCTTACTTTATGACATATCTGATCTTTCTTTTGAGGTGCTTGTTGCAGAGATTCTCGAACAGCGATTCTCACCAGGTCCTGCCCTGCTTCCAAAGGATTCTGCCCATCGCATAGAGCGAGCTCACTGGCCTTGTCCGTCCGGTCTCAAACGGAGGTTTCACCGGCATGCTCACGCCTCAGGTTCCGAAGGTCTAGAGTCCGAAACTCTGTCTGATGCAACGTGTTAACTACCCCCTTAGCCAGTAGTGGCCCTCCTAACCATATGCAAGAACAACCCTTCCCTAACTTCGGCTTCGGGGACGTGGGTTGCATCATGCATTACACGTTCGTCCGGAGGGCGAGGTGAAGCCCAGACCCACCAGAGTTGGAATATATACAAGCGATGCTTCATGTCGCCCGCCTACCACAGTGCGTAGCTACCCTACTGTCCAAGTTGCGCGTGCTGTACCGCCATGCAAATCTCTCGCGCCGCCGCTGCAACACTCTCCTCCGGAGTGTTGGTCCCGCTCTACATCAATCCCATCGGAGGCCCAGACTGCTCCGGCTGGGCTCCTCTCCTCAATACGTGAGTGCGATCGGTTCACCCTCACCTGCTCGAGCTGTCTGGTTGACAGCCTCACAGGATCACTGCCCACCCTTCAGTCCCATTCTATACAATCATAAACCCGAATAGCGGCCCTGGCAACCCGAACACACAGGCAGGGCCAGAGTATCAGCAGTGCATCCCGCAGCTCCTGGACAAGTCCAACGTCGTCGTCCTTGGATACGTCGCGACCGGTTACGCCGATCCGAGCCGCGAAGCTGGAGTCACTACGGATGTCAATACGTACGGTGGCTGGGCGACGACGTACAGGCCGGATGGGATCTTCTTTGACGAGGTATCCGGACTGGCAGCCGATTTCGCCACGTACCAGATGTTCACGTCGCATGCGCGTTCGCTCAGATTCAGCTTCGTAAGTCTGCAATGCCATACATCATGCCTATCGTCGACTGTATATGCTGACACGCTACTTGCGGCTACTACCACTTTTTCATTGTAGTTGGCCTTGAACCCTGGGGCTGCGCCGGAGGACACCGCTTATTACAATCTCGCTGACCTGCTCTTGACTGCAGAGAACTTCTATGATGACTTCAGGTCAGTACTTCTTGGCTTCCTGCTCAATTTGTGGTGCTAAAGCATGCGCTACAGCCCGAGCCAGCTCTCTCTGGGCTCTACAACTCCAGCCTCCAAGCAGGCAGTCGTGCTGCACGACGGCCCGTCTACCCCGCCGACGTCGCTCATCTCGCAGCTGATTACGACCGACCATCTCAAGGCATTCTATGTCACAGACGACGTTCAAGCTAACAACGGGAACCCGTATGACAACTTGCCAACTGACCTGGAGAGCTTTGTGGCCGCGCTCCAAGCTGCTGTCAGTGCTTGAAAGACGGTTTTGGGCCAGCTGACGCGAGTCTCATATTAACAGTTCATGTGTATGTATGCTTGACGTTTCCTATCGGCCTTCAGTCCGAGGTAGCTAGTTGTCGGACTTGCAGCGTCGCTGGCAGGTCGCTGGCTATCGCATCGGCATTTGCCGGAAGGCCGGGGGGAGCCCCGACGGCGACGTCTATAGGTTGATCCTGGACAAGTACCTCTATGATAGACTCTATCGACCAATCGTTCGCCTAGTTTCAATCGGTATCTATACTCGCCGCTCATATCGACCTGCACTCGCCCGGTCTGTTGACGATAAGTAACTGGTCATGCCGCTTCCGCGCTCGATCAGGCCAGGTGTATCATGGCAGGCGCAGGGGTGGCACCTGAGCCGGAGTCAGACGCATCCTCTCCAACTACCACCATCTACCCCGCATCGCTTGCTGTCCACCTCAGCAGCAATTCCTTGGTATCCGACCTCTGGCCCCTTGCATAACTCACAAGAACATAACCGCAATGGCTGACAAGGTTCATGTCCTCAAGCACCCACTGGTAAATGCGCGTCTATCGAAACTGCGCCAGACCACCACGACCGGGAAGGAGTTCCGTGAGGTGTGTGCCCCCTGAGCTATACACTACGGCCGGCGAGACTGAATGTGAATGCATCTCAGGGCATCCGAGACATCAGCACGATACTGGGTATCGAGGCGAGTCGGGATCTCGAGGAAGAGACGTTCAGCGGGGTGAGTTCCTATGAGAGGGGTGAGATCGTAACCCAGTCCTCAATTCCGAATGTTCTTGAAATAGGAAACGCCAGTCGGACCTTTCACTGGGTCGGTGATCAAGCCCAGGATCGGGCTGACGCCGATTCTGCGGGCAGGGATGGGCATGACGGATGCTCTATTGGATCTCTTCCCGTACGTGCCCGCGCCAGACTGCATGCAGATACCCGAACATGCTCAGCTGACACGACGTGGGCGGACCTTGCAGTGCAGCACGCGTTTACCACCTCGGAATCTTCAGGGAGAAGGTGTCCTTGCAGCCCGTCGAATGTATGTGTGCCGCAGCGCCGTTGTCATCTGTGGGCGAACACTGATGATGGTGCATGTCCTGCAACAGACTACGCTAAGCTCCCGGAAAACCCCAACGTCGACCAGGTGTTCTTGCTTGACCCTCTTATCGCCACGGGAGGTACGGCATGCGCGGCGCTGAACATGATCTTAGAGTGGGGAATTCCTGGTGAGTCGCAGCTATCATCCCAGTCTTGATAGTGCAATGGCTGAAGAGAATTGTGACAGTGAACAAGATCAAGCTGCTGTGCGTCCTGGCCTCTCAGGATGGTCTGAACCGCGTGCAGAAGGAGTTTGCTGGCGTTGAGGTGAGTGGAGGTGACGTCCATCTCTCGATCGCGAGTGTTCATTGGGTGACAGATCTGGGTGTCTGCGGTTGACCCACACCTGACTCCCAACGGACTGATTTCCCCTGGACTTGGAGACACGGTACGTCAAGTCAATCTGGAATTCACCCTTCTTCGCAGCTAATACGGCGTTTAGGGTGATCGTTTGTACAATACTTTGAAGGATAAGGAGGCATTGTAACCGTAATAGGAATCATGGAGGTGTTGTATATCGCAGTAGTTGCAATAGGAGTTGGCGATCGTGCGTAGCGAACCGGTAGAGCCAGACGGAACAGCGGAGCGCTCGGAACGCGACGCGCGACGCACTAAGAAAAACACGGTCACGTGGCTGTGCATAACGCCATCGTTTGCACACTTTGCACCATTTTGGTCGGTGAACGCTGACGAAAGTTGTCGCATCGCAGTCATCCGCCGACAAGACCAGCCGCAAATAAAACTCGATGCCGCGTTCCGGACAGTCTCACTTTCCCCCCTTCCTCGTCGTGCGCAGACTCGAGCCATGGCCTCGCCTCTCCACTCTGGCGCATCAACGCCCTTCTCGCCAACAACTACGCTCTCGGCACCTCCCACCCCGAAGCTCAAGGCAGCATCCAATGATCTCCAGAGGATTGCGGAGTCTGGCGCTATAACCGCTTCCACGCTTGTCGAATATCTCGCTTCGCGCTCTGCTTCCAGCTCTTCTGTCTTCGTTTACGACCTTGCAGAGCAAGCAGGCTTCGGCACACTCACGAAGTCATGGGCGGAGGCAGGAGGAGAGACTGCTCCCGTCGTCAGCTTGCAGACCAGGGCGGGTGCAGGTCTCAGCCTGGTCGGACGCCTCTCGCAGGGGTCTAGCAAGGATGCCGCAAGGGGTGCGATCCTTACAGCATATACCACCCCCTCAGGATTGGCGGCGATGGTACAGTCGCTCTCCTACTTGCCTCCCGCAACGCCTACAAGCAGGCTAGTCATTCAAGTTCCCACAGTGACCCCCGTAGGAGAGCATTTCGCGCTCTCACCAACTCTCGCGCCATTCACGCCCGCGCTGACGCTCTTGCCGGAGGGCTTCACAGTGCTCGCGTCCGCGACTCCTCAGGAGGCGGTTGACCTTGCAGCCTTGTCCTACAAGCTGACTGGTACGCATGTCATCCACCTCTTCGACCATCACAGTTCTACCCGTGAGACGGGCCACGCCACGATCCCGCCTATCGTCGTACCGGAGCCCAGCCTGACCCTCGCGGATGGACTCAAAAAGGCCGGATACAGTGCTTTTGAGTATGCTGGAGATCAGAACGCACAGACAGTTGTCGTTTTGGTCAATGGCCCGCTCGCGCTGACGGCCAAGGCTCTTGCAAGCCGCATTTCCGGTCTCGGTGTGGTCATCGTTCGCGTCCTGCGCCCATGGGACGAAGAGGCACTCCGCGGCGCTCTCCCTTCCTCTGTGAGGAAGGTTCACGTCCTCGATGATGTACCAACAGAGAGCACACAGGGCACGCTGTATCTGGACGTCTTCACCACGCTCCTGAACCCCCTGCAGCCCGGTCCGCTTGTGAAGTCCCATCGCATTGTTCCGTCCCGTATCCAGGGATTCCTCTCCATCCCTTCGGCCTTCGTTAACTTCCTCGCCGACCTCGTCCCCACTCCTGCCCCCGCGCATGTTCTCGAGGGTCATACTCTCAAGAAGTTGCTATTCTTCAGCACACCGGACTCTCCCCTTGCGGCTCTCCCCAAGATGGTGGAGACGACGTTCCTGTCACACAAGTCGCTCTCTTCCCGCTTGCTGTCTGACCACGATGCGTTCTCCAAGCAGGGAGGCGTCACTGCCGACAGGATCGTCCTCTCTCCAAGCAACGACGACTCTCCGTTCGTGCCGCTTTCCGCGGTACTCCCTATCTCGCACCACAGCCCTGGTGTGGCCAACTTCGTCGGTATTCTGGACCAGTCACTGCTCAAGTCCCACAACGTCCTCAGCCATGCAGCGGCCGGATCACCGGTCCTCATCGTGACGGACTGGACGGCATCCGAGCTCGCCGCCAGCCTTCCGCAGGAGGTCGTTGCGCTCATTCGGGAACGCCAACTCCATGTCTGCACCATTGATGCCAAGAGCCTTGCATCGGAGTTGGCGCAGGGTAACAGCCATGTTCAGAAAGTAGCGGAGAAGGTGCTCGTGCTCCTCGCCTTCCTTCGGATATACTTGGGCAACGTTGCGACCGAGGAGCTCGTGCGCAAGGTCGCGGCCCAGGATCTCGGCGATGCCGTGCAAGGCATCGAGCTTGCGAAGATCGTTCACGCCATGTGGAACGGTCTGGTCGAGGTGGAGCTTCCTGCTGCTCGCAGCCCGGAAGAACCTGCAGCGGCGCCGCTGAAGGACTTCGAGTTCAACGCGATCTCAGTGGAGACTGCCGATGGCGACACCGTAGTCAACGGCGCGAGGCTTGGAACTTGGCACGATGCCGCGAAGCACATTCTATTCCCCTCCGCGTTCACGCCTCCTGATGCCCTCGAAGCAGCCGACTCGTATGAGCAGCACCCCGCGCTGCGCCCCGAGCTCCCAGAGCGCACCTTCCTCATCACCTGCACGGTGAACCGCCGGCTGACGCCCCTCGAGTACGACCGCAACGTCTTCCACCTCGAGTTCGACACCCGCGGCACTGGGCTCAAGTACGAGATCGGCGAGGCTCTTGGTGTCCATGGGTGGAACGACACTGCTGAAGTGCTCGACTTCTGCTCGTGGTACGGCGTGGACCCCGCAAAGCTAATCACGCTCCCCGTTCCCGGCTCCGACGGCACGCGCATGCACACCCGTACGGTCTTCCAGGCTCTCCAGCAGCAGGTCGACCTGTTCGGAAAGCCGACGAAGACGTTCTACACGGACCTTGCGGAGCATGCGAGCGATATCGCGGACAAGTACGCACTGCGGTTCATCGGCAGTCCAGAGGGCTCAGCGACGTTCAAGAAGCTGAGCGAGAAGGACACCGTGACGTTCGCGGATGTCCTCCAGCGCTACGAGACCGCGCGGCCGGGCATCGAGGTGCTCTGCGAGCTCATCGGGGACATCAAGCCGCGCCACTACAGTATTGCGAGCTCGCAGGCTGTCGTGGGCGATCGTGTTGACTTGCTCGTCGTCAGCGTTGATTGGGTGACGCCGAGTGGTAAGCGTCCTTCCAGGTGTATGAAAGCACGCATATATTGACCGTCTTGCCAGGCTCGCCTCGTTATGGTCAGTGCACAAGGTACCTCGCCGGCCTCAAGGTCGGCCAGAAGGTCACTGTCTCGATCAAGCCCTCCGTGATGAAGGTTCGTTCACCATACACGTCCGTCTTTGACTGTGTCCTCACCCTCCCTTCTACAGCTGCCCCCCGCGCCCACGCAGCCCATCATCATGGCTGGTCTGGGTACCGGTGCCGCGCCCTTCCGCGCCTTCCTGCAGCACCGCGCCCACCTCGCGTCGCAAGGCATCCCCGTCGGACCCATGTACTACTACTTCGGCTCGCGGCACCAGTCGCAGGAGTACCTGTACGGGGAGGAGATCGAGGCGTTCATCCTCGACGGCACGATCACGAAGGCCGGGCTCGCGTTCTCGCGCGACGGCCCGCGCAAGGTGTACATCCAGCACAAGATGCGCGAGGATGCGGCGGAGCTCGCGCGCATGCTCTGGGACGAGGAGGGCGTGTTCTACCTGTGCGGCCCGACGTGGCCTGTGCCGGACGTGTATGAGGCGTTGGTGGGCGCGCTGGAACAGCATGCGGATGTGGATCGCGAGAAGGCGGGCGCGTTCTTGGAGGGGCTGAAGGAGGAGGAGCGTTATGTTCTCGAGGTCTACTAGTCGTTAGATTTGTTTAGATCTGCCTCCGTCTTGCATCTTGCATATCCTCGGCATACATACCAACTAATCTCATTGTTTCACGAATCGATACGTGGCTGACGTGCATGAGCGTGATTTTGGTACTCTCAGGTAATACAGATACAGGCATAAACGGTATTAGATACAATCACAGATTCTGCGTGCTCTTCGTCGTCTTCTCTCTGCTCAAGGAGGAGGAGGGACAGGGAGGGTGCGCTCCTCGCGTGCGCTCTTGTATGCGAGCTCGATCAGCTCAATGACCTCCGCCGACTCTTCAAATTTCACGAGCTGCTCAGCGCCATCTCTGATAACAGCCGCGACGTTCTCATACAGCTTGATGTACTGGCCGCGCTCAGTCGTCGGCCACCTGCACATACCCAGCCATAGTCAGCATCGCCCACGCACGCCGCAACTCGGAAGGAGACCAGGGTACGTACACAGACTTGACGACTTTGCCGTCCGGCCCGACGTTCTCGACGGTGCCCCAGATGTCCTCGGGCTCGGCGCCGTACGCCTGGTCCTGGACGATGCCCACGGGGCTCGGGATGACCCTGAGCTGGTCCTCCTGGACGTCGACGCCGAACTTCTGGAAGGTGCCGTGCGTGCCGCGGACGACGTAGCGGACCTGTTGGGCGCGCACGGACAGGATGTGCCCGCGGAGGAGCGCGGTGAAGGACGTCGGCTGGAGGCCTGCGGCTGCGGGGCGGGGCGGGTAGTGGAGGTAGATGGTGAACTGTGTGGCACAATGCGCGATGCGCGCGCAGAGTCAATACAAGTCGTGTAAGAGGAGGTGGGAGAGAGGACTGACGCAGTCGTCGACTTCCTTGCTGCCGAGGCCGCGGATGTTCTCGATCATGGCGGTGATCTTGGTCGGGCGGCCGAAGAGCACGAGCACTTGGTCAATGGTGTGTGCGGCAAGGTCGTAAGTGAGGCCGTTGGCCTCGAGAGGGAGGTCTTTCCAGGTGCCCTTGATGTCCAGCCGGAAGCGGTCGAACCTAATGGGAAATGCTTTCTCTCGGGATAGAGCTCCATGAGAGGCTGGGGAGTGCGTACCTCGATTCGAACTCATAGAGCGTACCAAGGGACTTGGGGTGGTCGGCGGGGAGATCAAGGAGCTTCTTGAGGGCGAGGAAGTCCGAGTCCCAGCGACGGTTCTGGAAAGGGTAGAGCACGACGTTCTTGGACTTTGCGAGCGCGACGAGCTCCTGCGCCTGCGAAAAGTGCGCAGTGACAGGCTTGTCGACAAGGACTGTACTTCATGAGACCCGGAACTACGGGGGAGAATGAGGGACAGAAAAGAGACGCACCGTGCTTGCCTGCTTCCAGGGCGCGCTCTGCGAGCTCGTAGTGCGTTTCGCTCGGGGTGGTGATGACGACAAGCTCAACGTCGGGGTCGGCGAGGACGGCGTCGAACGTGCGATGGATGGTGACACCCTTGGCTGCTTGCTCTCCGAACCGTGCTTGGAGCTTTCCGCCAGGGGCGGCGGGGTTGCGTTCCATGACGGCATGGAGCTTGAAGAGGTGGGGAAGAGCAAGGACGAAGGGGGCATGGAAAGTGAGGCCACCGAGGCCGACGCCGACGACGCAGGTGTTGATGGGTGCCATAGCTCACAGAGACGAAGCGAGAAGTCCAAGTCCAAGTCCCAGTCCTAGTCGAGAGGCCTTATATCGATTCTAGAGGCCGGGACTCGGGCCGGGTCGCTGGCCGGGAGGAGGACTGAGTCAGGCTAAGAGCTAACGCCTTCGCCGGTCGGTATTTAGCTGAGCCTGCGTCCGTCCCCAACGTCCAGCGTGGACATGCCAGACGAGCGTATCGATGGGGGTCGAGGATGACGTCGGCGTCCGTCGCACTGCCCAATCGGGTAGGTCACCTGCTTCTTTTGGCAGCAGCGGGGACGCCACGCCTCGGCGCGCACAGCCGGCTCATAAAACGCGTCTAGGCGAGAGGCGCGACAGGCCTCCCGCCATCCTTCGCCATGCGGCTCGCCTCCGCACTCCCCTGCACCCTCCTCTTCCTGGCCTCTGCGTCCGCCCAGCTGTCACTTCCGGACACCCCGTATACTCCTCCTGACGCTTCCAACGGCACGCAAGTAACGAACGGCTCTACGCCTAATGCCCAGTGGTCCACTCTCCTCGGAAACCTCTTATACTTCTACGACGAACAGCGGAGCGGCAAGCTTCCTTCTAACGAGCGTGTTCCCTGGCGCAACGACAGCGCGTTGGATGATGGCAAGGACGTCGGTCTTGACTTGACTGGTGGCTACTACGATGCTGGAGGTATGTTTCATTTGTGCACTACAGCGTCGCGCTCTCCTAATGTGCGCAGACTATGTCAAATATACATACCCTTTGGTAAGCCTTTCATATGGACCATGTACAATATCTCACCGTGTCCACCGAATGCAGTCCTTCACTATCATGTCGATATGTTGGGGTGCCCTCGACGTCGGTCAAGGTACGTCGTCCATAGAATTCACTTCGACCGTGCAATAACCATGCGCAGGCTACGACCTCGCCAACCAGACTGCCTACCTCGACGACATGCTCCGCTGGGGCTTGGACTGGCTCATCAAGGTATATTTCCCCCTTCGTACTCACTGAAGCTGCAGATCATAACACCTCCACCTACTGCAGGCCCATCCCTCCCCCAACACTCTCTATGTTCAGGTTGGGGACGGTAACCTGGACAACGCATATTGGGGCGGTGACAGAGACATCCCCTACCCTCGACCCTCATATCAAGTAAATGCCACCAAGTCCGCATCATTCCAGTTTCAATAGTCTTAAGTGGCAGTAGCTCACTTCTACCATGATCGCAGCCCAGGAACAGACGTGGCCGCCCAGGCTTCCGCTGCTTTTGCTGCCTGTTCTGCCTTGTACTCAAATCGCACCCTCTCAGCGTCCTCGTCCACATCGGCGCTCCGGAACACGACCTATGCGTCGGAGCTTCAAGGACACGCCCAAGACCTCTACGCCTTTGCAGTCAATGCCAGCGGGGGCATGCAGACGTATCAGACGGCTGTGCCCCAGTCCGCTGAAGCCTACGCGTCCTCTGACTTCGCCGACGAACTCGCTGTTGCCGCGCTGTTCCTTGCGCTCTCAGAGACGAGCTCTAATGCTACAGACTACTACGCCGACGCGGTCAAATGGTACTATTCGCACAACCTAGGAGCTCAGCTCAAGGCAGGATCGGAGACCGTCTTCAACTGGGACTCCAAGACTCCCGGTATACCTATCCTCGCCGCCCAGCTGGCTTCTGTGTATCCGGACGTCGTATCGGGGAGCAATGCCACCCTGCAGACTTGGCAGCAGGTGGTCGAGGACTACTTTGACATCTTCATCAACATCCGCGGCAGGTCATATCTCACAGATGGTGCGTCCTTTGATCAGGTCGGTCGAGAACAAGATGCTGACCACTGGTCGACAGGCGGCTTGATTTACTTCCCTGGGGACTCTGATGAGGCATCTCTCAACCCTGCCCTGAACATCGCTATGCTCATGATGCGCTATGCATCGGCAGGTCTTGCCACCAGCACGAGTAACCAGAACAGATACGAGCAATTTGTTCAGGGCCAGGTGGACTATGTTCTCGGCAAAAACCCTATGTTCGGTGCGTCGATACACAATACTCGTACCATCCACACTCATGCGTTTTCTTCAGTGCCATACATCGTGGGCACACACCCCAACTCCCCCGCCAACCCACACTCGGCGATCTCGACAGGCTACTCCCCACCCAATGCGAACGCCTCGCAACTCGTCGCCCCAGACAACCTCGACGCTGTTCCCGAGCAAGAAGCATACGTTCTCTACGGCGGCGTCATCGGCGGCCCAGACCCACATGACCAGTTTTGGGACCTTCGGAGCGACTGGGCGCAGAACGAAGTCGCGCTCGACTACACGGCCCCGCTGCTCACCCTCGCGGCGCACGCGCTCGCCAGCGGCTCTGGAGACCCGTACTACACGCAAGTGCGGGCCGGGGCGTACGATGAGGTCAGGCCTGGTGGCTCGCCGTGCGATGCTGCGGTGCAGACGGGGTGCAAGCGGCACGGCGGGTTGAGCAAGGGAGGGAAGATTGCGGTGGGTGTGGTCGTGAGCGTCGTGGGCCTCATCCTCATCGGGCTTGGAGTGTTTTGGATCTGGCATGTGAGGAGGCATCGTAAGTATTGAGCGAACTCAGACTGGAGCCTTCAGACTTTTCGTGCCTCTTTAGGGACCTTTGTTTAGGAACCATTGGTGTTCGTGTTATCTATATACTATGCTCACATTGTACCTTGAGCTGCACTGTAATTGCAGGATTCGCACTCGCCTCTCGAGGTGGAGCTGCAAGCCGCTCAAGGTCGAGAGGGTGGGTCTAGCCTCAGGGGGAACGTAGAAGCTTCGAACGGAAGAAGCGGCCGGCCGGCGGAGTTGCCAGCCGCCTGTGCGCCGCCGCGACATCCGGTTGCCTGCGAGTCGCGTTCTGTTGTTTCTTCACCTCTCCTCACTGTCCTCGTCTGCCCCGCCGCTGCGCCCGACGCTGCCCACGCCGTCGTAGGCCTCCCCGCCGCTCCTCATCTCCACCATGCGCTGCCTGGCCTCGCCCGCGCGCGCCCTCACGCTCATTTCTCTCGCGCTCCTTTCAACCCAGTCATTCCTTTTCGCAAATGCACAGACCACGACCGGCTTCCTGTCGGACGTCCCTGGGCTTCCCGACGGCGGCGACGGTGCCGGTCCTAGCCCGTCTACCACCAGCGACTCTGCGCCGTCCACGACGAGCACCAGCACGAGCGACGGCTCGACCAGCTCGTCGCAAGGATCAACCAGTCACTCGCACTCGTCAAGCGTGCCTGTCTCCCCGTCTAGCACTGCGCCTGTGACCACGTCCTCATCCAGCAAGGACCCCGCTACTACGTCTTCGAGCACCTCCTCGTCGTCGAGCAGCGCAACCACATCCTCATCCACCTCCACCTCTTCGACCTCTTCGTCTTCTTCTTCGGCTTCGTCTTCCTCTGTGACTACTTCTTCGACCACTTCTACCTCGTAAGTCCATTTGCCTACTATCGTGCTCTTCGTATCTGTGGCCTGATCAGCGGACGTTCTCTTCGCTTCCAGCTCGTCGTCCTCTTCCTCGACTACCGGTGTCACTCTGGTTGAGAACACCGGCACTACCGCTGTCGCTGCCCCGACGACTCACGCGGCAACTGGACCCGACACAACAACATATGGCTGGCTCACCTCCTCTGCGGGCCCGACTGCCGCGGCGGCGGCGTCGTCATCCTCGAATAGGTGAGTTCTATCAATCACTCATGATGTTCTGTATGGGGAACCTAACTATGGCCCGATCTAGCTTCTTCGACAACAAGGGCGCCGTCGCCGGCGTGTTCACCGTCGTTGGCGTTGTCGTTATCGGTGGCATCATAACCGCTATCGTCCTCGCGAAGCGTCGCGCCGCGCGGCTGCAGGACGAGGAGGACATGGCGTACTTCGAAAAGTACCCCAGTCCGGCGGTCAACCGCTCCGCGAGCCCGACGAGCTTCACCGGGGGCTACGACAACGCCGACACCTCCAACGACGCGCCGCTTGCGCACGCCGCGACCGACGCATACCCCGACCGCGCGATGCACTACGGTCTCCCGTCCATGGACCAGTACTCGCAGCCGCAGCCGATGCAGTTCAACTTCAACAACGGCATCGACTACCCGCCCGGTATGGCATATGACCCGTCGAACATGGCCTACAACCCCGCGCAGTACGCTGGGTACGAGGGCGGATACGGCGCCGCCCCCGCCGGCGTCCAGCAGCAGGACGCGTACTACCAGCAGCCCTCGCACTCGCCTACACACCCGTACGCCGACCCGAGCAACTCGCCCAGGGCTCCGCCGGCCCAGCGCTATGCGCAGCCCGGTGAGGATGCGTACTACGGCGAGGCGCGTTGAACGATGACCATTGTCCTATACATATGTTCATTCGTTCGGTGAGTCTTCATGTCTGCGTGCGTTCGCGCGATCATTGGCTGACATCTAGCGCGTTCTGTTTGAGATATACCCTGTGGTATCCGTACGAACACTTCCCTATCTATCAGACGAGCATCTACGCCCCTCCCCCTCTTGTATGCTTTCACCCTGCCCGTCTACGGCGACCGTCGGTTCATCGTCCCTTACAGGCGTTGCTTCCGGTGGCCGCTGAGCATTCACGACCCGTCCGCTTCTTTGGTTCGACTTTTGCTTGGTTTACGTTGTGTGTCCCTCATATGTTTGTAACACCATACATCCCCGCGTCCTATAGTCAGTCCTCTGATGTGCGTTCAGAAAGTACATGTAGGTATCGTCCTGTACCGGTACTGTTCCAGACCCTCGTCGTACAGAGTTATTTGGGCCACTCACACAGTTTGATCTTGTCACTTGTGTGTTCGCATTGGCATCACACAGTTGTGCATGAACTCGTATATATGTCACATGTGCATCAAATCGCCGACTCCCAAAGCGTACAATAGGGCTCGCATCCATATCCGGTAGTATGCCATCAGAATCCGGCAATGGTAGCGGCGATCTCGCAGACGAGTGGATAGGGAACCTGGAGCTGCGCTGCCCATGCAGCAAGCACAGACAAAGGGGGGTCTGGGAGGGGCGCCATCTTGATGGCAATGGCCTCTACATTGTACAGGTATGATCAGTATCACGGTTCCATGTCGGTGGGCTCCGAAGTACCAGAAAGGAACTTACCATAGATGACTCGAACTTGTGTATCTTGGGCCTGCTCCACCTCAGGCTGGCTGTGGCCGGCATGATCCTTTGTAATCCCGAGTGCCTTTTCCCTCCCATACGTCCAGTTCAAGTGTGTCTTCAAATCATACCAGGCTATCCCTGTCACATTGATGTGTATCTCCTTGTACACCTTCACCTTCTCCATGAAGCTGGGTACACGGCCCCCATGGTAGAGCTCTGCCACAGTGGTCAGGAGTCAGCAAACTCTAGTACTGTGTGGCTGTGCGAGCAACAAGA
Source organism: Lentinus tigrinus ALCF2SS1-7 (assembly GCF_003813185.1). Taxonomy (NCBI): domain Eukaryota; kingdom Fungi; phylum Basidiomycota; class Agaricomycetes; order Polyporales; family Polyporaceae; genus Lentinus; species Lentinus tigrinus. The sequence continues at coordinate 270,728 of NW_027137911.1, read as the reverse complement.
AGAGATCCTGAAATGGCAATTGTGCACACCTTCTCTCAGTTTCCTGCCCTTTTGAGGCATGACATTCCGGGTTTTAGCCATAATAGTAGGTGTGAGTGGTGCTTAGGATATTTCGAGGGTGTGCTGGTCTGCAAGCGAGGGTGAGGGGCACATTTTTATGCATTTGTATCGCCTCAGCCTGACTCAGAGGGTCCATGTAGATCCGTTCAGGCACTTGCCGTATTCTCTGGGGGTTCTCTGCAATTGTGAGACCCTTCACGTCATACACATAATAAAGAGAAGCCAATGCCGCAACTCAGCAGCCTACGGCCGATCAAACTATGCTGTCCTGAGGGAGACCAATAGCCTGGAATAGTGACCATGAGAAAATGAGTCAATAAAGAAGTGTTTCACTTCCAGCCCCTTGCATTCTCCCGATATCCATCAATCAGTGTCTAGACATCCGCAGCACTGATTCCGAGGAGAAGTATGGCCCTGGAGGTATTTTTACCCAATTTCAGGAGGTATAAAACTCCAGCCAGGCTTGTGGGCAGGCTGCTCCCATGCAGCGGTGTTCCCACTTTCCTGACATGTTCTAGCCTTGGAAGGATGCCACTGGGTATCCAGGGACAATGGCACCCTGCTGCTTCGAGAAGGGTCTTTCTTTCTACTCACAGCAGTAGCAGGAGATATCCTTCTGGATAGGCAGGGGATGCCACAACTTGACTCTGGGCTCTGGTTGGTGGAGATGCAAGATAGCCACTGATACTGACTTGACTATGGGCCAAGGCACTGAATCTTTATCCACTGCAGGGGTGGTGTCGGAATGCAGAACACAGAAGTTGAGGTGACCGTGCCGCAGTCATTGACGGAGCGCCAGAGGAAGACCCCGCCAGAGCTCACGGAATCACTTGAACCGAACGTGAGGCACGGAAGCATGATTTCGCTTGCATGTACTTACTGCCGCCAGAGTACGCCGTTGCTGACGGCTGGACGGGGTTCTGCAGCAGCCCAGACGACTCGGATAGACATTTCTCGCGAGAAACGTGCTGCCAGCCGCGTCCGAGTGTCCAATGCTCTGGCTGAGGGGAATTTCTTTGAGAATGACACTCGTAGTGAGGCATGTCTCCATGTCTCAGTGGGGGTCGTTGGTCGAGAGGAATTCCTAGCCCGCGCTTGACGGACAACCCCGCAATGCGGGGGTGGCTGATCGGCGCCTAAACCAACACTCCCTCCTGCTGCATGCGTAACAATGTTGCTCATCGTATCTCGCGTCCATACTTCCTCTGCTCTCCGCAATGTACGCGTTGCATGCGTGGGCCGACGATGGATACAGACGACGCATTCTACAACCCCGACCTCCGCAGAAGCGTACCTTGAACCAGTCTCAGACCGTCCTGGCATCACATCACTTCTGCTCAACCGTCCGAAGGCAAAGAACGCGATCTCGCTGCGACTTCTGAAGGTCTTCTTCCAGCTGTTGAGATGCGCGAATTCTGCGCTTATATTGTGCACTATAGGAGCTCCAAGAATGTCTGGACACCGTACAGTTTGACAAGAGGTGAGCTCCCCCCCAGTCTTCTTCGTCTTCCGTCGTTCTTGACGTCGCGCATTCTCGCTTCAAGCACGCGGGTACTCATTATTCGATCATCGACTGTTGGCTCGTTTTGCGCGGGAGCGGACCTCATTGAACGCGCGACAATGACGAAGGCGCAGGTCGACAAGTTCCTCATTGACCTCCGCCGTGCTCTCGGAACGCTCGAGAACCTGCCTGTGCCTACTATTGCGGCCATTGACGGTCCCGCGCTCGGTGGAGGGCTTGAGATGGGGTTAGCATGTGATTTGCGCGTTGCAGGTGAGTACCTTGTATGCTCGCGGTGATGGCATGACGGGATGAAGAGGATGAGTGCTGAATGTACGCGCATTCAGGTCATTCGGTGACGAAGATTGGTTTGCCGGAGACGAGATTGGGCATCATTCCAGGCGCAGGCGGAACGCAGCGGCTTACGCGACTGTTGGGTATTGCGAAGGCAAAGAACCTCATCTTCACGGCGAGGGCCCTGAACGCGCAGGAAGCACTGGATTATGGTACGCCTGTACTCTTGTCGCGTTCTTCGCCAGCTCATTCATACGGTCCTCTCAGGTGTCGTCGACTACGTCTCTGCTCCCGAGAGCACCGCGTACGACAAAGCGTTAGATTTGGCGCAGGAGATTAGCGCGAATGGTCCGTTCTTAGCCTTCATATACGCTTAAAGCTTTCATTCATGGACTCTATAGCTCCCCTCGCTCTCCGCGCAGCGAAGCAGGCTATTTCCCGTGTACCTGACGTCGGGCTTGAATCCGGTGAGTGCAAACGTCATCCGAGATCGTAGCATTCATGCTGAGGACGTCGTTCATAGGTCTCGACTTTGAGAGGGCTTCCTACGAGCCACTCTTGCACTCGAAGGACCGTCTAGAGGCACTGCAAGCGTTCAAGGAGAAACGGGCACCCATCTTCAAGGGGGAATGAACTTGGAATACTCATATACACGGACACACGGCAACTGTACTATTACATCCAGTGCATCTACATATTCAACGGGCGGAATGGTATAAGTTAATAAAACATAGTCCCTAGTTTCCGGTATGATTGTGCATTCAGGTCGCCCCGCTACTGCTGAACCTCGGTGGTCGCGCGTTCGCAAAGGACGACGCAATGTTGCCGAAGTTGCTCATCCCAGGCATACTAGTAGGCATGCTCGGCATGCTGATTTGCTCGCGGAGCGGCTCGAGGTCCTTCATGATCATGCTCAACCTGCCCATGCCGAACCGGTCGCGCATCGCCTTGCCGTCCGCAACGGCGCCGTCCGTCGTATCGTTAAAGCCCTTCTCTGCCTGGCCCCAATCAGAGCGCTGGGCGAGGTATGGCCGCAGGAGGTTTGAGTCGATACGCCCGAGGTAACCCTCTGTGATGTACGATTTGAGAATGTCGGGCTTGACGAGAAAGACGTTGCCGAGCTGGCGGATGAACTCGAAGCGTTCGTGTAGAGACGGGATAGAGAACGAGTCAATGACGTCTTGGTACGACTTTAAGTCCTTTGCGAGCATCAAACCACCCGTTGCACTGACGGGGAACTTCTTGAGGTGCTCGAGCAACAGACTAGCGCAACGGTTAGTATGTCCGGTACACCGGTAAGGACGTGTAGAACTCACCCATGGAATGCTACTCCGACCTCCGTCAGGAAGACCTCGAGGTTTTTGCCACTGAGCGTGGCCTTAGCCGCATCGCGCACTTTCTCCAGTATATCGCAACATGCGATACAGGGATCAGTGTTCACCCGAGCAAAGGAGAGGTCGTCATTGCGTGGTTTAAAGTCGGTCCGCTTCTGCTTCCCGAGCTGCGTCGAGAGCCAGGCAACAATAGCTATTGTGCACGCATCAGCATCGTCGCCATAGCGCATCACAATGTAAGTCAAGTGCGTACAATCGGTAAGCTTCTGCGTTAGTTGGTTTGCGCCACCTTCGATTCTACTGACGGCCTGGTTATTGAACACGACCATCTCGCGTCGCACGGTGACCGAACTGCTTGCAAGCGGCAGTAGAGCCATTGTAACGTAGCGTTGCCACAAGTGACAGATGAGGTCGACCTCCCGCAGGACAATCAGCGGCTGCATGCTGGGTTCTGTCTTCGTATCAGCGACCTCCAGCCGAGCTTGGGCACTTCTCTTGATAGTCAGCAGATACTGGAAGCGGAGGCAACATTCACGCACGTCTCGATAGCGGTCTCAATATACGAGTTTCCAATGGCGGCGGACAATACTCGTAGCAGTGCGAACGTGTGTTTCGGCACGTCGTTGGCCGAGCCCAGCTCCACGCAGCGACCAATAGCTTCCGCGTGCCATTTCAGCATCGTCTCGGCGATTTCGACGCTCAGAACGCCGTCCTCATCACGAATGGGATCTTCTCCAGGCTTCTCTGAAGAGTTTCGATCCGTGGAGGCACTCAGCTTACCGAAACGCATAAGAGCAGCAGCAGCTTGGGCGGACGTTGAGGAGGACCCAGAAGGCGATGTGGCCGCCGCTGCGCTCAGTTGGTCCACCATGCGGCCGAACATGGAAGATTTCCCTTTGGTATCCGTCCGTTCCTACAGGCAGGGAAGGTTCAGCCAGCTTCACTATTGACAAGGACGAACTTACATGATAGCGAGTGAACTTGGCGAGATAGCTTGCGTACATCTCGCCCAAGCTCCGGCTCTCTTTCTCCAGGTAGCGCTGACCTTCCGTGTACGGCACGAAGAGCTCCTCCATAGCGGTCTCGAGCATTGTGCTGATTGTCGCAGCTGTGGCCGTGTTCGATGCGTTGGACGCAGGCATACCCTTCAAAGTGCGGTTGAATTCGCTCGAGTCGATGGGCGACCTGGGAATGACGGAAGGAAGCTCATATGCCTTGAGGTCCTCCACTAGCACGGAAGTCTGCTGGTGCACGAGTTGCAATATACGGAGGAAGGCTAGGTCGGGCATGCCTGTTGTCCTCGCAACCAGTTGTTCAAGATGTTGTTGTATCTAGCCCTCATACTCAGCTACTGTTAGCTGAAACGTAGCGTAATTGTCTCACCGACTGCGCGAACACTCGTTGGAGGAACACTTGCATGACATAGGCCGGATTGGGGAAAACTGCCTGAACAATTTGCGCCTCCTGCCCAACGGTTGTCCGAATCTCCTGGAATAGTTCTTGCAGCCCTGTCTCCGACACGGGCGGCGGGGCATCAGGATCCGGAAGAGCACCCCATCTATAAGAGGATGAGACTCTGATCCATTTCAACAAGGGTCGTACCTACAGGTGATCATCGATATTGGTGTCCGCACGCACACGATTGATGAAGAAGTCATGCTGGTTCACGTAGACTTGCACGCACGAAGCCCCGCCATTGAAGTCAAGCAGTGTTTGCGCACAATGCTGGGAAAATTATGAGTGGAGATCCGCTGTGCGAGATATGGACAGTGCATACATGCATCATCTTGGGATCTCCTCGCCGATACGCGCGGTCGAACAGGTGCAGCATGTCCTTCTCCAACTTCTCGCAGTACCGGTCAATGTTCTCTCGCGTCTTCCGGGTGTTGGAATGAGCACTACTTATGGATAAGGAGGCTAATGGACGTGTCAACTTACCTTGTCAGAGTGAGGCAGGTCGACTTCCTTCGCCACCGTAGCAAGCCGCCGAAGCAGGACAGCGACCTTGCGCCTCCCCTCCTTCCCCTCCTTCTTTAGCGCATCCAGTCGTGTCGTATCATCCTTCGCGAATTGGTTGTAGTAATCAATGAGATCGTACGCAGCCTGTGCGCGTTGTCGCTGCTGGTGAACGGACTCCATCTGTTCTCCTATACGGATAGCCGTCCGCCCAACCTCGTTCATCTTCGTCTCCATGCCCGAGAAGGACTGTCCGACTGCCTTTCGTCCGATGTCTGAGCTTTGCATATAGACAACGAACGCGCAGCATAACGCACCTCAAATCCTCTGTTCAGCTCTGACATCTTCTTCGAGTAGTCCCGCTCCGCCACCCGTACGCTCTTCTCCATCTGCTCGGTCTTGGCCTGGACATCTTTCCGGACAGCAATGAGTTTGTCCACTGCAGCCTCGAAGGTACGGATAAAAGGCTTGGGATCAAATGCTGCGAACCGTTTAGTCAGGACTTCAGGCTGCTCCTACGCCGCGAGGAGCTACGCACGTCCGGTGTCCGCCTTCGATTGCGCGATGAGCTTCTCTGAGATGGCTCCGACAAAGTCCTTGACGTCGAACTTTCCCTACAGACACATTTGTCTCATGAACCGTCCCACGTGTAGAAGGGCGGTTTCCAGTACCTCGAACGCCTCGAGACGTAGGTGGTCTCGCACGGACGGCTCCAGTGCTCGCGGCGGCACACTCATCGTGGTAGGGGGCCGAACAAGTCACACAGCTTCGTATGGTCGTCGCGAGGGGAGGTCGTGAACAGAAGCCGTAGATATAATCTGAGTATGAGAGAAGGCAACAAGCTCGGACTGACAACGGAGGCAAGGCGCGATCGCGCTCCCGACGCGACGCTAGGGCGACGCTGCGCCCCATATAAGCGCTTATATACAGTATGTACTCACTCCCTCTGTAAGTCCGAGTCTCTTCACTGGACAGCGGCACACAGGGGCGTGATTAACACATTGTGTTACATGTGGTCCCTCACAATTCGCTGCTACTATTACTACTACTACCTCTTGCCTTCTGGTCTAGCTCCCTGCAGCGAGTCTGTCGTACGTATATTAGTTAGCAACATAGACACTGCAAGCCCAATTCATAAGGCGACCAGCTACGTACCTCCAAGGCGAACAAATGCGAGTCGTGAGATTCGGGTGCAAGCCTTTTTACGGACACTGCGAGGTGGTATAGATACTCCTGCGGCGAAGTACGGTCAACAAACCAGAAGGGTATACGAGGACCCGCTCAGACTTACCTTGTTCGGGCCCGATGGGCCTACCGAGTGCCATATTCGCTCGGCAAGCTGGTCTAGTGGCTCAGAGCCCACTGCAGATGTGTTGATATGTCAATAGAGTTGTAGCCTTTTCATGGCCGGATGAGCTTACGGAAAGACGGGTTGTCGGGCCGCCCAACATAGCACTAATGTTTTTTTTCCGTTGAGCAGGGGTCGGAAGACTCGGAGGTTACAGGTTAAGGAAGCTCACATATGCCTTGGGGACGACAACTTGTTCGCGCCCATCGACGAGGCCGTGGATGTCGATCTCTTCTAGGGTGTACCCATCCTGTGGTACCTCAGTATCTGTCTGTCAAAGTGAAGACGAAAAACTTGCCTTCTCTCGATAATCTTGAGGTAGGTTCAAGCAGCAGTATATATTCCAAGCGGGTACACCTGGACGTACCTAAGTAGTCTCGAACCTCACACTCGTACGCGGGATCTATGGTATACGCAATCCCTGCAAGGGAATGGCCAATGAGTGGACATCGCCGCAGGTCAACGGCTAATGTGGGACATACCCCACACAACGTCGTCGTGAGGAAACGGGTCCTGCAAGTTGCGCGCGGTCAGCGATAATTCCGGAAAACACAACCGCACACATACTGCGCCAGAAAAGTGGTCCCAATCCTCCTTGTGGATCAGGGTAACGACTCTGCCTGGGTTCTACGAACTCGATGACATCAGCCATGGCGGGTCGGGACGGACGTATACTCAAAGCGTGTCTAACCTCGGGAGTACCTCGATGGTCATGCGACTTCTGTGCGAACCGACGCACGTAGCCCTTGAGATATCCGGGAGCTGCAGGTTCCGAACGTCAGAGGAGTACGATGCCAGGAACGATCGAGTGTGGTTACTTTGAGCAATGACATGCGGCGGTGGCTGCGAAGCACATTCGGGTAAGATTCTATCTCTGCATCTCATGGAGCCCACACCCACCTTCCAGATAAGCGATCCATAGCCAAAAACAACATAGGGTCTCTCAGACATAGCCAAGAAAAAGTTATCCGACCGCTCCTCGCAGGACAAGATGGTGGTTCTGTGCAAAGTGAAGGGCGCAGCGGATGTGACAAAACCTCCCTATATGGACGCCCGCCATTCTTATATCGCGCAAAATGACGACATAAGGAAGCCCGGTAGGGCAGACACAATGGACGGGTCCGAACGGAGAACAGATACCTTCGTAATCATGCCAACAACGTTGGTGAGATGCGTATGGGCTGAGTAAGGGGGGTGGTGCCGCAACACTTCTATTACAACAGTAGTTTACTGAGTACTTCTGCATTACGGAGACATGGGAGGTGGCGCGCGCGTAACAACAACAAGCGTAGCGGGTCGTGACATAAACTAAGCGGGGCGATGGTGATATACAGTGGGCGGCGCAGGTACTTCTACGTAGGTCGTAGAAGTGAAGGCAGGGAAGGTCGCTACTCGTGCGGGAAAGATATATGGCGCGAGCAGGAACACTGCGCGCAGACTAGTGTGTAGGGGGCGAGAGGGAGTAATGTGCCATGGACGTACGACGACCCGGGGAGAGCCGAAGACCGGGAATCATGCCACCTGCATGCACTAGAGCGCGACGAGACAAGGGCATTAGGGTATGCATGTCTCATAGTTGATGTGATGCTGGATAGGTGTAGACGCGGGGTATCTGTGCCAATGTGCGTTTTATGCTGAGCTGTGGAACTGCATTGCGCCCTGCGTGTGACTCTTCAGCCAGCCCTTGAAGCTGACGACGAACAAGGTCCAGCAGAAGGCGAGGCAAGTGATAGCGACACCGACGTTGAGGAACATCATGACATCGTCGTGGCCCTGACGCATCGCGGCAATCGTGAGCTCCTCCGTGGAGAACATAAACTCTAGGCCACCGCAAGCGAGAAGGAAAGAGGCAAGCGCTTCAGTCGGAGGGCGAGAGGGGAGGATCGAGCGAGGGGGACCAAGCCAGAGGAAGAAGTACGTCAAGCAGCGCATGACGGCGAAGCCAGAGAGCAAGTAGCCCCAGATCATATGGATCTGCACCTGGAAAAGGTACGTCTGGAAGTGCGCGCTCATAGCAGCGCCGGTGATGCCGATGCAAAGGGCGGGGAAGGGGTTGAAGCTCGCAACGTAGCTGGGGGGTTCCGCGACCGCCTCTTGCGAACGATCAGCAGCAGGCACGGCAGTCGTTGCACCGGCCGCGAGCCAACGCCTGATGCGCTTCGACTCGATGCCCATGCCAACGAGGCCAGCGAACCAGAACATGACAGCGATACTGATGTGCTGCATCTGCTTGGTGGTGTATGGATCGCCGCGGTGTGCGCCGAAACGCTCCATCCAGGTGTTGGTAACGCCGTAGAGGAAGATAACGGTGGACTCCACAAACTCGGCCGTAGGGTAGACGCCATGATGGCGAGGGGCACGGTTCCAAGCCCAGCCAAGTTCGGAGAAGGATCCCAGGAACCGGGCGAACGTTACAAGACCGTAGCACCAAAAGATGCCGCCCTCTGACGTAGACGTGAATTAGCATACACCGACTTTAAAGCTAATTGTAAAGACTTACTGATCAGATGAGCCAAGCAGCCGTTGACGTAGTTCCCGCGGCATCCTCCGGTATAAACCACGATTCCGGTGATGACTTGCATGAGTCCTGCGAAAACGAGCGAGCGCTCCGCTGTGGCGAACGCCGCGCGCCCCACAAACCGAAGAACGGCACGCTTGTCCTTCCCTTGCCATGGGTAGACGTGTCCAGACTCATGCAGAGAATCGTCGGAACGACGAGGCGAGTGCGGACCGCCAAAGAGCGTACGCTCCGATGCAGCTGAATGTGGGTAGGATGGGTTACGGGCGTGCCTGCCAACGTTGTGGGCCCAATCCACGGTGTCGTGCATGTCAAGGTCGGTTTGAATGGGTTCCACGAACCGGGCGCGTCTCGCGTGCAAGGGTTCTGAAGGCTCGGACTCCTCCTCTTCGACGTCCTTCGCCTTCAACACAGCCTCTTCAAGCTCCTCGGGCTCCTCGACCAAGTTGGTGTATTCGGCGGAAATGCCGGAGAGATGGTCGTCCTTGTCGAGCACGACATAGTTCCACACAGTCTTGAAGGCGAAGCGCTCCTCGCCGCTGCGAATGGAGCGGACGTAAGAGACGAGTCGCATAACAAGCGATAGCACGTCCAAAGTGGAGAGCGCCACGGCACACGCGAGGAAGAAGTAACCCTGCGGGCCGTGCTTGCTGCCTTCGTACCTGTGACGGCATCGTCAGTAATTTTGTGGCGGCAGCAGAACGCCGAAAAGTACGGACATGTTGGGCGTCAACTTGCGGTAAAGTGCGCTTGTTGACAATCCGAGCACGATGAAGCCGTAGAAAAAGAGGACGGTCACGCCATGCCAAGCGTGCTTCACGGAGCGGAGGGCAATGCCTTGCGGGACCGGAAATATTAGTGGTGGAGAAACGTTCGGGAAGAAAAGCCCACGCACCTATTGGCAGCGCACCGAAGAATGCCAAGGACATAAAGAGGGCATGCAAGCCCATTAAGCCCGGATACCGCTTCTCATCGCCGTGAGACTCCATGATGTCGATCCAGTAATACGAAGGTGCCGTGGGCGCGTGGTACATTGTCACTTCGGTCTCGTTGAGTTCGGTGAGAGGGGCTGCGTGATGTCCATGTCCGCCATGTCCGTGATCGCCATCCCTGGTTACGAGAAGTGGCTCGGAATACGCGGGTGCACAGTCAAGTGATCGAGAGTCCAAGCAGGGAACAGCGGAGGCGGCGGCAAGAGCAGCCGCCAATGCAGGGATGAGGAGAGCGACAGAGTGGACGCGAAGGAGACGCATGGCGGCGGGGGGGTAGGGGCGTAAAGCGCACATGTCAGGATAGTGGGCAGGTTATATGGCAAATTACGAAGATCGGAGGGGCGGGCGGCAGAACTCGGATGGCCGAAGGCTCGAGAACGCGTTGGGTAAGGCGAACAGCTTCGGGACTCGGACTTTGGGCTACCAACGTCCTCCAGTCCGTTCCGTATGTCCTCATCGAGATCTCGATGACTAAACACGCCTTCAATAAGCAGTTCCGCCCGACCTCCCTCCTCCCCCTCCGCGCGGGCTCTTGTGCTGCACCCTCCCGCTGCAGCTGTGCTCTACCCGGAGCCGACGTCGTCCTCGTACGGTGTATGTTCTCCATTTCCGAGGAGCACTCACTGCAGCTGGAGACTGAATTTGAGTCCCGCGGCTCTACGTCACTGACTCAGTCAACTCGGCAATTATGCAATTTTCCCGCCGTCCGATGCCGGATGCCCAAATATTGATGCGCCTCCTTGGCCTGCGTCTGCACTGAGCTGGCCGACCTGGCCCGGCTTTCGCTTTCGACCGTCCAGATGCCGTTGCTACCTCCTACTCGTCAACGGAAAGTTCAAACCTAGAACGGACGCTGGTCTCTGCCGTCTCGTCTCATCATCTCTGACCCCATCCCAGCAGTTTGGTCGGTCCAGGCGGACCGCGAGCAAATCACTATCGTACCCAGGCGCACCCTGGAATTCTCTTCATCCGAGGCTTTGGCTAGGTCATCGCGCAGCGCCGCATCGCTCCTGTCGTCGGTGCACTAACAGCGCCCCCGGTCCCCTGAGCCCTATCGTCCAAGTTACATCCATGCTAATACACTCTTTCAGATAACCCATATCATTCGCAGCGTACAGTATCCTCTACCTCGGGCCACCGCCGTCATGTGAGGTTGCATGCGCTCAGCGCGTGTCATCATAGGTGAGATACCTCGGGGCTAAGCAAGCTTCTGGCCCATCTTCCCATCCCAACTGCCAGTACACGGCTCTCTCGGCATCTCAAGATCGCACGACTGCAACTGCAAAACAAGCGTTGCTCAGCACTTTTCTGTCAGCCATGCAGGGCACGGAATCCAGCGCCCGACGATATCGGGCAAAGTGGGTCACAGGAGTCACCCTTCCCACCCCCGCGGCCGATGCTACCGAACCGCCCAGCCCTACTTTCAGCCTTCTCTCCGGTGACAGCATCTGTAATCTAGGTTCGAATATTCGGATATCGATCAAGTCAGTTGATGCTCAGGCTGGTGGCGGCAAGGTCAATCTCGAGTGTGTGCAGACGACTCTAGACGACTGCGTCCGGATATTCGGAGGCCGACTGAATGAGCAAGACAAAGCACAATCACGCTGGGTTCGACAGACCAAAAGTTGCGCCGCTCAACAAGGATTTCCAGTTGCGGAGATAACAGGCCTACTAGGGTCGTATGTATTTGCTGGATCGGAGACATGCTACAGCTGCGTCTTTTCGCCTGATGACTTCATGCGATGCTCTAGGATCGACTACGGTCACGAACCTGTGCATGAAGTCAGAAGGAACGTCTGTCATGCGATGGCCTGATGGCCTGACCTGACCGTCTGTGTTGGCTGCGGCGAAATACTCAGTTTACTGCGACAAAGTACTGCGGTATTAGATCAGCCCGTAGGTATTGCCTCCGGGTAAGTACTGCGTCCCTTTTTGCACCACGTTGCGGAATAGTGCAATGGGTCCAAACACCCTTGACGGGGGCCTTGGCGGTGAGTATATGTCCCCACTTCGTGCCCGACAGCTGGTGATATGACGCCACCAACAGAGAACGACGAGTACGCACGAATATGTACCATTGTACGTACAACGTACGCTGGCCCTAAGCCCAGGCGACAATGCAGACGCCAGGCAGACGCGATCCTTGTTCGCCGGCGTCCTACAGATACCTGACATAGACAAGGTCCGGCGTGTGTGTGGATGTAGGCTTCCTACTCGAGCGCTGATCGGCAGTTAGAAGGAGTGTGCTGCATTCTGACATGCCGGGCATGCCGAACACATCATCGTCGAGGAGGGAAGAAGTCGCTGCCAGGATGTACCTGGTTAAGTTGGTGGTGGCAGATGTACGTACGAGAGGGTGCTCCGAGGACACCCCTGCAGCTCACGGGCATTGTATGTGACAGAACCTTGTACCTTCTGCGCATACAAGGCATGGCCACCCTTCTTGACGTCCATGTGTATCAAGACCTGGACTGCTGACGCGGACGGGTCTTTACTGTCGGCGCTCTTCGACCTGCAGACTGCCGTATCAAGGCGGCCCGGGGCGATACGACGGCACCGAGCCGCTTGTTCCTTCCCCAGTCAAATAATCGCTTGTTGTAAATTGCCATGACGTCTCTCTCTTGGATCGGTCGTTCACTTCACTACTTGATCTGTGGGGACTTGCTCTCCGGTTGCCGGGGTTTCCCCTTCCTTGCATTTCAATAGTCCTCGCCTGGGATGTTGATGAACATAGCCGCTTGTTGGATTGGTTGGACTACTGCTGACTAGGTGGCAAGAGTTCGTCTGGCGGTTGCTATTGACATTACTTACGTCCGGATCGGAGAGAAGAGGTACTGACTCGGAGTCGGTCTCACCGTCTCAGTGCCAGAGCGCGTTCAACTTCGGACGTTTCATCGGTCTAGCACGCAAGCTAGACTCCAACCGGATGCACTTCCTGCAATGCCGCACTTAGAGGAGGCTCTACTAAGCCGCAGCGTACCTTCAAGCTTGGTCCGCAGGACGCGCTTGCGAATTTCACGTGATCGCGAAGTGGAAGCAAGTTCTCCGAGTTTGTCGGCGTCGTGTCGGCTCCTCCGACAGCCGATTCCACCTGTGGCCACTCTGTGACCGGAGTCCCACTGACTGTACCCTAACGCCCTCGTACGACGCTCGACGTTCACGACTCTCATGTCCACCCTTGCATAGAACGACTTCTCCCTCTTCCGGCGACCACATCGATAATAGTGCGCTAATCATCGTACGACCCTCGAGGAACGCGCGAGAAACTCTCCGGAACGACTGCGCGAGTCATATCAACCCCCTTTGCTTCTGCGCTCGAGTCTTTGCGCCCTCGCGCTCACGACGTCACAGCGCAGGAAGGAGCATACACCATGGCTGTCCTGAGGAAGATCCGGCACTTCGTGTGGGGCGAGATCCCGGAGTCGAAGACGGAACGGAGGCTGCTGCTGAAGATAGATTGGTTCATCTTGTCGTATTGTTGTCTCATGGTGCGTGTGTCCAGATTGCTCTCCATCTGACTGAACTGCCATCTGACATATTGCGCCCCTCGCGTGGCCAGTATTTTTCCAATTGTGCGTCCAGAGCGGTACTCTGTCCGTTCGAGGCCAGGGATATTAACGTGTTTGTGTCCCCCTTGTCCCCCCGGTAGACCTTGACCGCAGCAATGTATCAAATGCGTACGTCTCCGGCATGAAAGAAGAGCTCAACATGCACGGAACGGATTTTAATGTTAGTGCCTCTTCAAGCTGGCCTCGAATATGATTGATGGAAACCGTCCGAACAGCAAATTAACACCATTTTCACCTGCGGATATATCGTGGGCATGATTCCAAGTGAGTATGACTCCTTCTCCATACATCCAGAATGGTACCTGACCAGAACTCGCGTTGCATGGACAGACAACCTCATGCTGCAAGTCGTGCGGCCCCGGATATGGTTCCCTGCGATGCAGATTGTCTGGGGTGTGCTGACGTTCTGGTACGACGCCAATCTGTCAATTGCAAGCCGGCGTGATTGACTTCTGTCTTGTGCTAGTACAAGTGCCGCGAAGACCGTACAGCAGGTCAGCACGCGTTGCTAATCCACAGACAGGTTGACTGATCGTGACACTGATAGATATATGCCATCCGGTTCTTCCAAGGCATAGCTGAATCATCGACGTTTGTTGGGACACACTATATACTCGGGTCGTACGTTACGTCACCGTTCACTTTCTTGTAACCTGTTTTGACGTCTGTGTCCTCAGATGGTACAAGCCTGGAGAGCTCGGGAAGAGGTCGGGTATATTCACGTCCTCTGGCCTGGCTGGCACGCTGTGAGTCTAGCTAGTTTTGCGTACCAGGAGTAATGATCTGACCCTGCTTTCTCAGATTTTCGGGCCTATTGCAGGCTGCTGTGTACACGTACGTTTGTAATGGGTCCATCCGGAAATTGAGCTGACACCTTCGGCTGCCCAGTAATCTGAATGGAACCTCTGGACGCAGTGGATGGCGCTGGCTGTAAGTGTAACACGTTACCTTTTGGGCTGTATCCTCGGATGCTCATCGCACCTTCGTCTTCAGATTCATTATAGATGGCATCATTACAATGCCCATCGCGCTGTACGGGTTTCTGATGTTCCCAGACGTTCCTACCACGACGAAGGCATTCTACCTGTCTGATGAGGTGAGCATACAGAACTTGTTGCCAGCGTACGATACACAATACCTATGTGATGCTCACTTGTCCTCCAGGAACGTCTAATATCATGCGAACGTCTTGAAACTGACAAAAACAAGGACATCACCCACGGGCATCTGTCCTGGAGCCTCATCAAGCGCGTCGTCGGCAACTGGCGGTGGTACGGATGCAGTCTGCTGGTACGTCGTTCATCATTGCAAGCATATCATCCGCCAACCCACGTTGTTCTACCCGATACAGTTCGCAGTTTCGGGCGAGACAGAGAGCTTCGGTTCGAACAACCTGATGGGCCAATGGCTGAAAGCAATTGGAGGCTTCACAGTCCCTCAGATTGGTATGTCCATCCTTCGGAACCACCATCCTCGTGCTGACTCTTCGTTCCCCACGTAGATAACTACCCCTCCGGCGTCACCGCATTCGCCATCGCCTCCACGCTCGTCTGCGCGACGTGGACCGACGCGACGCGCTCACGCGCCCGGTGGCCCGTGCTCGTCTACATGTCCATATGCGTTATCATCGCGAGCGCGATCCTGCTCGCGCCCTCGACCCCGCTCGGGGCGCGCTTCTTCGCGTGGTACCTCGCGGGCGCGAGCTACGCGGGGCAGGCGACGACGTTCGCGTGGGCGAACCAGATCTGCGCGGACGACCACGCCGAGCGCGCGGTCGTGCTCGCGTCGATGAACATGTGGAACAACGTCGTGAACGCGTGGTGGCCGCTTGTGTTCTACCCTGCGACGGACGCGCCGCGGTTCACGAAGGGCCTGTGGGCGATGGTTGGGACGGCCATCGCGACGCTGCTTGTGACGTGGTTTGTGTGGTATATGGAGAGGAGGGAGAAACGGACAAGGGAAGCGCAGGAGGAAGCTGCGGAGCCGGAGAAGGAGGAAGCGGACGAGAGAAGGTCGAGTGGAGGGGAAGATGAGAAGAGCGTGGCGAGTCGACGTTCCTAATGCCACCGTCGATCGCAGATCCATATGTGCTCGCAGACATTCTGGGATGTACTTTCTGTACTATTTCTTGGGTCACCGCGATAGAACTGCGCGTTGTGTGTACGCTCGATCTCATCGTGTTCGCCATGCGGACGTCTAGACGTCCGTGTTACTCAACGTCAACGTCAATATATCGTACACGTCGTGGAGGTATGCAATCCGTACAACAAGAAAACAACAAAATCAATCAATGGGACGTCGAGCACCACCGCAGCGGCCCCGCTATACTCGAATGAGATCATACCATATCAAGACACACCGAGTCAGACCCCTCCTCTCTGCCTCGGGGCCTACAGGGCCCAGGTTACGCGATCCGCCCATCGCCGGGGAGGAGCCCATATTCCCGCAGGAAGTCGAGCGACTCGACTTTCCCGACGTTTTCGAGCTGGATACAATACTGCACCAGTCTGCCCTCCCTGACGTCCCTCCTGAACTGCGACACGTTCATGTCTGGGTTCCTGTCTTTGAGCTCAACGAAGAGTCTCTCCTTGTCCTATGCCATCGACCGCGACGCAATCTTAGCCGATGTGTGCTTGACAAGAATCGTCCTCACTCACCTCCCGCGGGAGCTTGCTCCACACTGATTCTATCGGCGCGTAGGTCAACTTGTGCTTCCCAAGGAAGAACCATCCAGCTCTAGAGGTCTGTAAAGGCGGTCATCAGCGTCCCAGGACGGAGGTGCTTGCGTTTACGTTTACACTCACATCAATGGGCGGGTAGAAAAACAGGTTGACTTCTCCAACATCCTTCAACCAGCGGCGCATCGTGCTCGGATCACCCCAGCCGATCAGGTAGGTGGCAGTCAGGCCTTCCAGGACCACGGGCCTATATACGAATGCAAGGTCGGCGTCGGTGTGGATACGGATGTCGTACCCTGCTTCATACTCCAAGCTGCCCAGATCGCGTCTCAGTGACTAGCGTCCCCTGAACTGGTACTCACACCACGCACCTACAGATCGAGTTGACCTATGAACGGAGTGTCGGTGAGTGTCCTGGACGCAATGGACTTGACCTCAGCACATCGACTTACCACATCCTCTTCAAGAACGAGATTATCGGACAAGATGTCGAAAGGGATCGGTCCGTGGAAGACGTCCGACGACGTCCCTGGACGCTTATCGAACTCAAGGTACCAGGAGAGGCGTTTCTTGCTAGTCGAGGTTGTTCGGGTTCTCGGGGAGTCGGCAGCGGTAGAGGCTGACGCATCAGTCTCTTGGGAGGAAGTACGAGCGGGATTCGTCTTCCTGCTGACACCATCTGTCCCGGCTGGCGGAGCACGGGCTACTGTGAGTGCAGTGTTCACGCTCGCAATGGAGCGTGCGGGTCGGACTGTCGATTCGTCGTCGGACTCGACAAGATTTTCGCGCGTAGGATGCTGGAGCTTCTTCGCGGGAACCAGAGTTACCTGTTTCCGCGCTGTTCGGGTCGCTTCTTCAGGAGGATCCTCAAGGTGGGCCTGACAGTAACACTTCACACATATATGTGTACAGGTGAACGAAGGGGTAACCATACACCACGCACCTCCCGATGACGCAGCAGGTCCTCAATGACCTTGCGCGCATTGTGGAGCTCCATCAATGCATCGTTTCGCTCTTGAATGACGTTGGCGAGCTCCGGAATCTTGGCCTCAAGAACCTGATGCAACTCCTCGTTCTCCTGCTCGAGCTGGCGGATCTCCAACGCACGCGAGAGGTTCTGAGCTTCGAGCTCCTCGACCTTGATTTGAAGAAGTCTCGTGCGCTCGTCGACGGCTTGCGTTACTTGGCGAAGCTGATGCTGGAACTTCCCCACACCTGTCATCAATACGGCAAGCTGGTAGCCACGAAAGCGTCCGATTAGCCACCGTACTGCGCCCACACCACCAAACTGACCACAAAGGGAGCACATACCTCGCCATGTAACACCTGGAGTTCGGATATAGGCGGCTCATTGGGAGCATCGGCGACAGCCATGGTGGTCAGGAGAGAGAGCAGCGCGAGCGTGCTTGCACAAAGACGTCAATATGGCAACCGAGGATTGATTGCGACGTCCGACGGGACGTCGCGGGTGACCTGAAGACGCAAGGGCCAAAACGGGCGGATTGGCTGCGAGTGCGGCGTGTCCAATGGCAGGTCCAGCGTCGTCCGAGGAGACTGCAGTAAATTACAGAGGGTCCCGCCATGTGCTAGTCACCGGCCTGCCTTCCAGCTTCTCCCGATTGAGGATGCCTGAGTCGGCAGCTGGGGTTTATTGATTACGTGCTTCTGGACCCAGGCCATGCCCTGGGTTCACATACGAAGGAGCGATGGTATCAGTGTCCTCTGCGAGTGGCCGAGGGATCCGCTATCCGATTGAGGACGGGCAGTGGGACTGGGACTGGGATGACTTTCTGAGCCAAACCCCCTTGCTGCCCAAGACGCTGCAGCGCGTCTCCACAGATTGAGCACGCCCACGTGGTCGCGACACTCCGCGCCAACCATCGCGGAAGCATCTCGCGCGGGCGGCCGTCCTATCGCCTCCCGCGGCCCGTTCCTCGTCCCCCTCGTCGCCCGCCGATAACCCAGCGCAGATCCTCTTCCACGACCAGAGCACCAGACGCGACAAAAGACACACGAACCCGCGATGTCTGCCCAACGCCTCCTCGTCGACATCCACACCCATGTCTACCTCCCGCGCTACGCTGCCTTCCTCCGGAGCCGCACCTCCGTCCCGCGTATCTTCACGCGCACCTCACCAGAGTCAGGCAAGCCAGAGGAACGTCTCCTCATCCTCGACGATGAGCCCAGCAGCGGACGCCCCATCGGATCACAGGTACCTCCCGCGCCGCTCGCGTTCTCCTGGCATCCTGAGCATCGCTGAAGCAGATCTCGCGCGCCGCGCGTAGTACTGGGACAGAGACGAGAAGCTCAAGTTCATGGACCGCCATGCTATTGACGTGTCCGTAGTGAGGTGCGTTCCACACCCCGTCTCTCATCGTACTTGCAAGAAGTGACCCTCCTGCGACGCGGCAGTTCTGCGAACCCATGGCTCGACTTCCTCCCCGCCCAGACCGCGCACACCCTCGCAGGCGAGCTCAACAATGACCTCGAGACGTACTGCTCGACTGGGCCCTCCCTTGCCCAGCAGAACCTCAAGCGGCTGTACGGTTTCGGCCTCCTTCCGCTGGTCCCAGGGGCGACTACCGACTCCCTCGTCTCGACCGTCGAGCAGATCGCGTCCCTCCCCCACCTCAAGGGCATCATCATGGGCTCGCGCGGTGTCGGCAAGGGGCTGGACGACGAAGCGCTTGAGCCGGTGTGGGCCGCACTCGAGAAGGCGGGCCTCGTCGTGTTTCTGCACCCGCACTACGGCGTAGACAAGAACGCGTGGGGCGAGAAGGAAAACGGACATGTGCTTCCACTCGCGCTCGGTTTCCCATTCGAGACGACTATCGTGAGTAGCAGTGCGCCATGTAACCTCTGAAAAAAATAGTCTAACCTCGCGCAGGCGACGACGCGGTTAATCCTCTCTGGGGTGTTCGACCGCTACCCTAACCTCCGTGTACTACTCGCCCACTCCGGAGGTGCCCTCCCCCAACTCTCATCCCGCCTCGCATCCTGCATCACGCACGACCCGCTCGTCGCCTCGCGCCTCAAGCACGACGCCCGCTACTACCTCGGCAAGCTCTACTTCGACGCCGTCGCATACGGCTCCGAAGAGCTGGGCTTCGTCAGCGACGCGATCGGCCGGGCAGAGAAGTACGCCAGTGCTGGCGCGTCCGCGGCGGCGTCGAGCGCAAAAGGCACCGACGGCACGGAGAAGCGGAGGGCAGGCGCGAAGCGGATGATGTTTGGGACGGACCACCCGTTCTTCCCGCCGCTGAGCGAGACGGGGAAGTGGAAGAGCGTGGTGGAGAACCTGGAGGCGATCGACGGGGTGTATGGGTGGGACGAGGCGGACAAGGATGCGGTGCGGGGAGGGAACGCGTTCACGCTCTTCAGCCTGGGGTCTTGAGAGTACTTGGTTGTCTGCCGGATAGGGCTACATTGTAGGTATGGTGAAAATGTACAAAATCCAGTGCTGTTCTACATTGCTTGCGTGCAACTTCTTACTCCTTGTATCCCTGACGATACCCCTACAGGTCCTTCGGCTTCTGGATCTTCAAGCTGAAGTCTATGTGCTGCACCGACTGGTGCACGGCGCTGGTGCTGATGATGTCGATTGCTGGAACGGTCGTTAGTTCTCATTGCACAATAAACCGGCTATGTGCGCGATACTCGATACTTACCGTTCAGTGCTCGCTCATGGATGTTGGCCTCGGTGACATTCCCGCTACTCTCGAACAGGAACTTGCGTTTCCCTGCCCACTTCTCCTTGAGGCGACTAGCAACGCCTACGAGCTCTGCGCCTTCCATGTTGTCCAGCATAACGATGTCCGCTCCTGCGTCGATCGCCTCGTCCGCCTCCTCTTCCGAGCCGACCTCAACCTCGAGCAGGAGACTGAATCCTCCGACCTTCCGAGCTTGTTGGACGGCCTTGGTGATGGAACCTGCAGTACATTGGGTGTATGAGCAGTTGCATGCCCAGGGCAAGTCCCCGTCCAAGAGCCGAGACACAGTCAAGTAGCCATCGTGCCGGTCATGGCAGCGTGCATCGTGACACAGGTCAGATAAAAGTAACAAAACAAGGTTGCATGAGCACGACAATCCTCATACAATTGCTAAAGAGACGCACCCGAAGACCATATGTGGTTATCCTTGAGCATGATCATGCTCGACAGGTCGTGCCGGTGCGGGTCGATCCCGCCCACGAGCATGCCGTACTTCTCCACAAGCCTGAAGCCCGGCGTCGTCTTGCGCGTGCCCGCGACGATGCCCTTGTACCCGCTCTCTCTCGCGAGGTCCTTGATCTTCTTCGATCTGTGCAAAGGGGCGAGTCCATGTCATGTTTGCCTTCTATGGGAGAAGCTGGGAGAGGGGGGAGACGTACTGTGTCGCGATGCCGCTGCAGCGTGCGAGGAGATTCAGCGCGACACGCTCGCCGAGGAGGAGGTGCCGCGCCTTCCCGCGGACGGTCGCGACGTGCTTGACGGGCTCGAACGTCGCGCCCTCCTTCAAGTGCCATTCAACCCTGCCGGGGAGCACATGTCAGTTCATCGCGTACACATCTCGCGCTCAACGTCTGGAGGACCGCCAAGGCAGACACCAAGCGGTCGGTCGGCGGGGAATGAGTAGGTACGGAGGAAGCGGGCGGTGTTTGAATGGGGTGGCTAGAACACGGAGGAGAAACACCTTGCGACAGGCATGGAAGACGACTTACTCGCAGCCTAGCTGGGTGAAGACCTCCTCGAAGAACGGCGCACCCGCGAGGACGGCAGTCTGCTTGCCCTTCCCTAGCAAGAACGCCTCACGCTGCACTTCGCCGACGACGAAGCCTCCGTAATCGAACGAAGGGGTGTCTTCCTGGAGCCATGTGGTGATCTGAGTCTTCCAGCTCGGCGGCAGCAGATGCGCGAAGTTATCGACCTCGTCCTGGGAGGCAGCCATGGTGATAGTCAAGGAGAAAGCGGCAGTAAGCTCTGCGCAATATTTCAGCGATAGTTGCAGAGCTCAGTAAGACGGCAAGGAATTCGAGGCAATGTCATCATCGCTGCCGCTCGTTCAACCGGGCCGGCGCCGCGGGCATACTTACTTAGCAGGGTCGCCAACTGTTTTTCGATGCAATTTCAAACTGTCCTCCACAGGCCAGTAGGATGAGACACTAGTATAGATTGTGATGCACGCTCGTGATACTCAACTATATAGTAACGAGCAGCGAGGCGACAGTCCAAATACCACAAACGAGGGGAGGGAACATCTACCCTAGAGTGCGGGATAGTCCAATCGTACGTAAACCATCGTTCGAGTCAGAGACAGACCAAGTTCGTAACAAGCCTACTGAGAGGAGAGATCGTCCACCGAACACCACCCGACACATTTTAGGCGAGGAACGCGCCAAGGAGAGCGAGACCGGCGAAGAGGCCAGCCTGCATGCCCATGGAAGCGGAAGCACCGTTGCTACCGGTGGGCGTAGTGGAGGTGTCGGAGGAGGTGGGGTTGAGGGCGTCGGTGGTGCTGCCAGTCGTAGCAACGGTAGCGGTGCTGCCCGTCGGAGTGACGGTCCTGGAGGACGATGTCGGGTCAGAAACCGAGGCAGTAGAGGTGATCAAAATCGGCGAGTACTCACAAAACGCTGCTGCCTTGGGTAACAGAGCCAGTCGTGGTTGCAGAGAGGCTGGAGGAGGCCTGCGAGATAGTGAACTGGTTGGACTGGGCGAGGATGGAGTTGAGGTTCTCGCTGTCCTGAACAAGGTTGACCTGGAAGCCAGAGCCAGCCTTCCAGCCCTCGCTGGGTGGGTTCACAGTCATCGACCCCTTGGTGCCATCAACGAGGGCGGCAAGGACCTGAGATGTGGGAGGGTACACGGCCTACCGCCCGCCAGACTGGTCAGTCCATACGCCCCGTACTCTCTGAACATGTCTCTCGTACCTGGTTGACAAGGACGATGGTGAAGTTGGCGCGGTCTGTGGAGACCTTGTCCCATGCGACGACGTTGGGGCCGGTGAGGGTCCAACCGGTCGCGTTGGTGGGCTGGGTGACCTGGTAGGCGAGGGCGGAGGCAGCGAAGGCGAGGAGGGTGGCGACGGAACGCATAGCTGTCGAGGAGCGAGGCGTGCTGGTGAGGGATGGAGTTAAAGGACAGGAGCGGGAAAGGAACGTGGAGGATGCGCGACGAAGCGTGCGGCAGAGGGGAAGGCTGTCTGTGACGGTTGGGAGACAAGGCGAGAAGCTGCCAGCCCAACGATGGCCTCCTCAGACCGCCCCCAGCCGCCACCCCATATCCGGTAGCAGTCCAGGCCCCGTCACTGCCACAAAACCCAATTTAATCGCGCTTGCCCTCGCTTGCCTCGGGCTCCAGCTCCGTCTCGGGAACAGGCGACAGTCCATGGTCACGCTCGCATTACATCGTCGCTGCAGAATTGACGTTCTGCATGTAACGCTCACTGTCTTGCACACCCATCGTCCTGGCAACCTGACTCAAGTCCACGGAAATGCACCGGTGTCAATTTTTCTGCATGTCACATACCGACGCCACGCCGTGCATTTCAGACAGCGGCACGTTCTTGGCCGTCCTGCTCTAACTTGCACAGAATACTCTCCGCATCCGCCCACAAGTCTGTCTGTCCCCATAGCCCTGTAATAGCCGTAATGATCATCCAGCACGACCGCTCGTCGATGAGCTCAGCTGCATCTCCGGCCTTTATCCCGTCTGCGGCTATGGAACGCCGCCGCGTTTCCGCCACGAGTCCCATACAGCCCCGAGCGAGCCCGCGCAGGAGGCTCGTCTCGTCTCCGGAGATCCAGTCGTCGACTCGGGACAGAAGCGAGAAGATCCAGCGTCCATGCGACTGCGTGATCTCGGTGTACGGGAGCCGTCCCTCCTCCAGGCGACGCTCTATCCAGTGTCCGAAGTACATCAACAGATGCAGGGCGTAACGCTGTGGATACAATCAGGTCTCAGTCGACATAGGGAGAAATCGGACGTACATGATCGATGTGCTGCATGAGTGCCGGTGTAGGTTCTCGAGGTAGGTACACGAGGGGTAGTATCTCACCGTCCTCCGCGTCCATGAGTTTTGGGTCGCTTGTTGATAGTTCTCCGGCCCGGGGGTCGGGAACCAGAGGTGAAGGTAGAGGTAGGTCCCTTGGGGTCGTAGAGGGTGTGGCGAAGGGCGGACCCGTGGGCGCCCTGGGCGACTCACTATGCACGTCCGAGACGTCATAGGGTAGAACAGCATCGTCGGGAGCTTCTTCCCTCACGGCCAATCCCTTTTTCATGTTTCGCTGTTGCCATCGCGTGGGTTTGGGCTGCTTAAGTTTCTTCGGCGGATTCCACTCACTCTCCGGCCGTCCCGCGAGGAACGCCCACCACAGGTCGCGCTCCTTCTTGTCCGGCATCACCTTCGAGCTATAATCAGGGATGTGAACGTGGATAGTGGGCTGGGTGGAATTCTGCAGTACAGCCGGGCGGGGCAGAGTAGCGTTAGTGCTCAACCTCCGTGTGCGTACGGAGGTGCAGCGTACCTTACGGAAGTTCTTGAACCGCCTCAAGAACGTTTCACGCCATTCTTCGGATGGGAGGATAGCTTTGTGTGACGGTCCCGAGTCCGCTCCTACCGCCAGTGCCTCAGCAGACGGAGCAGGCACATCCGGCAGCTCGTAGGGGTTGACTACTCGGGTGACATGGGGAAGGGACCGTGCATCGCGACTGTTTCAAAAGTCTTAGTGAATGGCACTTAAGGTTAGAACTAAATCACCCATACCGTACAGTGAAGAGGTACTGCATGCCATCCATTGGCACGCCGTCAAAGGTATCCGGGAGGTTTGCCACCGGGAGTACCTGGCGTCCCAGCATTGGCTCCTCATCGTCGGAGTCCTCTAATTCCTCTGCTTTTCGTTTGATCGCGTGCGACATGAGTTTGAGAATGAAAGGCCAAAAGGAGGAGTGCGGGTGAGATTACGAGTCGTGGATGCAGAGCAAGTTATGGGCGCCTGCAAGACACACCTTGCTTCCCACTTTCTTCTGGTTCGTCCTCTGGCTCGGAACTCAGACTAAGGGCGCACTCGCCCCTCTCACACTATTCACCATGGCGGACGTGGAGGAAGACAGCATGGATCTGGAGACGCTGCAAGCCCAAATCGATATGTCTATGGCATTCACACATGATCTGGTCTCGGGATGGATGAAGGCCTCTAAGGCCAAACTTCCCTCTTCCTCAAGCGCAAATGATGACCGAGAGCTAGAGGAGTATATGCGAAAGCCACCGAGGTAAGTGTTACATAC
The DNA here is from genome assembly GCF_003813185.1 of Lentinus tigrinus ALCF2SS1-7. Lineage (NCBI taxonomy): Eukaryota > Fungi > Basidiomycota > Agaricomycetes > Polyporales > Polyporaceae > Lentinus > Lentinus tigrinus. Next base: position 246,214 of record NW_027137911.1, on the reverse strand, counting down.
TACTCTTCCTGGTATGCCATGAGTATCGTGCTCATACTCCCTCGCGTAGGTTAGGTGTCGGTGCGTCCGCGCCCGAGTCTACCGGCGTACTCAGCCGCGAGACGGCAAAGTTGCGTAACAAGCTGGTTGGCAACAGCAAAAAGCGTGCTAGAGAGGAGGAGGACGCCCTCGGTTCGAGCTCCGCCAATGCTGCCTCTCAACCGATCATCATCTCGGATGACGAGGAGGACAGTCGTGCGCGGGTGATCACCAAGAAGGCCAGGATAGACCCCTTCGCTCCAAAAACCAAAGAAAACAAGAAGAAGGGGAAAGCAGACTCTGTGCAGGCCCTCCCCTCGGCGCCTCCCGCTGCGTCCCCTTCCAAGAAAGCGGCGGCGCAGGAAGCGAGCACCACAGGCCCTCTTCCCCAAGATATTGCGTCCAAGGGAGCTGTCGTCGAAGATGGTGAGGGTCCCTCGACTCCGAAGAAGAAAAAGAAGAAAAAGAAGCACAAGGCGCACAGTGACGGTGCAGGGGACCCGCAGTCTATCGCATCCGCACCGCGAGAACCCGCCTCTATGCCCGTCTCTGGCAAGCACGGAACTGAGGCCTCCGCGGCACCCGGTGTCTCAGAACCTTCGTTGTCCGCGAAGCTCCCCATACCCGTCAGTACGAAGGCACCGTCTCCAAGTATGTCTCCCTGCATCACATCGTAGCCGTACTGTTGACAGAACGCTTTCTCACCTCAGAGCTCGCACTAAATGATGCACCGAGTTCCCAACCACAAAATCCAGCAACCCCTGTACGGCCGCCTTCAGCCGCACCGCAGTCTTCACCTCTGCGTCTCGATCCCTTTGGGAAGCCGTTATTGAACTTATCCGGACCACCTCCTGTGGCTGACGAGGAGCAGTCTGCGTCGCCGAAGAAGAAGCGCAAGAGAAAGAAGAAGAAAAAGCAGGCAGTCTCGGCGCCGGACGTTGCTGCCAACCCGGTCGAGCCAGATGGGCAGGATGAGGATGAGGATGAGTAGCAGTTGGTGTTGACTTCGGCGATGGTGTGTGCACGTCGATGCCTGCGAATGGTGACATAGTCGCTCATGGTGCATGTCCTCCTCTGTTGTGCGCAGCTTATTCACAGCCCATATATTGGTTATCTCACATCCTCTATAGCAATACCTCCGTTGCGTAACGGCAATTTCGCATCCACCGCCCTAATGGGTAACACATGCATACCTGGATTCTGGTTGCAGAACGGAACTACAGTACGTGTACATACAACAGCTCCATGCCAATAGAGAATTCCGACGAATCGGTCGTGCCATCGTAAAAGAACATAATTTCGTGATGCCTGCACCTCCATCGAAGTCTCACCTGCGCCACCAACGGTTCTTGTTGACGGCGCAGTCAATTTTGACGGCAAGAGCCTCATCCCTCCGCTGCCGCTTTCGCCTCCGCCTCTCCCGCCGCCTCTCCTTCGCAACCCTCTCCCGGTGGTGCAACGCAGCCGCCTTGCGCTCCACATCGCCGGAGATCTGAGCCATCAAGAGCGAGAAGCAGCCATGATGGTGCGGCCTGACACGGTGGTCAAAGCGAAGCCAGTGGCCGTGATGCCGCTCGCCATAGTACGCGTCCGTCGCATACCGACGGCGACCACGGTCATCGACGACGACAGCCTCGTGCCGTCTGCGGCTTCGGTGACGGTGGTGGTCGCGTCCATCGTGTTCGTCGTGGTGGTCATGATGGTGATGGTGTGAGTGGCTGCTGCGATTGCGTCCGGGGATGAACCAGAAGAGCCCGCCCCCGCGCGTGCGACGGAACTCCTCGGGGTGCTCCCTCTTGTAGATGCGCAGCGCGCGGGCTTCCTCCATCTCGCGGATGCCGGCGTGACGGGTGTGTTTGTTGCGAAGGATGGTGCCGCGGAGCTTCGTGACCCAGCCGTGGATGGTAGACACCTTGTGCCGATGGTGGCCGTGACCGCCCTGCCATTCACATAGAGGTCTGAGCCTAATTGCCAGTACTCAAGAGCACAAGTGCACGCACCGAATCCCATTCTACTACTGTTGGCATGTTTACGGTGTGTTCAGGTGGGCGCAGAGAGGATGTGGTATTGCATGAACGGGTATCTTGGCAGGCAGCCTGAGGTCCTGGGAGTGGAAGCCGCGTTCCAGTTTGTTCACCGCGATCGGTTGTTTGTACACGCGCGCGTCACGCCGCACGTGAGTTTGGGTTACGCGCGTCAACCGAGAGTCTACTTGACACTGACAGGCTTGAGCTTCTCTGGAGCAAACCTCGAGTAACGTAAGTATAAATGAGCGCATAGCCCGACACGGAGAGCTCACATCACGCTGGCGTGTCTTGACTGGGAGTTTGAGGACAACAGAGAATGCCGCTAAAGAGCCTCTTCATCCGAGTCGGCTAATGACATACTGGAATGTCAGCCAGTATGTAGTAAGACACAGTAGGGTCGTATGGGCGTGTGGTTGACAACTAGCGCATGCATGCTGACGCGCTGACGTCGTCTCCACCTTCACATCTATCCGGTGCGTCCCTTCTCTCTTCTCCTGTCGGATGGAGGCATGCCGAGATCACTCTATTGCTAGGGCAGATGATACAGGCTGATACGGTGGCTCACGGTTCTTCGACCCCAAGAAAGTCTTTTTCAAGCGTTTCTTGCCGTCACTGAGGTGGTCCTCAACGCACAAGCCCATGGTTAACACGGTACAGTACTCAAGATGCCGTCCTGAATCGGTGATCATGCCTTCGACCAGTCGCGGCCCACATATTTGCGACATTTGTGGCGTCTTGTATTATCGAAGCTCGTGTCGCCGACTGGCCGTCACTCGCGATTGCAAGACGGCTGAACGGGACAGGCACGATGGCTGTGGGTTTCTGCCTTAAGGCGGCAAGCCAGCGTCTGACATACGGCCATGTTTGGCAGGCACCGCCGTGCCTGGGCCGCTCTCGCGCCCAACGACCCGCGGCTAGGTCGACCGCCTCCTCGTTCTCGACTCTCTTGACTGACCTCCGCGCTGCGGGGTTGCCATCCTCGCCGACAATTTGACCCTGTATCTTCCGAACAACGCTCGTGCTCGAGGCCCTTCTTAAAGACCCCATACGCAAACTCGCTCAGACGCTATCCGGGTTTTCTCGTCTGGCCTAATACCAGGCAGGAGATTCATTCCTCAGTGATCTCTCCCCATCTACCGAGTCCATCATTACCCCGCGCCCCACTCTCGACATGGAAAAGCAGTTCGCGTCGCTCAACCTCGATACCACGGACCCGCTCGTGTGCCCCTTCTCCGGCAGCAGGGCCAGCACCAAGTCGTCCTCGCGGTCAACTGAGTCGCATTCCCCTACCGAGACCGAAAACTCGCAGACGCCTCTCCACTCCTCGTCATCTCACACCGAGTACGACACCCATCAATGTCCCATATTCACACAGGAGGTCGACCCTCTCCTAATCAAGACGTCGCTGGAGGATCGTATCGCCTACCTCACCGACTTCCTCAACTTCACCTCTCGCGACGCTGAGATCATCAGTAAGATTGCGCCTTCTGTGCACGACGTCATCCCATCGCTCGTAGATGGGATGTACGCGAAGCTCTTCGAGTTCGATATCACGAAGAAGGTCTTTATGACGAGGAATCAGGTACGTGTTCTCGCCATCCTGTGCATCATCCACACACACCGACTCCTCGGAACGTTACAGGGCTTTGATGGACCCCTTCCCCAGACGCTGGAGGAGCTTACACTGGACAGTGCCCAAATCGTCTTCCGGAAGGTACGTTCGCAGTGTGCAGTGACGTTCGGACCGGGACTGATCTGTGTTCCAGGTGTTCATGAAGGCATGGGCGCGTCGGGTGCTTACGGCAGACTACTCGACCGGGAAGACCTGGGCGTACATGGATAAGGTCGGGATCATGCACACGGGTGCTTCGCCGTTTAAGCACCAGCGCACGATGGGCATCGCACCCCTGAACGTACCATGTGAGTCTTAGGCAACTTCCGGGTACCTGTGTCGTGGGCTGACGTGCGTTCAAGATCGTGACATTGCCTTGACGCTTGGCTGGATCCAAACGGTGTTACACACGGCTATTCTTCAACTTCCGGAGAGTACTTGCCCTGTTTCCGAGAAGGTCGAGGCTGTTTCCGCCATCAACAAGGTACGTCTATTTGCTATTTGCTTGATCAATTATGTTCCTGACATGTCCGCAGGTTCTTTGGATTCAAAATGACCTCTTCTCTCGCCACTACATCGGAGACTAGGTGGCCGCCTATACCACGCATGGCATCACGCCTTAATTCACGAAGTGAGTCGGTGGTCTTTCGCTGTGCCAACTTGCGTTGTATCTCATACATGTTCACTTGTAGCCGGGACGACAATACACTAATTGGCTGCATCTACAACACAAGACTGTACTACAAACTACAAGTAGCTTATACGCGACCACAGTGGCGTCATGTACTGAGCATATTTATCGCTATACCAGCAGCACTGCACTTGCTGTTCCTGTGTCAGTCCAGCATGAGTCTATTGCGCAGACACTGCAAGCACGGGTCCCTGCTGCACCAGATTATAGGCGGTGCATAGTGGCGAGCGTAGTTAACCTATCGTCCAGCTATCATCCAAAAACGTCACGTGTTGGGCCATAGGCAGCGTATAGGCGGTCGACAGGTTTCCTTTGTGCACCAGCGCTTGCCCTTGTCCTCGCCTATCGCCTGGTGCAAAAGGGACATGCGCTTGCAGTGAGACTGCGGGCAAGCATCTGGACGCGCAGTCACCCTGATCCTATTGCCTGTTTGTGATACTCACCTATCAAGAGGTGTCTCTTAGCACTCTCGTAGAGTCTGAAACTGCTTTCCGGGCGTGTCCCACAAAGTAAGTCCCGCTTGTCGCTCTGCACTCGTTGGTCTCCCGGTTTCCAGTGACAAATAGACGAGGGCCTATGCACCCGGAGCTATGGGAGAATTCCGAGAGAGCCACATGCTACTCGTCTCTGTATCTCCCCACACTCTACAGTGACGGCAAGGCTGCGAAAGATCTGCATACAAGCAACAGAACGGCGTCAAGGTATCCGGCAGACGTGGCTCCGGAGTGTACGGTCCAACTCTTACCATATATGGTAACTAGGTTCGAGAAGTCACCGCCTTTCCATACAGCCTCTACCTCGAGGACTCGCTTCATTCCCTATCCACCTTAATGCAATGCTAGGTGGTGGAATGGCCAGACAATTGGACAAGCGGAGGCGAATATCTTCCGCGTGTATGGCGAGGATGCATCTCACCTTGACTCATCCCGGTCAGCTCAGGGCGAGAGTTTCAGACACGAGGCAGACCAATTAACGCTTCGGAGAAGTACGAAGAGCTGAAGCGATATCTTGCGACGCAGCTCGTATCCATGCCAGTGGTGTCATAGACGTACCGTGGAGACATATCGCCGGTGCTTGAGAAAGGTCGGAGCTGAGGCACGTCTCAGCGCGAGGGAGTGCACAAAACAAGCGACATATGGATGGGAGGAGCATCAAATTCGGTCCTAATAAATCAAGCATGATAGTCATCCTGAAATAATCCCGAGATGCTACTACGCCTGCGCAGATATTGAGCGAGTCCCCGAGATCCAGGATCGCGTGGAGATTTGGCAGATTGTGACAGGAAGCAGGGCGGCTTCGTGCCTAGTGTCCAAGAACGGCAGAATAATCGCGCGCGGAGAAGTATAACTGTGATGGATCTAGTTGCGCTCGATCACTCGTATTTCTTGATGCCAGACTTCTCCGGAGATATAATGTGCGGGTTGTGTATCGCCTGAGGCAAATGACGGTGCACGATGCAGGTAGCTTGCGGCTGAGGATATGTCGAGGAGGAGTCTTGAGAACAACTGCCGGTAGAGGCGAGACACAGCAAGGCTACAGCTTCAGAGAGTTATGGACGAGCGGACAGCGGCGGGATGGCAGAACTGGCAGAGCAATGACGTTGACGGTCAAGCTCAGACGACACGTGGGGCGCTTCGGGAGTACGCGCTCACGTGCGCCTCATCGGCGCCGTCGAGTAGTATATTCCTGTGCAAGTGTACCGCCCTGCACTCAGCAACTGCCATGACGCCGTTGTGCATCCGGCCATCCACTTCACCGCGAATGAGCCTTGTCGCTGTACCCGGCGGGAGCACAGCGCGACCGCCGGAGGGCGGAGGCTACATAACCCAGCATGTGCCGACGGTCATTCTCCAGTCCGGCAGCGCGACAAGAAGCACTCGCCCAGCGCGACAGGTAACCCACGAGCAGCACTTGGACAAGGATGGTTTGGAGGAATATCAACGCAATCATAGACGGCAAGCTCTATTTGGGCACGTATGTGGTCCATGCACTGGTTTCCACTGACAGTTCTTCTCTAATGGAACTCCCACCTTTTCCTCGCAGGATCGACGCTGCCATTTCTCCTAGGACGCTCGCAGATAGACGTATCACGCACATTGTCTCTGTTGGCTCCGAGCCCATCCCGGCGGACAACCCCGCTTCTGGCATCCGCCACCTCCGCATCCGCGTCGAGGACGTCGACTATGCCGACTTACTCATCCACCTGCCTGTAGCCTGCCGCTTCATTCACGAGGCTATCAACGCAGGAGGAACTGTGCTCGTGCATTGCGTCCAAGGCCTGTCTCGCAGTGCCACCGTCGTTGCTGCATATCGTGAGTACTGCTCCATTCTGGGGGATCAACGCTTTAGAGCTGATCCTGACTTTCCTCTAGTTATGTACTCCCGGCGCATTGAGGCTAGCGAGGCTATGGAGATCGTCCGCAGAGGTATTTACATCGGCCTTTTGTTATGATGTTGTGTCTAACGCCTTGATAGCGCGCGAGCAAGTCTGGATCATCCCTGGCTTCCAGGTATGCAATCACGTCGATGGTGAATATCGCTTGCCTCACAGATATTACAGGAGCAGCTGGTCCTCTTCGGCCTCTGTCAATACAACCCGTCGCCGAGCGAAGGCATATACATCAAATGGCGCCAGAAGATCGACCGTTACCTCCAGCAACATGGCCAAGGCAGTTCCCGTCGCTGAATCCTATCCTACTGCAGTATCAACTAATATCTGAATAACGTGACTTGGCACTCCTAGATGGATGCATCTCGCGTCCCACTACCCTAGACGTCTACACCGACATTGCTTCCATTATCTATGTTCAAATCTTTCTCTGTCTTCTTACCGTCCTCGCCGCTCGTTCTGTTGTCTGTTGTAACACCATCTTGCGGTAGTTAGTCCAAGTTGTATCCTACTATATCTCCTAGTCTCTCCCGCTTTGCAATCCACTCATTTCTTGACCCAACGATTCGGTACTCACACTGACCGGGTAAACGTTCGTGATTATAATAGAACTCGCGTGGCCGGCTCCACCGTGTCAAACAGAGCGCGCGTCGGTGGCTGAGAGCGGCCATGCTCTCTTCGCGCGGGACATGTTCGTTTCACCCCTACTGGCCATACCCTCTAAGTTATCTCACATACCTAGTTTCGTCACTCTTTATCACGACAACGCTTCTTCGCAATGCCAGTTACGACCGCTTCTGCTGCCATTCATATAACCCCTGGTGCGGCGTCTCTCTGTGGAAACTAAGCCGTTTTGACCATACGCTCTCGTTCAGTCGTCATCAAGACCTTCTTCAAACATTCCAAGCGCAAAGGCATCAAGCTTAAGGATGGAGATAAGTCAGAGCAAGCTTTGGACGACCTCTTCTATGACCAGTACGTGTCCATGTCCTTTCCGGAGCCGTGCAAAGTGTGAAATACCATCCCAGGGCCTTCCATATCGTCAAAGCATTCATAGAACTCGGGACGAAGAACACTGTCGAGTCTTTACAAGCCTTGTATGTGACATCCGCTTCAGTCATTCGCGGCGGACTGACGTTTCGTTCCAGCACGAACACCCATGTCCCTGCACCTTATTGGTGCGCGGTTGTGCCCGTGAAGATCCCCCTGGCATCATGCAACCAGGCGGCGGATGCTTTGATAGAATGGTTTGGTCCCGAGGAGCTGAAGCGCGTCGTTGGTGGCGAACGGTGGTGGCAAATCCGTGGACTTGACTGGATTGACGCCGAATGGGTCACGGAGAAGGAATACCTTGACGATCGTTCGTTCGCAGAAGAGGACCACTACACGGAGGAAGAGAAGACTACCTTGCGTATGGAGCACTTGGACAGAGTGATGGTATGCCAGCTATTCGACAGTACATCCTCATTGCTGACACGGAGCGGTAGCTTTATGTGCACGGAGGTTGGTCATGGCTTAGCTGCATGATGACGCAAGTAACGCGAACTGAGTTGAGTTCTCCGCAGGTGCATACTTCTGGGGGTCCATCAGTATGTTTTGTTCTTCTCATGCGAAGATGCTGGCTACTTACACAGCGCAGATACTCACCGGTACCAGATCATACGCTATGGTATGTGCCACATGACGTCAGGGCTCCAATTGCCCGCTCACACTGCCACCTCTTCATAGCTAGGAAAATGCGGGGACGAGCGTTCGCTGTAAATTATCGGTGAGTTGCGCCCATGCCATGTGGACCGCATTTGCCTTCTGATCGCCGACTGGCTACAGGAAGGCACCGCAATACCCCTGGCCTTGCCCTCTCCAGGATGTCCTGGCTGCCTGTAAGTACTCCGCCGCACATCCTCGTCATTAAAACCTCTCACGCAACACGTCCAGATTTCTATCTGACATCGCCGCCTCCCGGCTCCGTTCACAAGCCCGTCCCTCCTTCCAAGATGGTGTTCGCCGGAGATTCGGCAGGGGCTGCACTATGCCTCACAGCGCTTACCGTACTGCGAGATTTGGGACTTCCTCAACCTGCCGGGGCCATTCTGATCAGTCCATGGGTCGACCTGACGCATAGCTTCCCCAGTGTGCTGACCAACACTGCCACGGTACGTAGGCGCGTCTCGCATTTCACTAAGGTCTTGCTCATATGCTGCCTTCTAGGACATCATCCCTCCTCATGGGTTCATTCACAAACCATCACCGCTCTGGCCTGTGCATGTGAAGCCGGAGGGTGGCTATACGCGCGTTGTTCCTACGCAGACTAACCCTCCGCCTCAACCTGGACATGCTGACAAGCTCAAGCCAGACGCTGGCGAAGTGGCTGACCAAATCAACCAGCGACTGAGACAGACCTTTGAACGCGGGGAGGAAGTGCATTCTGCTGACCTGAAGGACTTTCCGGATGGCGCTCCTCCGCAACGTGAGATGCAAGAACAGGACTGCGTGGATGCTGAGAATGCTGCGACTCTGACCGATACTCCGGAACCAAGTCAAGACCTAGACACTGATGCCGCATTCGAGTTTTGGGAGCCGAAGCCTCCGAAGGTCCTCATGCAAGACCCGAATACTACACCGCTGGAACTACGCGCGCAGATCCAGCTGTATGCTACCACAGAGTACGTCTCATGCATATAAGCCGACTTAAATCATCGGCGTCTGACTTCGTCAATCAGGCAACTGTCGCATCCTCTTGTCTCGCCGATCTTGCAGTCATCTCTAGGGAATCTCTGCCCTCTCTATATTCTCGCAGGAAACGGAGAGTGTCTCCGGGACGAGATTGTATACATGGCTCACAAGGCGGCACATCCCAAGGAGTATCCAACTCGGAATGGGGTCCTTCGTGAAGGGCATCGGCAGAAGGAAAATGCTGAAAAGTTCCAGACCCCTACGAAGGTAGGACTGCCATTCATGTCTAACACAGTTCCTCTTGAACATGCATCTCTCTTCAGGTTCACCTACAGGTCTTCGATGGTAAGCAAACACTCGTTCTGTGAGGGTGATTTGCTGATGTAAGATTGCTCCGTACAGACATGTGCCACGTATTGACTGTGTTCACTTTTACTGAGCCCGTGCGTCACGTATTGGAACGCCTCCTGCGTACCACTCACCTCGTCACAGGCGAAATACGCGTATCGTGCGATAGCGCAGTTCGTCAAGCATGTCGTCGACAACCCTGGAGCGCACCTGGAGCGGAATCCCTTCCCAGAATTTCACAGGCCTCCATCTCAAATATCCGACACCGAACCTGTCCATAAGCGCGACCGGCATCGATCTCCTTCGGAGAAGACTCCTGATACTGCAAAGCCTCTCCTGAGTTCAACTCAGTCCGAGATCGATAAGTACCGTTCCAACGAGCAGGAGGCAGAGCAGGAGGTTAAGCACGGCCAGGCTGAAAGGTTACCGGAGCAACCCGAGACACTTCCTTTCGAGACTAGCGGTGAGGTGTGTACCCGTCGCAGCGCTGTCGTGCCATTTACTTGTACTCAATATCTTCCAGGACATCCCTGCTGTGCTCATGGTCAGGGAGCGCGTGGACGCACTGGGCAACGTTCGCCCAATGGAGCCTGCCGAGGAGATAGAGGCACTCCGTGTCCCGCCGCAGGAGATCGGAGTCATCAAGGAACTTCCCGTTCGCCGCTGGCAGGAGGGGCAAGAGAAGTGGGACAGGAAGTACAAGCGCACCGCTGACAATGTCATCCGCAAGCGGAAGCGGTATGAGGCGAAAGCGCAGCGCTTGCTTGACCACGCCCGGGAGCAAGGTCTGATTCACGGGGAGTTAACGACTCAGACGTCCAGGGCGTCTGTCTCAGACCGGGCTTCTTCTTTGTCTGCCGGAGAGATTCAGCCTCAGAGACGTTGGGGTATGCTCTTCATCTCAATCACGGTCGACTGATGTACTCAAAACGCGGAACTATAGGACTGCTTGACCTTACAGACGAGCGACCCCCTCCCAGCGCTATTGCAGGAAGGAAGGATACTGTGAGCACGATAGATCTCTATGTTTTTATTCTGGCATACTGACCTGTTCTCAGGCTGAAGCGGTTGCACTGCTGAAGAAGACCCTCTACCATAGTGCACCCGTTACACACCGCCGTGTTCCCAAGCTCAAGACATCTGACGCCGTTCGAGCCGTGTTCGATCCTCGCGACCATCCTCTTAAGCCTCCTCAGCAGTCGGTGTCGGAGCAGCAAGTGCACGCGCAGTTCATTCCTGTGCATGGTCTGCGCATGTGGCAATCCTTGATCGAGTAAGTTTCGAGGTCATGGAGCATCGCATTCTACTGACACTGCTCCGCTCAGACTATTCATGCGAAAAAGCTCGAAGAAGGTCGACGAGAAGATGGAGGTCGGTAAGAAGCATGCAATCTCAACCTTGCGGTCAACAAGGGAGAAATTCAGCTCTACCGAAGCTTCCTCATCCGGACAACCGTCCACCACTTCGCCGACGGACGAGTGAAGAGAAGACGCTCTCGGCCATTAGAGGCACCTCTGTTGAATTCTTCCATTCTGCACGGACTATACACGATCACTCTACAGCTAGATACCCTTAAAGCATCATACACGGACATGTCCAGCATATATCACACAGGTTCTCGACCATGTAAACATCGCGCCCATACTACATCTGCCTAGCCTACCTCGTCCACATAATTACACGTAGCGAACATGTACAATAGGATTCTTATGGTTCCCGGCCTCGCCTCGAGAGTCTGTTACGCACCCGAGCGATGGATTTTGTCAGTTTCAACGCCGTCTGTGCATGGCGTGCGCGCGGAAACCTGGTGGTTCGATGCATCTGCAGATGGGAAGACGAGCGTGGGAACCGCTAAGTCAGCATGGGTTCTTCCCTTTCAGAACTTAAACCCTCCGCCCTCGCCCGGTTGTGCGTCGTCTTTCTCGACCTCTTCCTTGCCCCCCCTCCAATACCCCTGTAAGTTGACGACGACGCGTCCAACAGTGTTCTGTTTCTCATCGAGAGTCTGGCAGTTCTTTGATCGTTTGTCGAAAAGATGCGTGAAGTCATCTCCGTCCACGTTGGCCAGGCTGGTGTGCAGATCGGTAACGCCTGCTGTGAGTTTCTACACCGTTCTCCTCCTCCCCACACACGCAAATCGTGTCCATCCATCCAATTGACGCGTCGTCTGGTCGTGTTATCTTCCCGCGAGTGGCTATATGCGGAAAGACTGACGTATATTGGTTATTGCGTTGCAGGGGAACTCTACACCGTTGAGCATGGTCTCGGCGTGAGTATATCCCTCCTTTCCTCCCATGTAGTGATGCTGACGAGATCTTCAGCCCGATGGTCGCCTTCTGGACAGCTCCCCGTCCCACCACGATGATGGCTTCAGCACGTTCTTCTCGGAGACCTCTTCCGGCAAGCACGTGCCTCGGTCGCTCTACGTCGATCTTGAGCCCAATGTCATTGATGAGGTTCGTACCGGTACCTACAAGAGTCTCTTCCACCCGGAGACTCTTGTGACGGGCAAGGAAGACGCCGCCAGCAACTGTGAGTGGCATTTTTTTTTCTGGTGCTTCTGCCTTTGTCTAATTGGTATACATAGACGCTCGTGGTCATTACACCATTGGCAAGGAGCAGATTGACGTTGTCATGGACAAGGTCCGCCGTCTCGCGGACAACTGTAATGGCCTCCAGGGCTTCTTCGTCTTCCACTCGTTCGGCGGTGGAACTGGTTCTGGTTTTGGTGCGCTTGTCCTCGAGCGTCTCTCCACGGACTACGGCAAGAAATCCAAGTTGGAGTTCAGCGTATACCCCGCTCCGACGATGGCCAACTCCGTCGTTGAGCCTTATAACTCAGTCCTCACCACCCACACCACGCTCGAACATTCCGACTGTTCGTTCATGGTCGACAACGAGGCCATTTACGACATTTGCAAGAAGCGCCTCAACATCACGTCGCCTAGCTTCACAAACCTCAACCGTCTCATTGCCCAGGTCGTCTCCTCCATCACGGCTTCCCTTCGTTTCGATGGTTCTCTCAACGTCGATTTGAACGAGTTCCAGACTAACTTGGTTCCGTACGTCCTCCTTTTGTCGTAAATGAGCGCCGTCCCTGACGCTTCCATGCAGTTTCCCGCGCATCCACTTCCCTCTCGCGACCTTTGCCCCAATCATCTCTGCCGAGAAGGCCCACCACGAGCAGAACTCGGTTGTTGATATGACCTTCTCGTGCTTCGAGGCTGGTAACCAGATGGTCAAGTGCGACCCTCGTGAGGGCAAGTACAGTAAGTATCTCCATGTCCATGAGATCTGTTTCTTGGCATTGAGCATCATCATAGTGGCTTGCGCTTTGCTCTACCGCGGTGACGTTGTGCCCAAGGACACGAACGCTGCCGTCAGCTTGATCAAGACCAAGCGAACGATTCAGTTCGTCGATTGGTGCCCGACTGGTTTCAAGCTCGGTATCTGCAACGAGCCCCCTGCGCACATCCCCGGTGGTGACCTCGCCAAGGTCACCCGCAGTCTGTGCATGCTCTCCAACACGACTGCCATTTCGACCGCATGGAGCCGTCTTGACCACAAGTTCGACCTTCTGTACTCGAAGCGTGCGTTCGTCCACTGGTACGTCGGTGAGGGTATGGAGGAGGGTGAGTTCTCGGAGGCTCGTGAGGATCTCGCCGCCCTCGAGAAGGACTACGAGGAGGTTGGCATTGACTCGGCCGACGCCGAGGAGGCTGGCGAGTATTAAAGGGATTGGCTTTGTTCGTCGTAGCTTCGCTTTTGCTTTGCTCTCCATGGTAATGCGGCAGCTGGTTCTCTGGTACACTCCCTTTTCACGAAATTACGCATAGTACGCATACCGATATCCCACTTGCTCCCCAGGCCGAGCATTCACAATCATACCATCCTTATATTCCCCGTTGTAATTTTTGGAATTCGTTGCACATTATGACCGGAGACATCCTTGTGCGAGCGATTGAGCATTTGTTGAGCATGGCCATTGCGAGGTAACTGTTCCGTCGCTAATAATGGTCTAGTTGTAAGTGAAATTTACCTTATGGTCTAGTCATAATTCTATCATAATAATATCAAGATACTTCTCTTACTGAACAGTGAAAAGTGGCTTATAACAGGAAAAAATATGGTAAGGTTTCGGATAAATAATGATCATTCTATGAGAGTGGGCTAAGGGCTAGATTGGTCGGTTGGTAAGTAGCGCTGGAAACACGCGTTGATATGACTGCCATTGGGCGCGGAACCGGGTGACAAGATTTGGCCCGCGACGCGACTGCCTGCTCGCGACCCTCCTTCCCTCTAACCGTCATCTCACCCCATCCGTCCCCGTCATCATGCGTGAAGTTATCTCTCTACACGTCGGGCAGGCCGGTGTTCAGATCGGAAATGCATGCTGTAAGTCGCTCGCGTTCCATATCGACCGATTAGGCTCTGATTGGGAACAGGGGAGCTTTACACGCTCGAGCACGGGCTGAACGTATGCGATTTCCCCAAAACTTTCCCTCATCTAGCAATTGACACCTTTGCCTCCTGGCATGATCTAGCCCGACGGTCGTCCTGCTGAAAGCTCGAAGACCCACAACGACGGCGGCTTCTCCACGTTCTTCTCCGAGACCGGCTCGGGCAAGTACGTTCCTCGTTCGCTCTACGTCGATCTCGAGCCTGGCGCTATCGACGATGTCAAGACGGGTCCGTACCGCTCTCTGTTCCACCCTGAGACGATGATTTCTGGGAAGGAGGATGCTGCCAACAACTGTGAGTCCTTTTTGTGGATCCCCCAATGTCAACCAACTCAACGCGTCGGGAGACAGATGCTCGTGGTCACTACACTGTCGGGAAGGAGTTGATTGATCCCGTCATGGACAAAATCCGCCGTCTGGCGGACAGCTGCACGGGTCTGCAGGGCTTCTTCGTCTTCCATTCGTTCGGTGGTGGAACTGGCTCTGGCTTCGGTGCGCTGCTCATGGAGCGCCTCGCTAACGACTACGGCAAGAAGTCAAAGCTGGAGTTCTGTGTCTACCCCGCTCCTCAGCTCTCGAGCTCGATCGTTGAGCCCTACAACTCCGTCCTGACGACGCACACGACCCTCGAGCACTCCGACTGCTCGTTCATGGTACGCCACTTCTCTTATCATCCTTTGTTCAACACCGTCCTTATCACACGACACGACGTCGTACCAGGTTGACAACGAGGCGATCTTCGACATCTGCAAGAACAAGCTCAACGTTTCGCAGCCCAGCTTCGTCAACCTCAACCGCCTGATCGCCCAGGTCGTCTCCTCGATCACGGCGTCGCTGCGCTTCGATGGCTCTCTCAACGTTGACTTGAACGAGTTCCAGACTAACCTGGTGCCGTTCCCTCGTATCCACTTCCCGGTCGCCAGCTTCGCGCCCCTCATTTCTGCCGACAAGGCTTACCATGAGCAGAACACCGTCTCGGAGATGACGTTCTCGTGCTTCGAGCCCGGCAACCAGATGGTCAAGTGCGATCCCCGCGAGGGCAAGTACATGGCCTGCTGCTTGCTCTACCGTGGCGATGTCGTCCCCAAGGACACCTCTGCCGCTGTGGCCAGCATCAAGACTAAGAAGACGA
The DNA here is from genome assembly GCF_003813185.1 of Lentinus tigrinus ALCF2SS1-7. Lineage (NCBI taxonomy): Eukaryota > Fungi > Basidiomycota > Agaricomycetes > Polyporales > Polyporaceae > Lentinus > Lentinus tigrinus. The sequence goes on along the minus strand of NW_027137911.1, from coordinate 230,864 downwards.
TCCAGTTCGTCGACTGGTGCTTGACCGGCTTCAAGGTCTGATTGTCTGCGGCTTAGTTTTGTGCCTTCGCTTACTGTTTCCGCATAGCTCGGTATCTGCAACGAGCCCGCTGCTTGCGTCCCTGGTGGTGACCTTGCCAAGACCACCCGCAGCCTGTGCATGCTCTCGAAGTAAGTGTCTCCATCAGCTCTGTATGTTCGTGGCCTAATCCCTCCATCAGCACGACTGCCATCTCCGCTGCCTGGTCTCGCTTGGGTAAGTCATGATCATGTGTTGACGGAGATGGTTGTCTGACAGCCTTTGCTACACGTAAAGACTACAAGTTTGATCTCCTCTATTCCAAGCGTGCCTTTGTGCACTGGTACGTTGGTGAGGGTATGGAGGAGGTGCGTTCCTGATGCGCTCATGTGTTGCGTCTGTTGCTCACTGCCGTTTACAGGGTGAGTTCTCTGAGGCTCGTGAGGATCTTGCTGCCTTGGAGCGCGACTACCAGGAAGTCGGCACTGACTCTGGCGATGTCGAGGAGGAGGGCGAGTACTAAACGTGTTGGAAGGATGCGGTTCTGTTCTTTGCTCTCACTTCACGATCATAGCCTACCTACCGAAGGTCATCTAAGTCTGGCTACAATACCTCTTTGAGTACGTTCCTGTTGTCTGCGCTGTCCTGAAATGTGATATGTCGTTGTCGTGTTCTTATACCAAGCCGATTGAATACTGCTGCTATCATATCGCGTTGCAGTAGTCGACGTCGATGACCATGTTTTTGAACCGAGCAAGGACCCGATGCCAAGGATTGCTTCCGTCGGGCGCTTGACACGCTTGCAATTGAACCATCAGCATACCCAGGCTGTCCAGCGCTGGGGTTGCTTTCACAACTCCAAAGAGCAAGCTAGCAAACTATCCGCATGTATTTCGAGCAGTAGGGAGTTGCTGCGCGATAAGTAACCCGACGAAGTAGGATGGCTTCAAGAAACAACCCGCCAACTCATGGCAACTACCACGGGTGAGGAAGTAATGCTTCTCCTTGCATTATACCGCACATGTAACCATGAAACACAACAGGTACTACAATAAACGTCCGTCGACCAGTGACCAGAGACTTGCGCTGGTTCCACGTGGCCTCTTCGAAGGCAAGCGGGTCCTCGATGTCGGATGCAACGAAGGCATCGTGACATGCGAGATTGGTGAGGCATGCACATTTTGCTTCCATTCTAACGGCTGATCTTCTCTGAGTAAGCGCAGACTCTAGGTGCCATACGGGTCATAGGCGTCGACATCGACGACACGCTCGTCCGAGCCGCGTGGAAACACCGCCGGTCCGTCTGGACTCAGCAGGGACCTCCACCTCCTATTTCTTCGGTACACAGCACCATAGAGACGAATGGGACGGGATCTTCACCTTCGGACCGGAGGAAACGGCGACGCATCTCGCAATCGGAGCCTGACGTCGGCGATGAAGGCGCGGCTCCAGACATGAGCGCAGGACCAGCCGACTACTTCCCAGCGTCTTTCGAACATATGTTTGGGCCGCTGCCTATTCCGGACGTTGCTTCTCATGGAAATGCGGCTGATTCGTTCCCGCATAATGTGTCTTTCCGCACCGCAGACTGGGTGAATAACGAGATACCAGAGGACGATGAAGGTTACGACGTTGTAGTTGCGTGAGTGCACATACTTGCTGATATCGGGGGACAATGTCTGAATCATCGGCCATGATGCAGATTCTCTATCTCAAAGTGGATCCACCTAAATGGGGGAGACGAGGGCTTATTGGTGTTCTTTCGCCGAGTCCATGATGTCCTGAGACCCGGCGGCACGTTCATCCTCGAGCCACAAGAATGGGAGACATACGGGAAGGCAAAGCGGATGGATCCTGTATGTGTTTGGCACGTGTACACTTGTAAGCCGGCGCATTAACTGGCGAAACAGAGACTCAAGGCGAATGCGAAGACTCTCAAGCTTCGACCGGATCAATTTGAGACTGAGCTTCGAAAGCTCGGCTTCGGGCAGGGTCAGCATTTGGGCACGGCTGGAGAGGGCGGTGAGTCTTACAACCAATCTATGGTCATTAACAGCTTGTGACTGTATACAGGTTTTCGACGCTCAATTGACCTCTATGTGAAGCAATAACTAAAAATTGTCTTCTACGGAACCCTTCAGTGCTCAATGCCTTGCTGTGTATAAATGTGGGAGACATCGGCATCGTACGTCTATGTTGACTGTCATCGGGCAAACGCTCGAGGGAAGCAAAAGTTAGTCGAGATCAATGATGACCTGGACGCCATTCTCTGTGGGCTTCATTGTGACCCTGGAGTAAGTGAGGTCAGCAGATAGTAATGACGCAGGAAGTGCCGATAACTTGCTTCGAAAGATTTGAAACGAGGTAATCCGGTTGGGCCTCCTCCAACTGCTCACGAGTATGAGAGGTGATCAAGCCAAGAGTCTTGCAGCCCGCGGCACGCCCGCTACGGACGCCTGCAGGGGCATCCTCGACGACGAGACAACGGGCAGGGTCGACTCCCGCCCGCTTCGCACCGAGCAGATAAGGGTCGGGTCTGGGGAACGCATTAGTAGCCGATCTGAGACAACCGAACGGCGGTAGACGGAACATACTCTGGCTTCCCCTTCTCCACGTCCTCAGACACGACGAAGACGTCTGGCACGGGGACGCCAGCCGCTTTCAATGCAGCACTGGCATATGAAATTGTTGCCGAAGTGCAAATCGCCCATTTCGGTTTCGGGAGTTTGCAATGCGGGCCTAGCTAACATCAGAAGTCAACAGGCCAAGCGTAGGGCTCATTAATTCACGATTGGCGACGTGCCTCCTTCATGATCTCACGAACTCCAGGAAGGGCGACGATGCCTTGTCGTCCGTTCTTCTTGGACTCCGCGACGATGGCGTCCTCGAACCGCCTCGCCTCACGCTGGTAGCGTGGTCAGTGACTCAGCGTAGAGAGGTGACCATGCTCTTCACCTCGAGTTCGTCCGGGTCAGTGACACCACAGAACCGCTCCAGGTTTTCGACTGTGCGGACCCCATGAGAAGCTGTGGTGCAGCAGGTAAGCATCTCGTCCACGAGAACCATTTCGTACGTACAGCTCAGGACCTGTGTAACATCGAGGCCGGGGTATACCTCTGCGAATAGCTCCCATGCACCTACGACACCATCGGTCGAATCGACCAAGGTGCCGTCCATATCGAAGAGGCTAATGCGATGGTTAGATCAGTGTCAGTGACTCGGAATCTAGGAAAACGAGAAGCATACTTACATGGCGTCGAACTCTAGGGTCACTGCTGGCATCGTGTACGTGGTAGTTGGTGGACAAGATACGCAGCCGCTCGAATACCTCGGGTTTGTTCCGTGACCGTCGGTACTTACTTATGGGACACGGACAGACCTGGCGGACATCGACGGTCGAGCTGGGGAGCATGGAAAATAGGCGAGAGTGGCCCGAGATCCGGACCGGCTGTTGCTAAACACCGCCTCTAAACGCTTTAGCTTTCGCCTTGGACCTTGATAGTTACTTACTACCCTGTCTTTTAGTCACGGACTACACCCCCATATCCTCTTGGCTTGACATTCTGACCTTAGTCTGCTCTCACAGATGCCTCCTCGACGGCGACCACAGTTCACACAGGAGAGCATCGACCAGCAGCTGCAGCAAATACACCTGCTCGACCAGGCCTCCTCGTCCGAGAACCTTGAGCAGCTCGGTCCTATCATCAAGCAGATACACGCGAACAGACAACAAGAAGTATACCTACGCACACTACAGGCCCTCATCGAGTCCAAGGATGCCGAGATAGAGTCAATATGTGGCGACAACTACCAGGAGTTCATCAGCTCAGTCTCTACTCTCTTCTCCATCAAGTCCTACACCACCAACCTGAGGGAGAAGATTACAACTCTTGACTCCAGTGTATCCCAAGTCGGAAAGAGTCTCGTGGAGAAGAAGAAGGCACTGTTGCAGACGAAGAAGACCGCGGCAAACTTGGACGAGGCGATTGACGGCCTCCAGGCATGTCTGCGCGTCCTTGACGTCGTGAACCGGGTGGGCGAGATGGTGAAGGAGGGGAAGTACTGGAGTGCGCTGCGGGTCCGTACTTCATGCTATATTGGTACTGTGCATCTCTTTAGCATTAAATCTATTGCAGTCTCTTGAGGACATCGAGAGCATGCCGCCAACATCACTATCGCAAACACCACTGTTCCAACATCTCTTGTCTTCCTTGCCTTCGTTACGTGGGCAAATCAAAGACGCGGTAACGGCATCCATGAAGCAGTGGCTCCTTGACATCCGGAATGTCAGCGCGCAGATAGGCCAGCTCGCGTTGGAAGCTATGGAGATGCGCACACGACGGTGGCGGAGTCGCCGCGACAAGGACCCCATGCTGAAGTCAAGTCGCGTGGGCAGCGCTGTGGAGACCATCACTTACGAGAAGACTGAATGTATGCACAGCAAAACCATTCACGCAGTAAAGACGACTGATCATATCTGGGACAGACAACGTCCTGGACAATGACCAGCTTCAGGTCGACTTCAAGCCGTTGTATGAGTGTATCCACATATACAGTGCACTTGACTCGCTGGATGAGATTCGGCGGTCGTATCAGGCTGACCGCAAGGTATGTTTCTGCCTCTCACTTGTTAGTGAAGCAGTTGCTGAGCTGCTCTCCCAGGCACAATCTGACCTCATCATCCCGGAACCTCTCCCGTTGTCCTCTCTGCCCTCCATTACACAGGAGATCGTCGGCTACTTCATCATCGAGACTCATGTACTCAATACTACAGGCAGCTTCCGCTCCGAGCGCGAAGTTGAGGACCTCTGGGATGCTCTCATCAGCCGACTGAGTAAGGCGGTAGAGGATATCCTCAAGAATGAGAACGACCCCGACATTTACCTGAAAGTGAAGGAGGCATTGCTTGGTTTCGTCATGACTCTCGAGGTATGGCTACACCGTTGGCGGATTGCACTCGTGTCTGCTAACTTGACCAGTCTTACTCGTACTCGACCACGAGTATTCATTCTCTCATTCTCCGCCTGTTCGAGAAGTACGTGAATATCCTCGAGATCAAGTTTGGGAAGCGCTTCGAGAACGTGAGTCAGCACCATGGGGATTGGCGGTTACCTCTCATGGCGTCGCACAGATCATCGCACAAGATGACTTGCAGCCGATGTATGTCGAGAAGGACAGCGAGAAGGAGAGCGTGATGGACACTGTATGGCTCACCCGGGAGCAGCGCAGTCAATTGCAGTCGTGAGTCTGACCGTCGTCTCGTCTTATCATTTGCTCACTAATCACTAGGAGTCCTGCGCCTATCAACCTGCCTTGGTCGCAAGGCTACTACTTGTGTTGCCAAGACGTACGCTTCTCCCATTGACGGGCATTGCACCGGACTGATTCAGACGCATATACCCAGATCCGGAGCTTCGTGCAGAACTTCTACCAGTTCATCGAAGGCGTCTCCCAACATCATCGCAACATTGACGACCTCCTCAGCAAGGTTTGCGGTCGACTACGCGTGCAATGCATGCTTCGCTCACCAACACCATTCACCTCTCAGTCACTGGATACGATCCTGATTACATATATCAGCGAGTCGTTGGCAAAGCGAGCGCAAAGTACAGCGAATGTTCCCCAGATTGCACAGATCATCACCAATCTAGAGCACTTTGAGATCTCTTGTACAGAGCTCGAGCGGTCGCTAACCAACATCCGGTCTGTTGTATCACTTCCCTTCTCGATAGAATCTTGGCTGACTTCCGACGACATAAGCTCATCCCAACGTGGAGGGACGATCCGCGTCAAAGCGGCGGCCCCCTTCGTCGTGACACGTACGAAGGCCATCGCCCGCGTCACTGAGGCGATGAGCTCTAAGCTGGACGACTTTTTCGGGCTATCCGAGTACGACTGGACACCGAGCACGCGTGAGGACGCGCCGAGCATGTACCTCTACGAGCTCGTCAACTGGCTCACGACCGTCGTCGACTCGCTGGCGCTCAAGGATACGTACAAGGAGGAGGCATACCGCGGTGCTGTAGGCTACATCGCCAGTTGCTTCCTCGTGCGTGATCTTTCCCTTTCCGTTGCGCTGTGTGCTTACAAGCTGCCCGTTTAACAGGACTTCCTCACGGGCCGCGACATCCCAATGATGAACGAGAACGCGATAGCCAACCTGCTGCTCGACGTCGACTTCCTCGACGAGGAGCTCAAGCGTAACGGCCACTCGCACGGCGCGGCCTTCACTGAACTGCGCTCAGTACGTACATCTTCATTTCCCATCAATATTCCTCATACATACATTCATCTGCCTTTGGCTCTCCATTTCTTTCAATTCCGTTCTATTCTCACCGTGATTTCCCCGATGTTGACTGCGACGATCCCTTGGTCCAGATGGCATCCGTGGTCATGTCCGACGCGGTCAACGCGTACCTCGTCCAATCGATCCGCCAGACGTCATACCCCGCGGTAAAGCCGAAGCGACTCGCGGCACTGCTCGAAAAGCTGGCACGGTATGGCATGGAGTGTCGCGACGCACCCTCACGAGAGCGGGGTGAGAAGCGCAGGAAAGAGGCCGAGGCCGTTGGACGATTATTTCCCGGAGAGAACCGCTAATTCTGTACTTGTGCATGAGTACGCCGCGGTGCGTCATCATGCCGTGTGCACATATTGGGAGTACGTGCATTTTGCACTGCCCAGTCACAGCCGCGACGCGCGTCATGGTGCCGTGTTGCATGTATACCACTCGTCAATCCGTAAATTATACCAGTGTATATGCTTTCTCTAGTCGGAAGAGCATTTTGAAGACCGCCGTAGGCGCATCCGTACAAAATGTGTACGATAAGAGGGTAAAAAGTGAACTCCGAGTTATGTTATATGGCACAGAGACAGAAGAGAGTAAAGGGGTCGTCAAAACTAGGGCGAACGGGAAAGAGACAACAACTACTTGTGTGAAACAACCGAGCAAGAGGTGAACCAGTGAAACCCTCTTCAATATCGTAATGATCATAAGACATGAACATGATGAACGTTCGGCAACGTTGAAGGGGACCCACATGCGACGGAAAGGACACCCATTACACCCGCCGCTTGATGTTGGCGCTCAGCCACTCAAGACCCTCGTACAAGCCATCTCCGCTGGTGGCGCACGCCGCCTAAGGAAGAGAGGCGTTCGTGTGAGCACCAAGAACGTACCCGAGCACGCGACTACAAGGCAGTACTCACCTGGATGAACCACGTCCGCTGCCTGAGGCCATGGAGACCAAGCTTGTCCGTGATCTCAGCAGCATTCATGGCGTTAGGGAGATCCTGCTTGTTGGCGAAGACAAGCAGGAGCGCGTCGCGGAGTTCATCCTCGTTGAGCATCCGCTGGAGCTCCTCACGAGCCTCCGAGATACGTTCCCGATCGTTGGAATCGACGACGAAGATGATACCCTGCGTGTTCTGGAAGTCTGTGTGGCGGGGGATAGGGTCAGATACGGGGCCGGCGAGGACACGTCAGACGCTGGGCGCCGGCGGGACAGGACACGCACAATGCCTCCAGAGGGGACGAATCTTATCCTGGCCTCCAACGTCCCAGACGGTGAAAGAGATGTTCTTGTACTCTACGGTCTCAACGTTGAAGCCTGCGAAGGAGGGGGAAGTGCGGGGTGTCAGGGCAAGCGGGCGGACACGAGTATAACCAGGCGACTGACCGATGGTAGGGATGGTCGTGACAATCTCGCCAAGCTTCAACTTGTAGAGGATAGTGGTTTTACCAGCTGCATCGAGACCGACCTGCACACACGTTTAGTTCCCCTCGTACGCGTTCGAAGTTGCGAGCAGACGAACCATCAATATACCTGGATAATTGGGCGGGTCGGGAGACTAATTAGCTACACGTCGCGCTGGCATCGATGGGCGATACGCACGCATTTCCTTCTTGCCGAAGAGGCCAGAGAGGAGCCGGGAGACGGAGAGACCCATGACTGTTGTAGGAGCAGGCGAGAGTGGGGAGAAAGAAGAGGTGGTAGAGGAGAGACAGGCGGGGAGGAGGACTGCAGCAAGTTCGGTGCAGAGTGCGTGTGAGGACCCGACCCATTTCAAGCTCCGCAACGTGGCGCTGCTCTGCGCCCTCTCGGGCACCGCCGACGCGACTCGCTCCCTCCAGAGCTCGTCTACGCTCTCCCAGCCCAGTCATTCCTTTGAACTTCCAGATGCCATCGGTCTCGTTGATGGCACACACACGCTCGAATATTCCCTGCGTTGAGCAGGACTTTCTGCCTCTGCTGCAGCCAAGTCACGAGCGTCGAGGAACACGGCGCCTCTTGCCGAAGTCTCCTGGTGCCAATGCCATGCGTTGATGCCACATACAGACGGACTCACTCTTACGGCATCCGCCAACCACTTTTTTGCATACAAGTACTCTTACACATACATAGGAGAGGGGAGCAATACTATACTGTACAGGAACATCAGCCTGGGACTCCTCTCATTTGTCAACCGTCCCGCTCAGCCTCAGTCATTTTCACCCACAAACCGCCCTGCAACACCATGTCAATATCAAGGCACGAAGCGCACGCATATATAGGCGTATACTCACATGGACGTAGAGCGTCAGGTGAGCCTTGGGAACGATCTTCTCCACGCCCTTCTGGCCTTCTGCACCCGCCCACTCAGGCGGTGGGCGCGCCTCAGGAGGCTGCGCGGACAGGTCGAGCTCCATGTGCGAGAAGTTCTGCAGCAGACGGATGAGGAAGAATGACATCTCGTTGTATGCGAACTGCGCGGCCATTATGAGCTTCCACAGTGATATGAAGGAACCGTGAGGTGTTCGTACCTGCTGCCCGAGACAGATGCGGGGGCCCGCGTTGAACGGCAAGAAGATGAACGGGTTCGCCGTGAAGTACTTGTTCAGCCGTTCATCAATCCACCGGTCGGGGTCGAAGTACGCGGCTGTGTCCCCTACATTAGTTTTCCCAATCATAGTCCGGAGACGGCTGCAATAGCTCACCATCTGGACCCCAGTAATCCTTGCGACGGTGCATCATGAAAACGGAGTAGGCGACACTGTAGACAAATGAGGTCGACATTAGGGATCACAATGTCGGACGTGGACATACCCGATGTTGGCCGGAACGAAGACGCGTGGTTTGGTGGGATCCGGGTTGGGGACGGTTGTATCCTTGTTGGCAACACGGACGTTGAAAGGTCTGTCGTGCGATTGTGCACGCGTTAGCTCCGATCAATCCAAGATGCAGAAAGCACATACACGACCGGGTACAACCGTAAGGTTTCTGTGACCTAGTCAGGAAAGATTGAACGGGAATGACAAGTGCTACTCGCCATTGATGACCGCACGGAGGTACTTCATCGACCTGATGTCATCGAAGCTCGGCATCTGAGTGGGTCCAATATGTTGCAGGACTTCCGCACGCAAGCGCTTGAAGACCTCAGGGTACATGCAGAGAAGGTAAACCACGAATGTTAACGTTGCAGCCGTCTGTGCGCCGATGATGAGTACTCAGTGCACCGAGAACATTGAACGAATATGCTCACAGTATCCCTGCCCGCAATCAGGATGTTGAGCGTTTCGTCATGGAGCACAACGGGATCTGACGAATAAATATCAGCCACCTCAGCCCTGGGGAGGAACCACCAAGCAACACTCACCATCCGTGAGCTTGGTCAGATGGTCCAGGAGTGTCTCGTTCTCCGCATCCTTCTCCTTCCCAGACGCAACGTTGCCAATCTGCGACTTGTTCTTCCGGATAGCCTCCTCCAGGATCGGCTGCAGGTACGCGTCCACCTCTTCCATGGCTTCCGCGGACGCATCCTTCGTGAGCTCGCTGAAGTGCCACACCCACCCCTTGCGCAGACGCATCGCGAGCGCATTCTGAGCGTTTAGGAACGCTTCTGCGAAGCGGTCCGCAGAGCTGCGCGTGCGCACCACACGCGCCGCAACGGGGTCATTGTATGCGTACGGGAGGTCCGTCTTCAGACTGTGCACGCATTGGCCAAAGAGGAACTCCGTCGCGCTGTCGAGCGTGAAGCGCGAGATCAGGTCCTATAGAAGGAAGTAGCAGGTCAGTGCCTGACCCGCCTTAGGCTTGTATGACCGCTTGTGAGATACTGACCTGGAAGTCCAGAGCGTGGCCACTTCGGAAGCGCTCCTTCATCTTCTTGAGGGCGAGGTCTGTGCAGGCCCATTGACATCAGGGGTGGCTCCCGCGTACCGCCCCTAAGAGGTGTGCCTACCTGCATGACGGTCGAACATCTCGAAGTGGGTGATACGGTCGCGCGTGAAGTAGGGGCGCGTCATCGTCCGGTGGAACCTGAGGTTGAAGCGCGAGGTGTCGTCAGAACGGAGTTGTCAAGGGGGAGAAACGGCGGTGCTCACTTCCACATCTCGCCGTCGGCGTTGAAGACCCCAACGCCCAGCACAGAGTGAACGGTCTCGCGGAATGCCTCACCTAGTACATGAGCCAATCGCGTCAAGTATAGCAACACATTAAAGCGAGATGCATGCACATACCCTTGTCGAAGGTAGGGAAATCGGACGCAAGGACAGTCTGGGAGTCTCTGTTAGAATCACCGCACCAAGGCGAGAGCACATCATGGACGCGCATAGGCGTACCTTCACCACGTTTGCGTCGTGCGTCAGGTATACTGGGTCCCAGAGCAAGGCCACGATGTGCAGGGGGCCATACTCGTCAAGACCGTCCCAGAAGCCCTCGCCTTCAGCACAACAAGCTGTGATCAGTCTCATTCTACCAAAGTCGACTACCCGACTGCACGCACCAGGCCATCCGTTGCCGTTGAAGGCATCCACGCCCTTCTTGAGAATGTCCAGATTTCCGATGCGCTTGCCCACCCGGTTTGGGGCCATGACGGCACCCATGGCCGCCGCGCGACGCTTGAAGCTCCAGTCCCTGTATACGATGCGCCATACATACACGAGCGGGATGCTCAGCATTGCAGCGAGCGCGACCCATCCTGTTCCGATGTCCGTGCCAGACGTATTAGAGAGGACTCGCGCGCCTGCGACGACCAACACCGCTGGAAGGAGGTTGTTTCCGGTCGCCTTGAGGACGGATGGGAGACCCGGGGGTACTTTGGATCTCGGTATGGAGGACGGCATTCTTGCGACGAGCAGTTACGTCCGAAGGCAGGGATGCCCACTCTAAACTGCCGCGCAGGGATTCAGGAGCTTTATGGTAGTTGGAACTTGATCCGGATATGTTGCAGTACCGTGCCGGAGGAATTCGCGATGTCACCCGGCCGGCTTGGGAGTTAGGGATGGTGGCTGGGCAGTTGGGGCCAGTTTCGCGGGGATTGACGGGGCTCTAGGACGCTTTGAGGACACCCACGATACTGCGGTCTAAGTACTTGCCCTGATTCTGATCTGCACACGCGCACGAGGACCATTCAATTGGTCATCGTCGTTGCCCTGGGTGCCTCGGCCTCTTGGATCAAAGTTGCCTCACATGAACAGCCAGAGACCGACAACACCGGACAAGAATCGCGAAAGGATCCGAAATTACGAATCTGACTGAGCAACAATAGGGCGAGCAAGTGAAGTACAAGCATGCTTACGAGTAAATTCAATACGACGAGAAGTCGTGGTAACAACTGGCCGTAACGTCTCCAATTGACCTCATTTCATCTATGTATCTAGACCGACACGACATTTCCGAGCCATGAACTTGACTCCAGGCTGGGCTCACGAGGAGAGGTAAGACCAATCGAAAGCAACTCAATTGTCGCAATGGCAAGCATACAGTACAACAAAACAACGGTACAATACTACGCTGCTACGAGCGCAAGCAGGCTATATATCTCCTTACGAACAACATAGTAGACGTCTGACACGGAGCCCTCCAGCTCGACGCGCCCCCGCGCCGTTTTCCGAACCGCGACCGAGTCCCCAAGAGCATCCGTGCCTGCGCCCCGCCTTGCCGCGGCGCCGCAGATAAGCACACCCTCACCGACGAGCTCGGCCTGTACGCCAACAGAGACGAGACGCGCCTTAAGGGAGGTCAGTTTCAGCTCGCCAATCATGGTAGACTGCGGCAGTGTCTGTGTAGGACGCGAGCCAAGCATACGGCCGCGGAGCGGTTTCCGCGTTGCGGAGTCTTGTAGGTGAACAGCCAGTGCTGGTTCCAAGAGAGGGATGGTCGATGACGCGAGGCTCGAGACGCGACCGGACACGTATCCAACTTCGTTGTCCTCGAACTATCACAACGAGGGTCAGTAGACAAGAGGAATCAAGTCAAGACAATCGCGTACCCTGGACATCTTGACGGCCGCCAAGAGCTCGTCGCTGAGTGATATTGAGAAGCTGTTTGTATGTTGACCGATCTGCACAGTCTCGCCTTGGCATGGAGCATAGATCTCCTTCGTCATAGCACGAATGTTCGCACAACTCTCGATTAGCGCGTCAGTCGCTGGTTGAGGAGCATGTACAAGGATCTACCATTGGTTAAGTACATGGGGAAATCAGGGTTAGGGAGGGTGCATACCATCTTCCGAGGGTTGACCTGGGGCACGATGGTCTTGACTGCACGACCATCGTTCAGACCCTCTAGGTCCACGAATAACAACCGACATGCCAGCTGCACCTCAACATAGGTCGTGACAAATTTTGAGGGGGGTTCCCGAGGTGCTTTCTGCACTGTATCGTCAGCATGGAGCACTCATGCGTCAGACCTTACGCACCTTCGCCTCCTCCTCCTCCTTCCGCCGCTTCGCCTCCTTGGACTCTTCGCTCTCTGCATCCTCCTCCAGCGCCTTCCCCTTCCTCAGCCACTTCCCCACATCGACCGTCTCACCATATTCGTCCACCCTCCGCTTCTTCTCCACATACGGGAACATCCTGAACCTCTGTGTCTGGCCCTCCGCGCTCTTGAAGAACGACGTCGCCTTCGCGACATTGCCCTTCAAGTATATGTCAAACGATATTCGCGTCACGCCCTCTTCCTCCCAATCCCCTCCGTCTGTCAACCCGTTCGCGTCCCGTTTCCGCTTGGCGCGTCCGTTAGGGGCCCGCTTCCCATCCTCCGCAGTGTCCATGTAGTCATCCCCGAGTGTGCGTTCGACCTCGTTCTCCTCATCATCTGACCCGGAGTCTGAATCGGAGTCTGACTCGCTATCGGCTTCGTCAGCCTCGAGCATCCGCTGGGTACGAGCAAGTGCAGCCTGTTGGGCAGCCTCTCTCTCTCGCGCGGCGCGTTCCTTCGCCAGGAACTCTTCCAGCTCGGCACCTTGCAAAGGGACTTTCGAGTGCATCTAAACAGAAGCTCTGGTCAGACAAGGTCATGTACGACGAGGGCTGTCGACCAAAGCCTACCTCAAGGTGGAGAACACCATCCATCATGATATTGCTCCCGATCCTTCCCCTATCCCACTTTGAGTCTTCTCGTTGGGAGTCATTCCACTTATCAAACAAGAGTCGGCCAAGAGTCCCTGGCTCGCCACGGCCAGTGAGCAGGACGACGTTGTCCGGAATCTCTGCAAACTTCGCGAATATTGAGCGAGAGGGGCCATGGGACAACGTTGCCGGGACTGCAAGAATGAGCTTCGGGTCCTTGTGCGAATATCTATCCATCAAGGCTTGAGGGTTCATGAAGAATTCCAAGTGTCTGTAGTATAAGTGAGAGCCCGAAAAGTGCCGATGGGTCATTCTTGCTCACCGGAAACGCAGGGCAAAGGCACCTAGAGCCTCATCGTCGTGGTCGTCGTCACGTCGCCGTCGGTCTCGCCTGCCGTCCGTCTTCCCATCCTCGCCAACGTCCTCCTTGCTGATGGTGCCACCGAACCATTCCATCATACTGCGTACAAAGGTAAGCATCTCCTGGCCTGTCCGAGAGAGCAGGCATATTGGATATTTCAGCCTCGAGTAGTTCCAATGCTGGTCAAGCAGTACAAGAAGTTCCAGCACTCTACTGCTGGAGTCGCAGGGCAAGAGGAGAGAGTTTCGTGAGGATAGCGTTGCGGTAACACAGTCTAACGTATCGGTTAGCTACATGGAGCGTCTGCTAGGAAGCAACGAGAGCCTACCAAGTAATGCAGCATCTCTGTCTTTCCGACGGGCAGTAGTCACGTTGGCACGCTCAGCGTCGGTAATGAGAAGATCTGGTCTGGCCAAGCTTTCGAAGACCCCACCGCCAGCGGAGGCTTGACGGATGAGTACAGTCCCGTCGAGGTGTCGCTCCTTCATGTGGTTCATGTCGACAGCATAGAGAATAGTACCAGCAGATGGGGAACGAATCTTCCAAATAGTGCCTCCAAGAGAGTGACCGGCATTGAATGGGATAATGGTCAGGCCCTGGCACTTGCCTAAACGTGGATTGGCATGGGGTTGGTGCGGAAGACAAGTATGACACGTACCTTGAAGGTGACATGGTTGTGAATACCTCAGAACATTCACAGACTCGAATGCGTCAATGACCTGCTGAACAGTCGCGACGTATCTTCGCTTCTTTGCTTCGAACTTGGGTCCAGGAGATGGTGAAGGCTCTTCAGAGGAAGGTGAAGGTGACTCAGACTCCTTGGCAGCAGACTCCCCGTCAAGACTGGGAACGATGTCCCCTACATCTTGCTCGTCACGAATGGCCTCGACATCTTCCGTTACGGCCACGCGCGCCATAGCCTGGACAGGCAGCGTCGTATATGTTGGTGCAGTAAGACCCCAGTGTGCGTAGGCGTATGGATAGAGGCCGGAGTGTGAGAGGTCCCCATGAGACAGCAGTACGAGGTCGACTGTCGGGGCACATCTGTATATTGTTCGTGCATGGGTGACGGTCATTCGCAACAGCATAGATTCAAGACGTACTCCTTCAACGCATCACAATACTTCTCCCATGGCGGAGACTCATTCTCATCTACATCTCCTGTGGGAGGTTCTGGACACCAGTCCGGCGAACCACAGTCAAGTAGGATGCGTACATCGTCCACCTGCAGTAAATATGCTAGAGGTACGGTGCGGATGGTGCCGGCGGGTCCAGAGAGGGGCGTGAAGGTAATCATGGCAGATAAGGTGGCTGGTCTTTATGAGTCAAATAGACCTAGCGCATGGCATCGAGAACGTTGGTGGCGGCGAGGTGACGGGAAAGCTACGAGTCGAATAATTCAGACCGAGGCATTTGCCACTGCATTGACGCGAACGCGCTCCTTGCTCTCTCACGTGACTCCTTCGCCCGGTCTTCTGAATCCCTCTTAAGCCTTTGTCTAAGACGTACGCTGAGAACTACTTGGAGTACTCAGTGCGTAGTCCTCATCTTAACGCTTTCATGCGTCGTCTATCATCGATGAGTGCAGAACCGAATTTTGTACTCCTCAACGGCGACCATGTGATCATACGCATTGCAATGTACATCTTCTGGTTGCTTCAGAACTACACGATATATCGTACCTATCTATGCTACACCACATTTCACGCTGTCTTACCCGAGTCCTCTTTCAAGCTGACTATCCTGTTGAGGACAAGGTAGTCACCGTCACGTCGCCCAGCCTCGACGCCCTCCTCCAAGCACGCCAGCTTTGCTTCCTTGTCCACCGCGAAATACGCCACACGCAAGCCCTGGAAACGGATGACCTCTTTCCCAATGAGCTGCTCGCTCGTTGCCTTGGGAGTGTCGTCGTGCTCGTGCGTGGGCGCGCCCTTGACGACTGGGACAGCAGCCTCGGCCGAGTTCTTCAATGCCTCCTCCGTTCGTTTCTTGCCCTCCGCCTTGGCATCCGCGTATGCCTTCTTCGCAAGAGACCAGAACCCAACCTCAACCATCGCGCCCTTGACGATCTCCAGCGAATTCGGGTTGATGTCGGCTTTGAAGTCGGGCACAGCCGCAGACGGGTTCTCGCTCTTGAACAACTGGTGGAAGATGCGAGTCTCGTCGACGATGACGGGGCTGCCGGATGGGCGGTGCTCGGCGACCCATTGGATGAACGCCTTAGGCTTCTTCGGCGCACCCTCGTTCTCCGCACGACAGATGATCTCGACGACCTGTCCAGTTGCCGCATCTGTCTGGTGGGAGACGTGGGTGATGGGCCATGGCGCCTGGAAGAGACCGACAGTCTTTCCAGGGGCGAGACGGAAGTAGTCTTTCGAGTCCTCCAGCCTGAAGTCGTCGGCGTCGATATAAATGGTACGCGTCAGCGGCACCTTGGAGGAGCCCAGCTCGGGCACCTTCGGGTGCAACGGCTTCTCCAACCACAGGAGGAAGTCCTCAGGAAGGTTCTCGATTGTGACCTTAACCGGCCGCAGGACCATGAGGAGACGGGAAACAGAACCCTCAAGGTACTGTCTGATCGCTTGCTCAAAGCGCACGGCCTGGATGTTCGAAGCAGCGGTTGACACTCCGAGGGTGCTGACGAAAGAGAGGATGGCGCCTGGTGGTACACCGCGGCGTCGGAGAGCAATGAGGGTATACATACGAGGGTCGTCCCAGTCGCGGACGTAACCCTCCTTGACAAGTTGGAGGATCTTTCGTTTTGACATGATCGTCCCGGTAAGGTTCAAGCGACCATACTCGGACTGACGAGGCTTGTACACCTCGAGAGCATCACATAACCACTCGTACGACTCGCGCGACGCGATGAATTCGGTCGTACACAATGAGTGCCTAGAGGAGCGCAGAAACTCAGCGAACAGCAAGACGACAGAGGGTATCAATACACGTACGTGATGTTCTCGAAGCTATCACAGAGACAATGCGTGAAATCGTACGTCGGATAGATCTTCCACTTGTCGTGTGTCCTATGATGAGGAGTATTGAGCACGCGATAGGCGACCAAGTCCCACATCATCGTGTTTCCAGACTCCAGATCCTGCTTCATGCGCAAGATTGCCTGTCCGGGCTGGTAGGCACCGTTCTTCATCTTCTCGAACTCTGCCAAGGACTCCGCGACCGGCCTTGAACGATGTATGCAGGCTTTGCGGGGACCTCGCTCGTCACCTCCACGGTTAGCATATATCTCCTCCGCTGTGGAGACTGTGAGCAACAGGGAATGAACATGGGCATGTTCAAACGACTTACCAGTACAGTGGCAAATGTATCCCTTGTCCCGACGGATGAGCTCTACAGCGAGCTCGTATAGTTTGTCAAAATAGTCGCTTGAGTAAGTAATCTTCCAGGGCTCGAACCCTAGCCACCGCACGGTCTCGAGGATGCTCTCGAAATACCGTCCCTCCTCAGCTTCGGGGTTGGTATCATCATATCGGAGATAGCAGTGTCCGTTGTTGTACGCCGCATATCCGAAGTTCACAAAGATGGCCTTGGAGTGACCGATGTGAAGGAAACCGTTAGGCTCAGGTGGGAAACGGGTATGCACAATGCTCTTGGTTGCAGCGAGGTGCTGCTCTCTAAGATGAGGATGAATCTGCGGGTTCTCGCCGACTTTGTGGAGATGCCCCAGGAAGCCCTCCGAGAACACTGAGCGCGAGGACGACGCAGAGGCAGCAGGCTCGGGAGAAGCAGTAGACGACTCTGCAACCTCCCTCTTGGGCTCCTGATCGATCGATGTGAGCACTATCCAACGGACGGACCGCCACGGTGAAGACGCACCTTGCCTTTGGGCTTCGCCGTGCCTTTCGCGCCGAACTTTTCCAAGAACGCACTTTCAACAGCGTTCTTCAACTCCAATGCGTTCGCCCAGCGCAGATCGGTCGCCTTCAGTCCCCCGATCGCGGCACCAAGGTTGTTCCAGCCAGTATAAGCACTGGACGCGACATATTCTTTCACTCGCGCGACAAGCTCTTCTGGCGTGATGCTGAAACCTGTAGATATAAATCAGAAGCGTCACAGATACATAGACATACGCGCTTACCGACACCAGTGCTCTTATCGAAGTCCGCAGAGTCCACAGGAAGAGGGTGGACATCGAGGTACTTGACAGCCTCTGACACCCACATGAACATTAATTCTGAGTCATCATCGAGCCCTTACGCACCTGATACCTGGTCTGTCGTCTTCAACCTTCCGTCAAGGATCGCGCTGACCGCATAGCTTCTCTCCGCATCTCCAAGCTTGCTGCCCTGCACCGCGAGCGCGGCCAAGAGTACCGCCTGCTTCTCATCTAGGTTCTTGCTCACGAGATCATGCGACTGGATGATTCCCTTCAAAGTGGCAGCGCTCTTTGGGCTCTTGGCTGCCTCCGCGGCCTTGGACTGGGTGAGGCCGATCTTCTTGAAGAGCTCAACGAGCTCCGCCGTCTCCGGGGAGTCTGCCTTTGGGGCCATCTACTTCGACAGGTTGTAGTCTGGTTCAGGAACCTTGGTGTTACTTGGTAGTCGCAGGAGCCAAAGAGTCAGATAAGACGATGAGGATAGTGGTGATAGTGTGCAGCTCTATTTCCTCCGCCTTGACTCACTTTGCAGCTCACTGGTTTTGGGTTACATCGATCGCGCTGGATCTTACTCAGATCTCCGTATCGTGCATTTCCGCTGAGCGCTCCGTGGGCGCTCCGCCCTCTCACTCAAATAGAACATCGTCCACTTGGCAACTAAGTACATGGTTTGTTTGGCATTCGCTACTGAAGTACAGATTGTTCGAAGAGGTCCAATAATACAAGATTCGCATGGTAAAGGTAAGACGGGTTCAGATATTTCAAGCAGTTGCTTCGCTCATCTTGACCCACAAACCACCCTAGAAGTAGGAGCCTCAGTTTGAAAGCACACATCTGGCAGACGCAGACACTTACATCGACGTAGAGGGTGAAGTGAGACTTTGGGCGAATCTGCTCGGCAGCCCTACGACTCGGCGGTTCCCGCCACTCAGGAGGAGGGCGGGCCTCGGGAGGCTGAGCGGACAAGTCGAGCTCCATTGACGAGAAGTTCTGCAGCAGGCGGATCATGAAAAAAGACATCTCATTGTACGCGAACTGCAGCAAGAGATAGTGAGCATGAGGTGGCTAGGGCGAAAAGGGGAGTCGTCGACTTCCTTACCTGCTGGCCGAGGCAAATACGCGGACCGCCGTTGAATGGCAGGAAGATGAACGGGTTGGGGACTAGATACTTCTGGAGGCGCTCGTCAATGAAGCGGTCAGGGTCGAACTCTTGAGCTGGAGATGTGTCCATGATAAGAAAGAGGCCGTCAACGCGTAGTACAAGGCTAGAATCCTACCGGTAGGGCCCCAGTAGATGGGGTCACGGTGCATGTTGAAGACAGAATACGAGATACTAGTATGGTCAGTCAGTCATACGGCAGCATCGTCGTGATCAAATGCACTGACGCCGTCTTGGGAGGTATGTATATCGGCTTGCCGTTCGGATCCGGGTTCGGCAGGATTCCCTCCTTGACAGAGAACCTGGGAGATGGTCATGAGTTGCGGAGAAGCGGTTCTGACAATATAGCACACCTGATGTCAACTGGACTAGAGCACCAACCAATCAGTACAGCCTACGGCGGGCGCGATTTAAGGGGGAACTCACACAGAAGGATAGAGACGGAGCGTTTCTACAGACGATGTCGTCTATCAGCGTGGAATAATGCACTTCACAGTGAAATGTTCTTACCATTGAGGAAGGCACGCAAGTACTTCATGTTCCGAATGTCGTCATACGTAGGCCTGCGCGAGTAGCCAACGTGCTTGCCGATCTCGTCGCGCAGACGCTTCAAGACGTGTGGATGTTGACACAACAAGTAAACACCGAACGTGAGAGCGGCGGCAGTCTATATGTGCGGTATCATCCCAGCGCATGATGATCAGCACGGGAGAGGGTCGTATCTTCACACTGGCCTCAGGGGAAATACTCACAGTGTCCCTTCCGGCCAACAAAATATTGAGCGTCTCGTCATGTAGGATGGTCGGATCTGTGATCGAACCCGTGCAACGCGGGGTCAACTAAACTGCCAATTGAAGCGGGCGCGCTCACATACCAGAAGTCTGTCTCACGAGGTGGTCTAGGAGGGTCTCATTCTCCTGGCTCTCCTTTTCGTCGAGATCGAGTCCTGCCTTGGCGCGCTCCTCCTTTTTACGGAGGGCCTCCTGCAGAATGGGCTCCAGGAAGGCGTTGACGACCGCCATATCCTCGTCTGTCCTCGACTTGAAGATCTCCTTCAGCGGCCACAGCCAGCCAACACGAGGGCGTTCGGAAACGGCGCGCTGGGCGTCCGCAAAAGCCTTCGGGAACTTCTCCTTCACGGTCTTCGGTTCTTGATCGGCGCCGAACGGCGAGATGCCATGAGGATAAGGGATGGGGGAGTGCAAGCTATTGACGCATGTGCCGAAGAGAAACTCTGTAGCTGAATCAAGTGTGAACCGAGAGACCAAGTCCTGTCAGAAAAGCAAGGGCGCGAGTGAGAAAGTGCACACGGGCAGTTGCAGGTCCTCTATTACCTGGAACTCGAACGCTATGTTGGCCCGAGCACGCTCCCTGATCAGGTTGAGGGCGATATCTGTCGCATAGCTGTCATCATAATGCGAGAGGGAAAAGCATCTTTCGTCAACATACCTGCATGCCTGTCGAACAATTCAAAATCGCTGATACGCTCTCGGCTGAAGAAGGGCCGGGACATCGAGCGGTGGAATCTATGGCGAGTCTGATAACTGGATAAGTTCGTAAGAAGGCCAGACTTACTTCCACAGATCGCCGTCGGCGTTGAATACGCCAGTTCCGAACAAGGAGTCAGTAAAGTTGTGGAAGGTTTCGCCTAACAGAGCCCAAATCGGTGAGCACCGTGATCATTCAATGCCTAAGCAAGTTAAACACACCCTTCTCGTAGTTCGGGAAGTCCGTGGCCAAGATAGTCTGTGCTCTCGTTTGAGGAAATGAACCCGGATGTATCAATCTAGACCCATACCTTGACAATGTTAGGGTCCTTCGTGGCGTAAGAGAGGTCCCAGAAGATGCTGAACTGGAAAACAGGTCCGCACTGTTCGAAAGCGTAATCAAACATATCGGCTAAGGGACTGCATAACCATCAAGTTTGCTTGTTTGGTTGTCATCGCACTCACAAGGGTAGCCGTGTGTGAACGCATCCAAAATGCCGTCCAGGATATCCCAGTTTCCAATCCACTGCCCAGAGAGGTCTGGTGGGAGGATGGCACCATGACGAGCGGCACCGAGCCGGTGGGACCTGTACTTCAACCAGATGCGAACGGCGTGGAAGAGAGGCCCGCTGAGGACGGCAGCAACGATCCATACCCAGGTCGGCACATCAGTTACTATACCCTGGGAGGTTAGCGTGCGAGCCGCGAAACAGACCGACGCCGGCGGTGCCGAGAGCACCAGGAGGAGACGGAGGAGGAATGGGACTCCGGGGGGTAGAGACTTGAGCTTCATGGCGGCGAGGAGTAGGCGTTCCTCTCAACATCGCATGGGAGGCCGCGCAGTCTTTATTGAACTCACGGGCGGTGACTGGTATGGCTTCCTGTGATCGAAGCGAGATCGCATATGATTCCCCCACGCCTGCTGTCATGGGAGCTTGGACGGGGTTAGTTTGAGACTGACTGCGCGTGCAATGCGCACAGCGCCACCACAAGGCCCTTCTGACTTCGACCGCCCCACTAAATTCATAACAATTCCGGTCATCTGCTGATGCGTACCTGCACCGTGACATATCGACGAGAGCAATGCGTCACTCGAGCCGGATCGACACACGTCGCAATTATCGTCTTCGACGTCGTCGCAAATGGAACGGCGTTCCGAGCTTCCAGGCTGACAAAGGTTGGCAAAGGTAAGCAGTAGAATTCACAAGGGAAGTGAGTGAACTCATGTGTTGCCAAGAAACCTCAACTTGCTAAGTAAGTAAGCTCTAAGCCTCAGAGGTGCTTATTTCCGAATTCAGAAGTAAGTGCCCGGCTCAGTACCGCCTTCCTCTTTGGATAGGCGGTGCGAAAAAGCGACCACCGCGAACGAAGTCGAACTAGTAGGTCTATTGCATTGAGCTGCCTTGTGCGATGAACCAACGCCGCCTAAAAAGGCCTAATGATAAGTAGTTAAGTATGTCACAGATGTTGGGTGCGAACGCGCGCGTAGTACTAAAGGCAGGACTTTATTCTCGAGCCCGAACTCATCACTCGCGGCTCGTGGTATGCGCTATGCACTTTGCGTTGTCTCGATGGATCTGCTGAGCTGAGTACAAACAACAGGGACTGAAATAAGTAGCAAGCGTCCATACAGTCCACCGTAGTCCGATACTACCTGAGCTACAACAAGCACCCATAATTAGTTGGTAGATTGGCCTAGATACCCAGTGTACATGCACCAGAAAGCTCCACAAAACGGTAAAGAATGGTGACAATGTCAACAAAATTTAAGTTCACAGCATACCCATCGCTACCAATACAGCGGCGCCCAACAGAGCGGCGGCGATTGACCCACCAATTCTCTCCGCGCCGTTGTCTCCTGAGCGTGTAGGCGTAGAACCCGATCCATCAGTCGCACTCGAGCCATTACTCGACGAGCCGTTCGTCGTCACCGTGGTATTGGGCGCGCCGCCGAGGAAGACCACTGCGATACCCGGGCCCGGGACCTGGATAGAGCAGCCACCGGCGCACTCCATCGTCTTGTCCTGGACGCTTGACGCAAACGTCGCGTCAACGGCGTTCCCGTCGCTCACGCCGGAATACGTCTTCCCGCCCCACGCAATGTTCGTCTTCTCATTCACGGAGGGAGCGGTGAGATACCGGATCGTGATCTGGTTGTTCGATGCAGGGATGAATGTGGGGTCAAGGGCATAGTCCGACGTTGTTCCGGAGACGTTCTTGTAGTTGAAGATAACGAGGCTGTGCACGGTTGACGACGTGCCGTCGTAGATCGCGTAGCCCGCCGAGGTCTGGGAACCGTCCCACATCGAGTTCTTGATGTTCAGGTCCACGACACGGCTGCCATTGGTGGACTCGAGAGCCTCGGCGACGGGGAGCATGCCGTAGAAGGGCGGGTTGGTCATCCACGCACCGGCCCCTCCCGCGACAGCATCGGGCGGGTCAAAGGGGTTGTACGTGACGCCGCGCTCGCGGGCGTGGAGGTATGCGCCTGCGTAGCCCTGGACAGCCATCTGGAGGGCGTAGTCACTCGTCCACATGGCGACACCGAAAGTGTTCGAGATGCCGTCAACACCACCACAGGAGATGCTGTTGAACTCATCCATCAAAACGGGCTTCTTCTGTTGGGCGGCGATTTGGAGGCCAGGACTCTGCCACTGCGCGAGACTGACGGTGTTCGAATGGACAATGTAATGCTCCACGCCGAAGGAGGGATGGCCTCGGCAGTTGTCCTGCGGGTAGTGCTGAAGCGTGATGTACTTGAGTTGCTGCGCGTAATCGGTGAGCCAGCTGGACTGCAGCACAGGGGCGAGGTCCTGCGATTAGAACGCAGATAATTTTAGTGCATGGGTTAGAACAAACTAGTTCATATCTTACCCAGAAACAACAGATCGTAGGGCCGGCGATGTTGTCGAGCTGCAAGACATCTCCTTGCGGTGTCTGCTTCAGATTATTGAAGACGACCGAGTAGTCCTAAATATGCCTGCGATCAGCGGCGTTCTGCTATCCAAACACGCCATGTTATACCCACCCCAACATAATCGTCCACCGTGTAGTTCTTGAGATTAGGACGCTGCCCATGGGCGCTATACAAATCGGGTTCCTGAATCCGGTGGACAAGATGGACAGGTCAGCGCCGCGGTCAGAATCGTCCCATCGAGACACTTACGTTGCCTAGTAGGAAGGCGTCTAGGTCGTCCCCGAGTGCCTTCATTGCGTCTCCCGCCAATAATGGAATGTTGGTGTTATTTGGCTGCCTCAAACTCAAACCTGGGGTTAGATCGCGCGGAGAAGTCAGCCTCGTGTAAGGTCATGCTGCATCCGAGAAGCCATCGGACGAGCCTAGAGGCAACTGGCCTACCAATGAGGTACTGCGCGCCGCCAACGGCAGAGCTTACGCCCTTCATGACGTCGAATAATTGAGGGCCATAATTTACGGGTTGATCGTTGAAATTGGCGGTCGGGTCGGTGAACTCTATTATGTCCGGCTGGTTGGGCACGTAGGTCGAACTGTCCATGGAGTTCCCGCCCAGCCGAATGCGCACAGGTTTGCCCGAGCCGTGTGCATGCAGCGTCGACAGGTAATTGATGACAGGCTGGGGTATCTCCGCCGTGGTATTTCCGAAGTAGTAGTTGATGAACGAGAGTTCGAGGGAGAGACCCAAGAAGTTCGAGTAGACCACATTGGCGTCAGCAGCGGGCGGGCTCGCAGGAGGGGTAACTGCAATAGCGGCGAATGCAGAGCTGGCGGACAAGAGCAGACATAACGCCCTCAGGCACCAGGGCGAGGAGGGGGGCATAGCGGAAGGGCGTAAGAAAGGAGCGGCAGCGCGTCGTGCGCGAGGAAACAGTGGTACTGGTAAAAGGGAAACCGACTCGGAAGCTGGAGGGCTTTATCTGGAGGAAGAAAGGCCGTCAGTTGGGAATTAAAACGGGCGGGCGGGGGTAGTGCATGCCCGTCCGACCGAGGTGGAACGCCGGGCAGGTGAGACCGGCCCTGCGTGCTACAGGGCCCATCGAATACCTTATTTTGGCAGGACGAGCCTCGAACCGATGGAGGAGGAGCGCGCTCCTCTGGCTCGATGGGCGATCAAAATGAGCGGTACCAGCCCGCTGGATGCGGACCGTGGTTGCGAGGCGAATCAGTATATGTAGCCCAACACTTCTTATAGGACTCGCTCACTTACGCGATCTTAAGGTGCAATGAAGTACCCATGCGTGAAGCACGGAGGAAGGACTGCAAATTTTCATGAACATGAGCTCCCAAAAACAAGTGGACCAGAAGTGAACGAACCTAGTCCATGACACTGACAGTTGCGTCGCCGGGCCCGGGTACTGCCGGTCACGCGCCATCTGTGCGCCTGCAACGCGATCTGGACCGTTCTTGTCTGGGCTGCACCGTTGCAGTTGCCCCGCATCAACGATCTAGGGGTCATGAACCCCAAGTTAGCGTAGCAACGCTTGCGCCATTTACCCACAATTTCAGGTCTCGGGCACTGCATGCCGCTTCTTGAACTTTGCCGAGCGCTGCAGTCTGCCGCATGGAAATGTGCAGGAGGCCACGTCCGTGAATCCGGTGACGCAAGCACATTCGACAATAGTGCAGCTCAGTTTGGCTCAGCATGAATGAGTAAGAGCGCCAGACTTGGGATGTGCGCAAAGTCGCAGAGTAGTGTACAACGAGATCAATAACAAGCCGACGCAACGAGCATTGATGAATCCATCCGGTATCGTACAAACCGTCCGATGAGAGTGACTGTCCTTGTCAGGCAGCACTCACGAGATGAAGGACTTGCCCAGGGCATGGACGACGTTCCCTGCCATGGTACGCGCCCTAGCGCTCGGACTTGGTTGCTGACTCGGACCAGCGGGGAGAGCGCCAGGCATCCGTCCGACGGGTCCGGGAGCAGCATCCCAAATGCGATGTTGCCCGATGACACGCTGGTCGATTTGCATGCGAGGGGCCCCGTTCGACTGCGCCGTAGCAGAGGCAACTCCTACAGAAATTGCTTGCGGGGGCACGAGGGTGTCCTTGCTCTTGTCCAGCTGCTTGCGCAACTTCTTGATCTGGTCGAGGAGCACGTCGCGGAACTCGGGCTTATCATCAGTCTCGTATCCGGCCAGGAGCACAAGCGACGAGACGCTGCGGGGGATTCGGGCTTTATAAGTATGTCTGCTCATGGTTGACATCGAGGCACGCACAAGGCTTCCTTGAGGTACGCGAAGCTGAACCCGTCGGTTCCACTCGCAACTTCCTCGACGAGATCGTCTGGGAAGGAGATGCTGTCGTTGGACTTGAGCTTGTCCTGCCAGTATTGGACGTACAACGTCCGCTCCTCCTCAGTCGGATCATCGAAGAAGCTGTATAGATTCAACGAAAGAGTATCAGTATGCGAATGTCTTACACCTTTGAGCAAACGTACAATTTACGATCGAAACGGCTGGGACGATTGTTCAGGGCGGGGTCCAACTGATCCAAGTGGTTCGTTGAACCAATGAGCAGCAATCCGTCGTTCCCATCAAAGCCGTCGAGTTGATTGAGGAAGAAGGAACGGTTGGCATTGTTGATGAGAGAATCAAGGTCCTCCAAGATGAGGACACATGGTGCCATCTCTCTAGCCTTGTCGAATACCATCTGCATAGCGGCTTCTTCCCCGGCCCAGGATTTGAACGACTTGACGTACAGAGGAGAATATCCCTGGGCGTCGCAATCTTTCATGACAGCCTTCATGCTGATGGTCTTCCCGTTTCCTGCAAGAGCGGTCAGCGGCGAGCGCGAATTTACGTGCGGAGACATACCGGGAGGGCCATGCATGATAAGACCACGCTGAAATCGCCGTATCAGCACTACGCAGGGCAGGCCCGTCTCTTTACATACCTTCCATGGGATGGAAAGCGACTTATACAGCTTCTCTGAGTCGAAGAAGCCATATATGTCCTTCTTCAAGTTAGCCTTGAAATCCTCGTTCAGAATCACATCGGCCCAGTTGGCCTTTTGTATCTCGGTCCATAGCCTATGGTCCTTCTGCCAGAAGCCGGAGTTGAATACTAGAATTTCGTTATGCAGCTGGGCATTCCAGCCGCCAGCAGCGACCAACAAAGCTCGCGCGGGTTCCTCTGGTCCGTTGTGGATGATGTAGTGCTGGATTTGCTGACCGAATCCAAACGGATACTAGCGCTAGCGATCAGCAACCCAATATGACCCACGTGAGCCGAATGTCTCCACCTTCACGACGTAGAGCAGGAAGTCGTATTTCTGCGCCAACAATGAGGACCGGTTATGCAAGGAGGGAATGCGGAGCACGTACATCCCAAGCTACCCGGAATGAACCAAAGGAGATCGAATCAACCAATACTCCGGGTATCTGCGACAGACGTCTGGCAAGAGGCACGAAGTACACTGCAGAGATTAGGTCCGGAGGAGAGAGAGGTTGTATGAGTGCTCCGGGGTATCCGAAGATGTTGACAGTGTAGTCGAAGGAGAGCACGATGGAATGGTCAGGGTACAGCTTGCGCAGTTGTCTTGCCCTGTGTTACACAAGATGAACGCCGGCTTCACTTAAACTACGAATATATGGACGAACCCGAATACAGCAGGGTCGCTGAACTTGTTGGACGCTGCGTTGAAGGTGAACGGTGATGGGTGTCTACCCTGCTGCCATGTCTAACTGCGACCTACCCTGGTCGACCCATGGATCATACATCGGATCCCCAGCCGCAGCATCCTGGTGAGCAACATCCTCCTCGAATGTAACCTTGATGAACGCTTCCTCAAGATCCTTGGGGCTCAGTGGGGGGTGCGCATTGTGGGCCATGGCTGCAAGCGCGAACGGGAGACGTTGGGGGGAAGAGGTAGGAGCGTGAAACGATTCCGTGTCGAGTGCGCGTCCTTATAGCCTTACGCAGCGCCGGGAAGCGAGCAGGGGAGATGGCAATATGTGACTTCAAGTTCTGTGCTGCGCCGGGGTCGCCGTCGCCGCTGTGGTCAGAGCACGACCCCGCAGACGCCCGCGATGACGCTTGAGGCGGCACGTGCAGCTGCTCGGACTTGGCCGACGGACAGAGGTAAGGCGGGGTGCGCACAAACTTCCACTTCACCACCGACCATGTCCTCCTCCCGGACTACCTCCGTGCTCACCGTCGCGGCCGTCACGGTCCTTGGCGGCCTTTTTGCCTACGCAGTCTATTTCGACTACAAGCGGCGAAATGACAGCGACTTCCGCAAGAAATTGCGTACGTGGTTGATGGCGCCTCATTGTGCCAGCTCTTGTAGCCTCACGCACCTCGTGCAACAGGGAAGGACAAGAAGAAGGTGACCAAGCAGTCAGAGCAGGCCAAGGCTGCTAACGATGCCGCCGCTGTGGTTAGCGCCGCAGAAATCAAGACTGCGCTGCTCAAAGTCCGGGAGGAGGAGGTGCCACCGACCCCGGACGAGAAGGAGGCATACTTCATGATGCAAGTCCAGGTCGGTGATCAATTACTGCAGAAGGGTGCGTATCGGTCTTTCCAATCAGAATATCTCCTTGTTCATGCGTCCGTCAATAAGGCCCCAACTTCCTCCTCCCCGCTGCCATGGCGTTCTTCCGGGCTCTCAGGGTGTACCCGTCCCCGGTTGAGTTCATCATGATGCTCCAGCAGACGCTGCCCGAAACTGTCTTCAAGGTGTGTGTTCCCTCATAGTCAGTTCAGCGTCATTGTCTTACACGGAAGATAGGTCTTTATGGAAATGGTTAACGCCGATGTGAGTACTCCTCCGGGCTCGGAGAAGCGGAGTGAGGAGCCTGCAGAAGAGGTGGAAATCAGTCCGACGCGCTCGGGACCTCCGTCTGAGACGTCCTCGCAAGAGTGGGACCAACTCACGGACCCGGGGTGCCAGACGGCTCCATGAGTTTCGGCTACTTTATTATAACGACGCCGCACTCTACTTCGCCATTTCCTGCTTTATTTGTGCTTTGCCATCGACCATCTCTAATATACGTTTGTTCTTTCCCCCCCTCTACCCCAATGTGTTCAGGTCGCGTCTCGTGTTGAAGGTGAGCCGCGAATGTTCGAAGTGAAATGGACTGGCTTGACTGAGTACATCCCGACTGCTGTGGCGTTAGGTTATTACGACTACTTCCCGCCCAAGAGAATGAATGTCTCTGTTCAACATGTTGGCGGTCAAGGCAACCAGGCTACTAAGAAGATCCTCATTGCTCAAAAGGACTTCGCTGCGGGTGACGTGATTTACATGGTGGGCGGCCCGTTCACGCTCCATCTATCTCTTCATTGAGACAACTGCTTCCAGGAATCACCCGTTGTCGTCGCGTTGGACGCCGATCTCGAAGGCAATGGCACTCACTGTTCGTACTGCTTCAAGCGTGTCGAGGAAGGCTCGGCCATAGCCCCCGAAAACGATAAGCTCGGCTCCGTCTTCTGCTCACAGGAATGCAAGGATAAGGCGTACTACTCATGGCAGAACCTGTACTTCGCCCTCGACCCGGTGCTGCCTCCCGACTTGGACATGGGCATGGGCGCGATGACGACGGACAAGCGGGACGCGGCGCAGAACGTGTACCTCGAGTGGCGTAAGGCCAAGGCGAAGCAGGCGAACATCCTCGGTGCGCGCTTTATCGGCAAGCAAGTCGCGCTCGAGACACAGAAGATGAGCAAGGAGAAGGCGGGCCCGCTCGCGAGGGAGATTGAGCAGATGGCGGACGGCAAGGATCTGTACGGTATCTCGGACCACATCGAGAGGCTGCGCTTCGTTGAGGGCCACGTCACGGACGAGGAGGTCAAGCTCTTGCGCGAGGTGCTCGGCTCCGCGCTCCCCGGCCTCGAGCAGTCAGTCCAGGAGAATAATCACGCGGTTCTTGTGGGTAAGATGGCGTACAACGCTATCGGTGTATGCCCCAATGGTGGCCGTGACGACAAGGTAGGCTGGGATGCCCCACGATCACCCTAGACGATGTTGCTGATGCATACCCTACAGCCTGCTTCTACTGAGCGTCCCGAGGATCAAGAGAGGACCCGCACTCCCCATGGCACCTCCCGCCAAGTCGGAAGTGGTGTCTACTTCGTGTCCTCCTACGTAAGCCTCCTCTGAGGTTTCCCTGGACTGTGGATCCGATTAACTTCTCTCTCTCAGATCGCACATTCATGTGACCCCTCCGCGCGCCCTGTCTTCGAGTCCAACAACGAACTGCAGCTCATTGCAAACCGCGACATCAAGAAGGGCGATGAGATCACGATCGCCTGGGTCGACGTCACGCAGCACGAGGGCGAGTCGACCGAAGAAGCCCGCCGCGGCCGCCGCGTCGAGCTCGCGCGCGGTTGGAAGTTCAAGTGCGAGTGCGAGCGCTGCGTGGCCGAGGTCGTGGAGGACATCGAGAAAGAGGACGCGGAGCTCGGCGTGCAGCAGGACGAGTCAAAGGTGGAGAACGTCATGCGCCACGAGCGTGTTCCCGACAATGGCCCCGACTAAGTGCCAGGCCAATCCTTTTCTCTTACCCTTCCCCCCTCTTCCCCCGTCTTGATCGTCAGAATGAGCGGGGCCTAGACGTTAATTGCTCTGATGCATCCACGGACCTGCCCGCACGCACATGTACACACAACACAAAAGTTGCATTAGATACATAATAGCCTACTAATATCTTGAACACACCGCTCCTTGCCACTGACAAATACGCTGTTGAAGCCAATCAAAGCAGCGTCCAGAAGTGTGCATCCGGAAGAGCAGGTGTTGAACCGTCGTTATGTAACAGATGAGGTGCGCCAGAGGTGCGTCGACTTCGTGTGAGAAGCGACAGGTACATGGTAGGACTGTGTGCTTTGCTCATCGTAAGCAGTAAGAATACAGATATGTACAGAGCAGGTATGACAGCGGAAAAACAGAGCGTCGACGTCGTAGAGGATATTGAGGACATTAGACAAGACAACGGGATTGTGTGGCAGAGCAACAGGGCTACGAGGTGAACTACTAGTGCAAGAGTACAAACAACTGTCGATGCAGTGGATGGTTGGACGGTTGGAGGCGATTACAACAATATTAGGGTAGTATGTTGGGTAGTCGTTGGTCGTCGTCTTCGATCACCTGGTCTCATACCAGACTTCTCCACATGCCTTCCGAATCGCGTCGTCAGCATACAACGCTCATATTATGAACGAGAAACCGAACGCACCGGCTGCTGGCATCTCGTTGCGCGCCTTCAAGATCTTCAAAGCACGTTGTCGCGCCTTCCCGCCACTCTCCGGGTCGCTCGGCACGTCTTCATCATCATCGTCATCTGCGTCGGTGGTGAAATCAAGAGCGCCCGGATCGACCGGACGCAACATGTCACGCTCGGCATACGAAGCACGGCGGAAGGAAGCAGAAGTGCTGTTGCTATTGCGAAGGGGTGGCACGAGCATGCCCGGGCGGTCCGAAAGCGATGTCTTCGGCTGATACTGAGGGAGCCCGAACGTCTGCCTATGCTGGCTTAGCGGACCAATGGGGATAGGAACGGACTGAGCGATAGGGTGGCCATTGCTGCTCGCCCATTTGTCGTCTGCGAAGGGACGTGAGTCGCAAGCGTGGGTGGGATGCATCAAAGTACTCACCCTCAGAACCATCCTCGTCCGTGACGTCGCTATCCGCAACGCCGTTGAAATGACGGCCAGCCTGCGGGTCAAAGTCGTCTAACACGTAGTTGCCTTCTTCCAAGATTGGCTCAGGGCCAACTTGACCCGCCCTGCGTTCCCGCCTGTTGTAGAACACATGCCAAGCCTTGCTGTTCTTCTTCCATGCACTCCGATGGCTAGGGGTGCTTGCGGCGACAAGTCTCAGAAGCTCAGCCTCGCGAGGATCGGTCGGTTCATCCGAACTGTCCGACTGGTCCGGATGAATCTCGATGGGACTCTCGATAACTTCGCGAGCCCTTTGAGCTTCTGCCGCCACGAGCGCCTCCCGCAGTGCCCGACTGCGCTCGGCTGCTTCGTTACTGGGAGGCGTAGGATGACGCTGTGGCGGGCGCATACTAGACGGTGCTGGCAATGACGCCGGACGTAACGACGACAGCTGGGGTGGCAAACCAGAGCCACTCGAGGACCGGCTATGGCTGGATCGAGGGGGACTGCGTACGCGCTCCTGGGCAGGCGGAGGTGTGGGCTTCGGCGGCTCAAGTTGAGCTTCAGCGCGCGTGCTCGCCGAATGCTCGGACTCGTTGTCCATATCGAAGATGACATCTGGCAAATGATTGTGAGCTTCCCAACTCCCTAGGTCATTTGCAGCGTTAACCGACCTTCATTGGGGTTGGGAGGGCTTGGCTCATCGTGGATGACTGCAACCTCGGGCTCGACGTCGAAAGTCACCTTTCTCTTACCCTTACTCTTGTGCTCCTCCAAAGCGGCATCGCCCTTCGCCTTGTCCTTCAACTTGTCCTCTGATGAGTCAGTCCCGTCCGTCGCAGTATTGTGCTTGATTGCGCTCCGGTGCACACGAGGCGAGTGTCCACGGGCAGCAGCAGTAGCACTGCTCTCCGCAGCGGCATTAGAAGTCGACGGAACGGGCGGTGACGCGACTTCAGCTTCAGTCTGCATTCGCTGCTGTTCCATCTGTGCTTCCAAGTCCATGACGTAACGGAAACTGGTGGCCATGTCCTTCGCTTCGTCCATTTCTCGTCTATGCGCTTCGCGGATGCTGGTCTCCGCGTCAACTCCCAGAGCGGCGGTGCGGGAAGACGCGGTGGAAGCGGAACGCAAAGAATGGACACGAGTGGTGCTGGACCGGGCTGGAGACGCCCTACCACCGTCAGATGGTGGTGAAGGAGAGGAGCGGCGAGGAGACATGCTTCCATTCCCGTTCACCTGAGATGCATGGCCAGGGTACTGCATACCGGACGTTTTGAGCGACGCAGATAAAGCAGATGGCATGGATGCCCGGGTTGGCGAGGTCCGTGTGGAGGGTGTGGGTGTTGGGACAAAGGAGGTGATACGGACAGAAGCGGACGTTCCTTGGTTGGTATTGCTCATGGTGCGGGAATGTCCAGAAACACTAGTAGAGCGGCGCCTGTTTGGTAGGCTTGCTTTGCTAGAAGGCGGTTCATAGAGACGAAGACTGTCCCGGAAGCGACTCCAGACCATGTTGACTTCCTGCCTCAGAGCGGCCTCGGCCTTGCGGACCTCCGCGACCTTCTGCTCCGTGATGTGTGCGATATATTCCTCGGCCTGGTCTCTGAGCTTCTGAGACTGTTCTGTGGCGACCGCGGAGAAGTGCGAGAAGACGGCGTTCGACGGGGTGAACGGAGGCGGGAGGAAGAGCGGTGGCAATTCGGGAAGATGTTTCCCTCCTTGTTCAGATGGTCCCCGGGCGTTTATATGTTCAGGATGCTCCTCCTCTGAAGGTTCTGTGGCAGACGGTGGCGTGCCACCAGGAAGGACAATGTGGAAAAGCTTAGAGTACATGGCCGATGACTCTGCTTGAGCGATGTCTTTGTCGGCCTGCGGAATGACCCATGATTAACGGTGTTTCATGTATAACACGGCGTCAATGCCGGTGGCACACGTAACTCCGCACGAGACAGCCTCCGCGTTCAGCGGAGGACAGTCTCGAATCGTGCGTCGTGCCATAGACGAGATGAACGAGGAACTCACCAGACATCCTTGATAGACCTCTATCCAACCGGTAGAGCTCTTGCACAATTCCTTCTCAACCCAGTCATCGGTTGGCAGGACTGGACCTTCCTCGGTACTCAGGTCCGGAGTGATGCGTTGGAGAACGCGGTATGTGGGATGGCCACACACAAGACAAGTGACGGACGTATAGCGGGTGAGCTCTGCAGTAGGAGAGCTCGAGACTGGGACCGCTTTACTGCGGCTCCTGAGGGTGACCTGGGTATGCGTCTGGAGTGGGGTGAAAATCAGGACTCATCGGAGGGACGGTGCATACGGCGCCACTCACGACACGTATGCCCTCCTCGCCCACGTAGACCGCCTTGAATCCAGCTTCGACCTGGGGCGGGGTATCCGTGGTCCGCTGTGCGTGTATGTGGATGTTCAAGCATTTGCATGCGAGATGTATGGGGTCATGGCCGTTCGCGGCCATAGCAAGCCAGCTGCTGGTCGGGGAGCAAGAGAGCAAATCACAAGGACGGCGGTGAGATTGGGAGAGGGGGAGAGAAGCAGCTGCAGCAGCCGGAGGCAGTTGACGCAAGGAATTTGGACGGCAGAGACTGAGACAGAGAGCTCAGGCGGCTGCAGTCACCCAGAGTCAGTGTTCATCGGAGCGCCAAATTTTTACCACGATTCGGTCCGAATCTCCGCCGCGGCGCTTCGAGCACCCCGCGCAAGGCAGATGATTGTGATGGCAGCGGCTGGCAGGCTGTCCATGCCATACTTACTCCCTCTCGGCACTCCGTCCACCGACCAGCGGCCACACAGTCACCTGAGCGCACAGCTGTGGTTGAATACTCGCTGCACGGCCTTCCGCATGCACGTCGTTCAGTGGATCACCGAACGACACGCTACAAGCCTTCTCAGGCAATGCAGCCGGACACAAGTCCATTCTATACTATCCGATCTATCATCACTCTCCGTAAAGCAAGTCCCCGCATGCCATATCCGCCCACAGAACTCGAAAACGCCGTCTGATCGTGGGTGCTCCGGCCGAGATAGCATCCATCCACACCCTCGACCCCACACTTCCCCGGTCGACAACAGTCAACCGAGACGTCACCGGTTCTTCTTCGACTCTGCCTTCTTTGTTTTCGTCTTCGGCGTGTCCTTGCCTTCGACGGCATTCACGTCAGTTTCCATCACCTGACCGTACTCGTTCACCCGATTAGGATCCACTCGGTAGATCCATCGCTGCGAGCACCACCATGCATGGTGAGCACGTTGGTCGGTCATGTCGACGATCAGGAACGCAATACGCACCTGATAGAGGAACACTAGGAATACAACATCGTCACGGAAACACGCCAGCCGGTGGAGAATTGGCATCTTGATACAGAAGCTGCAAAGAAACATGAGCGCTCGGACTCCCGAACATTCCGAGGGGTACGTACGCAAATAGGTCATCGACAACCTAGTGAGAACGCTTCCATTGAGCACCGCGTCATAACACATCGTCGAAGCACCTACAGTGGAGAGCGTTTTGTAGACCATGGCCTTCATAGGCATATGCGCCACGCTCTTGAGCTTGTAGTTGATGATCAGTTGCGGGATGAGTTGCGCCTGAAAGAAAGTTGTGCGTCAGACTTCCTGAACGGAAGAGTAGAGTGTTACTCACAAAGCCGAACATGTAGACAAATGACGTCAAGGTCGAAATAACAAACGAATACCATCCTCGGTGAGTTTCATAGAGCAGTGAGTAGACCGTGTATGCCGCCAAACAGGGGATGGTGAAGTAGGCAACGATGCGGAACGCAAGCTTGTCGTATCTATCGTTATGTCAATTACATTGCAGAAAGGCGAAAACATAGGCCCAGAGAACTTGCTCTTGCGTCTTCTTCTCATCTTCGCTTAGTACATGTTTGTCTGAAGGGCGTCCCATTGAGCGTTGTCAGACGTTCGTCGGTAGCTCACTGACCTTTGATATCAATCATGTAGGGTAACCAAGAACCAGGAGGCGATGGTGCCAGGCTAATATCAACCGCCTTCGTGATCTAGGCCGGGACTTGAGCAAAATAGAATGGATTGAGCCCCCATGAACCGCTCACCTTCCATGCCTCAATCACAACACCGATTCCAGAACCCATCAAAATCATCCAGCTAGTCTGTTCGTTGTTGTCGATGAGATAAAGCAAGATGATAATCTGCACCACGACGTTTGTAACAATCTAGAACGAAATAAGTTCAAGTAAGCAGATGAGACAAGTACGAAATAGCTTAGACGAACAGTTCTATAAAGATACGCGAAATCAGTCATCGTAAGTCGAACGACTAGCAAAGGAAACTTCATACCTAACGGATACACCGACAAGCTCCCGTTTCTGTCTCCAATGCGAAACATCTGAGCTGAAGGCGAGGAACTCAAACCTGTTTTGTGCTTAGTATATGCACAACTCGCAGCGGAACAACTCAGCTCACACAACGTGCAGGACGCTGACCAGCGCCGTAAGCCCAAGGAAGTACGGATTCGTCTCCACGAGCATACGTTTCACCTCATCAAGCTCGGAAGCCGAATTGCCACCTTGCTGCTTAGCGGCCTCCGCGAAGCTCTGGGTGAGCGCAGCGAAGATGGTGAACTTCCAGTATGCCATGGGCTGGAACTCAATCTGCAGAGGAACCGTGGGTGTGGTGTGGTTAAGCTCCATGTACTGCGAGCGGAGGTGCCAGAACTCGTTGGGGAATATAATGGGCCAATAGTATGGTCGTCCAGTTTCGTCGCGTTCAGGGGTGAGCTGAATATCTGTCGGACCATATGAGTGTAAATATGAAAATGAAACCAGTTGCAACTATAGAACGCACAACGCGCAGTCGCTGGTTGGACCTGCTGGAGCTGAATTGCCGGGTTGTCAGAGATTAGCGCGAGGGTGAGGTTCTGTGACGGGTCAGTCTCAAGTTTCCCAATGGTGACTTGCACACTCACATTATGCCAGTGTGATACGATAATCTCTCCTTCCTGAAAGTGTCCTGTCAGTTGCACGGCTTAATCGAACTCACTACTGCACATACCTCTTCGGCCTCCTCAGTAGTCTCCTCAACGGAGCCGCTCAGGAGGTTCTTCACCTTGCGGACCTTGGTTTTGGGGAGGTACTTCGTCAAGGCTAGACCACGTTAACCACTAGCTAACCGGTGGGCAAATACAGCACTCACGAGTTCTAACATGGTGGACAGCCCGGGGGTCGAACTTTGAATCCGAAGGATCCGGGCTAGCACCGTCGCGCACAAGGAAGACATCGGCCCAAAGGGATCCATTGTTCAGTACGCTCTACGTTACAGGCACACGTTTGAATGCAGTCCGTTATAACAAAACACACCACGCACCTCCGGCAGTTTCACCGTGAAGTCCGCTACGCGCTTCTCATTCCAGTCCCCGAATGTGATGTTCCTCCACACCAAGCTGGGCAGATCGGCGTCGTTGTCCTTCCTGTACCCAGACGTCCATTTCGAGGAGAAGACATCACCTGTTGGAGACGTCGAGAGATGTACGTGCATCGCCAGCGGAATACCAAGCGGCCAGGCTGCGACCGCGTGTGTAGGGACTGCATTTGCAGTGGCTTCCTGTCCGGGCACTTGCGCCTGTGGGACGGACCCCGCAGGCACGGCCGGCTGCTGCTGTGCTGGCTGCTGTTGCTTCCCGAACCCAAGGAACTTGGTAGCTGTCAACGTCCGAGGGTCCCGAAGGGAAGGCGAAATACAGCGTCAGCACCGACGCAGTGAAACAGCGACAGATAATGCTGCGTACCGACTTGACTTATCGCGTAAAACAACAGAATTTGCTACAGCGCATGTCAAACCACGTTATACCTCGGGCATCACCAGCATGAGCCCGACAAGAACTGTATGCGTTTGCTTACCTGGGCGACACCCCAAAACCTGCGCAGCGGGGATTCCTCTTCCGCCCTGCCACCACCACCGCCGTTCGCTGGCGCCGCCTGCGCGGCCGCATTGTCTGTCGGCATTGCTCTCGTACACAGCCCAGAAGGTCTCCGGGGTCGGGTTGCGAAGGTCGCAGTGTACGTGAAACGGGATGAGGTATCGCCTGCAGAGGACGCACAGCAAGAGGATGAATCCGATGATGCAGCAGTGCAAACGCGCCTTGGGCCCTGCGCGTGCTTTTCCGGCCCGCCAAGCATTTGCGGTTTACATAGGCGCGCGAACTTCAAGCCCGGCTAGCAGACAGACTGCAACTGCATGCACTCGGACCCCGGAAATTTCATCGTGTATTACAGTCTTGACAGGTGCTGACCTTCTGATCAACGTCGTCGTTGTGCTTGGTTCGGGATGAGAGCTAGCAGACAGCACTGGCATTGAGTTGGGGAACTTCATCCGAATCCGGAGTGTCGTAGTTACATAGCAAAGTCAGAAGGGATGACATCCTGATGAGTGCTTCCAACTCCAACATAGAATCCGAGTCATGAAAAGTCCAAATCCAAACATAAATAGTAACATGCGAACAGAAAGGAAGCAGCCAGACGGTCACCATTGTATACCGTGACGTTCCAAAGACATGGTCCACACCTCTCCCAGCCCCAAGGGTGCCTCAGAGCTTCGACCCAACTCCAGGCTTCACCACATAGTAGAGGCGGGGAAAATGACAGAACACGGTGCCGTCAGAGCCTTCTGTCCTGATTGTGACTTCCTCCTTGTTCAATGCAACAAGGGGTCCAATTGTTGCTACTTTACCTGTGAAAGGAGTTGCCTTCAGTACTTCTCGTCACGGACAGCCCACACAGACGGACATACCATTGTCGGACGGAGTTACAGACACAATTTGCTGCAACTTAACACCGAGTCGGGACGCCTCAACCTCATCAAATCCCACGACCTTCGGGTCTTCTGCAACCGAGGAGGTGATGTTCTCCGCAGCCTGCGCGCCGGGAATAGTCCCCAGCACGAGTTTCTGGGCTGCGTTGGATGCGGCTATATACTCGGACATGCGGGTGATCCACTTGCGGCAAGGACGTCAGTCGGTATCTGGCACGGCAACCATTTGGGATCGACGTACTGCGGTCGTCGCAGGTATGCTGGCTGGGTCGAACAGGTCTTGCATATACCGTAGTGGCCTAAATTGTTGCATCCATTCCCAGACGTAGTGAATGGAGATATCGGCCAGGCCGGGGGTCTCAGTATCCATCAGCCATGTCCGGCGGTCCGCCAGTTGTTCCTCAATGAGAGCCTACGGTGATGTGAACATAAGGGGACAATACTAGTGATAGCATGCGAAGGGACGCTTGAACGCTTACCAGATGGGAAGACAGCCAACTCTTAACAGTAGGCAAGTTGGACGCGATGGCTTCAGGATCGACCTTCTTCCCAAACCACTGCAATCCAGCTCAATGAGCGACTATTCCGTGACATTGACGCGGGACAGAGAAGACGCACAGCGCTCCGGTCATCCAAAAACTCCTGGGTGAACTTGTGGTACGGAAGGGTTAGTGAACCCAGCTGCCCAATCGTTCTGTCCGCATAGCTCATAGCAAAGGCCTTGATCATTCCGGTGTCGGCCTTTCCTCCTCCGCTGCGCTTGGGGAAGAGCGTGCCGAAGGCTTCGGAAGGCGGGAAGCGACGTTCCAGCACGGACGCAATGAGGCTGCTATCGCAGTAGACGTCCCTTCCTATAGCCAGGACAGGTATAAGACGATACTTCACGCCCAATCGATCTGCAAGGTCGGGGCGAGGCAATGTCATGGGCACCTGGTGAGCAGCGGGCAGACATGGAAGCTGTCAACCGGCGGCGACCGTGCTACCAGTCAACAAGTACCGACCTCGACTCTGGCGTGAGGTATCCTCTTGATAGTCAACATGTTCTTCACCTTCCGAGCAATTGGAGAAGCATCATAACTGGCAGTGGGAAATGTGTGAACGGTCCATCCCTGGATATTGGATTGCAGTATACGCCGACTCACTGGTATAGAATGACCGGGTATTGAGCCGTAGCTGCCATTGCGATGAGTATGTCAGCAGGCCTCTGACCTGCGTGTGCGCCCAGGAAGACCGACGCGACACGCCGGAGGAGTCGTGTAAATGCGTCTCAAGTCCGCGGTCACCAAATCACGCGGAACCCGACGCGCCCATTGCCCAACGCTTGGGCGGCCGCGAAGGGCGCTTATGCAATTATGGTGGCTTTGAATCGGTCTTTGTAGATCTGCCAATAAGATCGATCACTGACACTGCGGCGGACGGCTGGAGATCTATTCAGGCTGCTTGGCGATTTGCGGGACGCACGATGAGCGGGGTCGTGCACCTGCAAGCTCGAGGATGCGTAGTGTTGAAGATCTATCCGACTGGCCACCTCGGCGGTACAACACGACGGTACACGAGGCATAGAGGACCCGCGCGCATCACTTGGATGAGGGAAGTGTGAAATGCGCTGAAAGACAGATCTAAGCACGCCGCACAGCACCAGCACGGAGGTCTTACCCCGGCCACCCCTTAGCGCGCAAGGTTGCTACGTAGGTGCCACAAACGCTATCGGGGGTGCTTCTGCGCAGCTCAGCATGCCCCCCCATTCAGCCTTGGTTCCCTGAGCCTTAGGCTTTTGGCATGAAAGTCACCACATTGATGCTGTGGCTGAGCATGAGCAAGACATGCGCGAGTCGCAGAGACCATTTGGGAGAGGAGAGGAGAGGAGAGGAGGAGGCATCTCTGGGACGACCATAATTAGAGCGCAGCATCGCCTCCCGCTCGGCCAAGAGGTGGCAGGAGTCTCATTGGGAGAGGAAGGGCGGGGCGATGAGCCTGAGGGCGCTCAGTAGTGTTGGTACAAAAGCACTCGGGCAGGCATTCTCCGCAACTTCCACGACCCATCAGGCAGGCCCTCCGACGACAACCTCAACCACCACCTCGTCCTACGCCGCCTGCAATGGCCGACCAGCGCCCGCCCCTCCCCTCCTTGTCCTCCCAATCCTCCACAACGGACCTCACCCTCACCGATCCCTTTACTGACCGCCAGCGGGCAATCAACTTCGCGGAGCCCTCTTTCCCCACTCCGAACCAGAGCGTCGCGTCCTTCCCTAACGAGTTCGGGAACCTTGGCGACTACGATGATGACGAGGAGAAGCGTCCACTGACGAGGGAGCATGGGACATCGTACCCGTAAGTCTCATTTCCGTGTCGGCAGATGTTACGCTTCCGGCTAAGTACGCTACGCGTAGCCCCATCGACCCCAACTCTTACGGTGACCCGTACGGTGGTGCGCGACCCATGTCTGTCGCGTCCACATCCTCTATGGGTGCAGAGTCTCAGTGGAGGCGCCGACAGACCATCAAGCGTGGTGTCACCCGCAAGGTCAAGCTCACCAAGGGTAACTTCATCACCGAATACGCAGTCCCGACTCCCATCTTCAGTGCCATCGAGCCCAAATGGCAGAGCAGCAAGAGCACCGAGTTCTCGTAAGTGGATCATTGCCTTCATGTTAGCGCGCACACTCAAGAGCTACGCAGACACATGCGGTACACAGCTGCCACCTGTGACCCCGATGACTTCAGCGAGGCCAACGGTTACAGCCTCCGTACAAAGATGTACAACCGTCAGACCGAGCTCCTGATTGCCGTCACCTCCTATAACGAAGACAAGACCCTCTACGCGCGTACCCTGCACGGTGTCATGCTGAACATCCGTGACATCTGCAAAACGAAGCAGTCCAAGTACTGGCGTCGGACAGCGGAAGAGGGTACGCCGGGATGGCAGAAGATCACCGTGGCGCTCATCATTGATGGTCTTGAACCCATGGACAAGACCGTCCTGGACATCCTTGCGACCGTCGGTGTCTACCAGGACGGCGTCATGAAGAAGCAGGTCGATGGCAAGGACACCGTCGCGCACATCTTCGAGGTATGGCAACCATTTTGGCACGTTTGACATGCGCGCTGACGTACCTCTCAGTACACGACCCAACTGTCAGTCGACACCACGCCTCAGCTAGTCGTTCCACAGGGCGAGGACCCCAACAACCTCGTGCCCGTCCAGATCATTCTGGTCATCAAGGCCAAGAACCAGAAGAAGATTAACTCCCATCGTTGGCTCTTCAACGCCATCGGCCGCATGCTTGAGGTGCGCAGTCAAACTCTTGATTGAGCGCTCCGTCCTGAGACCATGTCACACAGCCGGAAATCTGTGTTCTCATCGATGCAGGCACCAAGCCCGGCCGCAAGTCGATCTACTACTTGTGGGAGGCCTTCTACAACGACCCGCACCTCGGTGGATGCTGTGGTGAAATTCACGCCATGATTGAGGGCGGCCGCAAGCTGCTCAACCCGCTTGTTGCTGCGCAAAACTTCGAGTACAAGATGTCAAACATTCTGGGTAGGCACCTGTCGCTTGGATTGTTCCCAACCATGCTCATGTCATCTCCGTGTCACAGACAAGCCTCTTGAGAGCAGTTTTGGCTACGTCTCCGTGTTGCCCGGTGCCTTCTCAGCGTACCGGTTCCGCGCTATTCTCGGCCGACCACTAGACCAGTATTTCCACGGTGACCACTCGCTCGCGGATCGCCTTGGCCCTAAGGGTATCTACGGCATGAACATCTTCACGAAGAACATGTTCTTGGCTGAGGACCGTATTCTCTGTTTCGAGCTGGTCGCGAAGGCGAACGACAAGTGGACTTTGACGTACGTCAAGCCCAGTAAGGCCGAGACGGATGTTCCCGAGTCCGCCGCTGAATTGATTGGTCAACGTCGGCGTTGGCTGAACGGTTCATTCGCCGCATCAGTGGTACGTCCGTCTCCGATAGTTCTAACGTGAGCCATGGTTTCATGATATTTTTGCAAGTACGCCATTGTGAACTTCTTCAAGCTGTACCGGTCCGGCCATGGCATCATCCGTATGTTCTTCTTCCACGTCCAAGCATTGGTACGTAACACGCTAGTACGAGCTGTTTCTTGGTGCTAAGAGAGGAGTGCAGTACAACATCTTCTCACTGGTCTTCTCTTGGTTCGCCCTGGCAAACATCTGGCTTACGTTCAGCATCATCATCGACCTGCTTCCTGATCAAGGTATCGTCATCTTCGGTGGGGTAACTGCGGTAAGTCTCATAACACGTCCGTCCTGGTTGGATGGTACCACTGACAGCCCTCTAGACGCACTGGGTCAACCTCGTTCTCAAGTGGATTTACCTTGCGTTCTTGGCATTGCAGTTCGTCTTGGCGCTAGGTAACCGACCCAAGGGTGAGCGTGCAACGTACAACATTACCCTCTGGTGAGCTCGGAATGCACTAAGTATTGTATGTTTCGTGTTTCTCACTGTCTTCTCCCAGGGTGTACGGTATTCTTGCTGTATACTTGCTGGTCTGCTCGTTCTGGTTGACGGTTGTCGCGTTCAAGGTGGGTTCTCTTCACATATACATTCTCTTCCTACGCTCACACCAATTCCTGCATTCAGAATATTCCTAACGAACTGAAGGGAGCTTCGACGTCTGAGATCCTCGGGAAGATCTTCAAGCCGCCTATTGGTGCTCTGATTGCTGCCATGATGTCGACCTTCGGTATCTGGTTGATTGCTTGTCTCCTCTACGTACGTTTCGCCCCTTGCATTGCAGAGCTAATGCGCAGTCGTCTAACATATGATGCAGCGTGACCCTTGGCACCTTGGATCCAGCATGTTCCAGTATCTCTGTTTGGCCCCCTCGTTCACGAACGTCCTGAACGTATACGCATTCTGCAACCTCCACGATGTTTCTTGGGGTACGAAGGGTTCGGACAAGGCGGAGGCGCTGCCGTCGGTATCGTCGAAGAAGACCAAGGACGCCGATACTGCCGTCGTCGAGGACACCACACGGAACAAGGAGGACCTGGACGCGGCGTTCAAGGAGACCGTCACGCGTGCCCTCACGAAGCTCCAGACAAAGGAGGAGATCGAAAAGCCGACCATGGACGACGAGAACAAGACGTTCCGCACGCGTCTTGTTGCGTTCTGGATGCTTAGCAATGCCGGTCTCGCCGTTGCGATCCAGAACCTGAACGGCTTGGGTTCCGGCAACGAGCAGACCGACAAGACTACTCTGCAGGAGAGGCAGAACATCTACTTCTCTGTCATCCTTTACTCCACGTTCGGTCTTGCGCTGGTCAAGTTCATCGGAGTAAGTTTAGTCTATTATCTTCGAAAACGAACATCACCTGACTCTGCGTGCCCCCTTTTTAGTGCCTCTTCTACTGGTTCAGGCGAAACCTCTTCCGCTGCTGCCGGAGGAACTAAGCTACGGCCGCTACGTCGGCGCAGTGTTGGTGTCGGACGGAGGAAGGACACGCTGTCTGGTTCGGGCCGTCGTCATCTCAAAGCATATATCTCCCTCACATGGGTCGCCACGGACACTTTCTTGTGCTAGATCCGCCCACGGAGTCATTCTCTCATACCACGTCTTACGATAATGTCGGATTCATGTGCTCTCTCGTTTTATCCTATTGTACTTATCCCGTGGACGCTCGGAGTCGAACGTCTAGGACGGCTGGATCTTGGGGGGTCTATAATGGAATTTCCGTGATGCGTCCAGTACGCCTTCCCCTATTTCCTTGTTTGAAGGGTGTATTCTTCGTCTTGTTTTTTCGCCTCTCAAGGCGAGTTGCTGGATCGATGAAACCCCTCTGGCAGAGATCTTCTCTGCGTCGTTCCACTCGGTCTTCTCGACGCTCTCTGCCTACTCGACTTCCGCCCAACTAGCGGATATCACCTAGCGATCTCACAGGGGGGGGGGACAGCGCCG
Organism: Lentinus tigrinus ALCF2SS1-7; assembly: GCF_003813185.1. Lineage (NCBI taxonomy): Eukaryota > Fungi > Basidiomycota > Agaricomycetes > Polyporales > Polyporaceae > Lentinus > Lentinus tigrinus. Next base: position 187,074 of record NW_027137911.1, on the reverse strand, counting down.
TCGTGCTCGGCAGAGACGGTGATATACCTAGAGTACCTTAGTTTCATGTACGAGACGTTCGATACGCCAGCTCTCAAGGAACGGATATCATCGTTTGCAGTCCCAGCATCGTGGTCGATCGGTCTTGTTGCTTCGAAAATGATACAACTGTGCTCCATTCGACACGAGGAACCACGCCTCGGGTAGATTTAAAGGACAGAGAGAATACAGGTGCACTCGGCACTACGGAGTCGTGGATGTCGTGACAGCAAAACAAAACAGGACGAGCGGCGAGAGACGAGATACGCGAGAAGGACTGCGATGGACGATGGACGATGGCGGGACGTGGAATAGTCGTACAGAATAAAGATCGACGGCGACAACCTTGAACCTCTCCGGCACAGCGGCCGTGGCAACGGACTGCTGCTGTTCGAGTATCTAGAACGGGTTCTCGTCGTCGTCCATCTTGCTGTCTGTTGACGGCTCTGTGGATGTCTTGGGCGCGCTCTCTTCAGAGTCCGAGTCCGCATCGTCATCCTTCTGTTGTTGGCTGAAGAGCGAGGGCATGGGCTTAGCCGCACCCCTGCAATGGGTACGATCAGCATTGCCCACGGTCGCAGTAGTGCTGAACACATACTTGGTGAAGTGCTTCTTCTTCGTCGCGTTCAGCTTCTGGCTGCACGGGGTCATCATGTTGTCCGTAGGCGAGACGTAGGTAGGGTTGCTGGTTCGAGTTCGAACATGAACTGCGGTTCGGAATGCGACCACATCCACAACGCAGGACTCACTGTGTCTTCGCGAACTTCTTCGCGAGGAGTGCCTTTGCACCCATGCCCGGTTGGTTGAGCTGCCCGTTAGTGGCGTTGCCGAGCGGCGCTTGAGGGACGACAACGTGCGCCGCTTGCGAGGGGTTGTGCAAAGGCTGGATGGGGGTACCAATGGGGGAGTCGTTGGGCGTGGTAGTGGCAGACATGGCGGTAGTTAATCTGTGGTGTGGGGCAGTCTGCAGGCAGAGAGGGGGGACGCAGCGACGGGCAGAGGGACGAGTAGGAGGTGGTTGTGAAGGAAGAGGCGCGAGTGGCTGACCGCGAGTTGAACTTGCTGCCTCTTGAAGTTCGCTTTGCCACGCGCGTCCCCCAAAATGAACATCACGTGCAGCGCGCTCGCGTTCGGGCCACTGCACACGTGGTCGCGTCCGAGCGCTAGCAAGCCTCACAGCTCACCACGACTAGGATCTCTCCTATGCTGCAGTCTGGTACTGCTCAAGTGTGCAGGTACGTTGAGACCTGCATATTATATGGAGCTATGCAAATCTGGCTTTGCTCCTAGTGCTTAACGCGCCGAGTCAGGACGCAGTGACTATGGGTATGCTAGAAGACCTCGTACCTGGGATACACATGAGATAGAGGATGCTGGAGTTGCTCTTGCTCACCACGCATATAACGTTTTGGCGGACATGTTTGCAAGTTCCTAGTAGGTAAGTCACGTCGGCCGAAATACTAGCCTTGTTGGCCCCTCACGCTCGTCGTACCCATTGATCTCTCTGGCGACGATCATACATATATGTAAGTCGTCATGGACCTTGTTCCCATGATTCCTCCACCCGAAACCCGGGCCCGGCGCTGAGGAGACTTTGACCGCCGTTTACGTGCCGTTAATCTGCCAGGTATGTCATAGTTTGGCGTCCCTTCCAAGCTCGTCGTGCTTCTGCTTGATGCAATAGCGACCGGCCGAGACTTGGTCAATTATAGGACTGTTCTCTCATCGGGTACCACGGAGGCAAGAGTCAATGTCTGGTCGCATCGCCCTTGCCATCGCGTGTGTACTCATGGACGATCTATGTTTAGAGAAGAACAGGGAAAGACAGACCGACAGTACAGGTCAGTGAACGCCCCTCTCTCAACGACCAACGCTCGTTGCGCCATTGATCTGACATGTACTGAATACCGAGCGCATCTCTCCAGTGCCACGCACCAGCTGCACGGATCACAGGTCGGGGCGCCCCACTGCGCCCTTTCTCATCCACTCCGGAGGAGCACGTTGCTTGCCGTAAGTTGCAGTTTTGCGCAGCCTTTCAGCCGCTGACGGGTCACGGAATTGCGTTGTGACAGAATCCTCTCCCTCGCTTCCGCTTGTGCACGTTGCAGCTGCTGAAGCGAAGGGATAGAGCTTCGTGTGTCCTCTTGAGATAAGGACATCCCCTTTCGCGACCACACATAGACCGCATCCCGCGAGCTAGAGTGGCTCGCGAGAGCTTAACCCTGATAATCGACACGAATATGTCGTACTCGCCCTGTCCAGGACCGCATGGCCCAGTCCGGCGGTACATCTCGCCGCCGAGACACAGAATGTGGACTGCGTCAACACCGCGGCCGAGGATCCACTTATGCTCGCCCATCTTATCGCAAGTGCCACTCCGGGCACTTGACTTCCCCACCTGCGTACGTATAGACACGGCGTACTAGCAGCTTCTCAGCCCTCACACGTTCGGCAGGGGCAACGTTGCAGCACTTCTCGCACCGTGCACCGTGTGTGGCGTAAACGTTGCACCGTCGTCGCAGTTCTTGCAGCACACCCGACGTCGCTTCCGCCGCCGTGTACGACACGGTTCCCGTTGCTGCTGGCCGGCTCCCCCACCGTGTGGCAGGCGACGCAACGTGCTGAGCCTGGCTTATCTATGACATATGCGCGCTGTTGCCGAGCACGCAGAAGGTGATGTGTTGCCCTGTATCCCAACGGACATGAACTTTACTGAACGTCCGCGCTCAGATACATCTATTGATTCGTATTGCCGCCGCCTCCTGCGTTCTCAACCGCCCCCTGCCATCGTCTCACGCTAGCGCTCCGGTGTTCTCGTCGACTGAGCTGCAGTGAGAGCGGAGTACACGTTCAACTGGGTATCCGGCGCGCTATACTAGTGCGGCCACAGCAACAGCCCGGTGGCGGATTCGCATATGCAGACAGCTCTCGCCATCTGCTGGCCACACCCACGCACCACTGCCGCCGTCCACCTGCGGCATACCGCCCAGGCCACATCCATGATACGTGCTGCCTTTCCTGCCTTCTCTGTGTTGATCTCCTCTGCAGGCCACAGCGGTGATGTCCGGGAAACTTAGAGTTTAGAGATGGACGCACATGTCCGACACGCTGGGGCGCAACTATCCGCACTGGGACACACCTCCAATCACAACGATCCCTGCACGATTTTGAGAGCGAGTCTCGATGACACGCACCCGCGGTAACCGGAGTGGCGCATACACGAGGTGCTGGGCGCACTCGACCCGAGTACTTCTGCTCCCTTGTGGTACTGCGGTTCTACTAGATTGGGACGACTTTCTCCTGGCTCGGACGACTGCATCTGCGCTAATTCAATGCCCTGGTCCGATGGTCATTGCCAAACGGCCTCTCAAGCACCTCGTTGCAACTGGGGTTCCTGGCCTAGAGTATGGATGCACGCACGTCTCTCGTTCCAGCATCCATTTACATTCCCGCACACGCATGAGGCAATCAAAAAGGAGTCTATTGCATCCCCTCGCAAAAAATTGCTGCAACGAAGACGAACGCTCGAAATTTACAAGAAGTACTGATCCATTATTGCGCCCGCTTCCTTCTTCAATCATGAATGCTCCCGAGCCGTGCGCCTGGAGTATGGTCTGCGCTCCGAGGCGTTGAGAGCTCAAAAGACCGTGCCCAAAGGGTCTGCGGGCTTCTACGAACGAAGCATCGACGCAAGTTGGAGATGCACCCCCGCTTCCCCGCGCCGGATCGTCGAGCCCAGATTTGCAGCAGGAGTCGACTGCGCGGCCATCATTCGCTGGCCAGCTCGCACTCGCCGTGCGCCATCACCGTCTAAGGTACGGGGGTGCAGTGCGGGGAGAGTCTGGGCTCCCCAGGGGGTTCGGCTTCTCGAGCGCCGCGCATTTTTGCACTATCGCTGGCCGTGTCTCGAAACTCAGAAGGTTCTTTGCGACTCGGTCCTCGTTTGCGCTATCCCCAGGGGGCAGATGCCCGCAGCTGCTAGCCATGTCGAGGGACGAGGCGACATGTGCACGGGCCGGTCGGGCGGACTGCATCCGCTCAGAACGGAGGGCGAGGCCAATGACGAACGGCCAGCGATGGGAGAAGCACGGGCTGGGATATGGCGGTTCTGCGAAGCCAGGACGCGAGGCGACATCGAGATTTGCAGATGGCTGACGGCGATATGTGTGGCATTATAGCGGGCCTTCGTCGTGTCTTCTCCCACACCGAGCGAGCGTCGAGAGCTCCATGACCCTCGAGCTGTAGACTCGTGCGTGATGTCTGGGCACGCACGCGACGTTATCAACAGAGATCATTTCCCCGTGGCACCCGCAGTGATGCAAGCCGCTGGAGAATCCTTGGACGAGGGTCCCTAGCGTGAATGATTAAGCTCAAAGTTCCACCCCGCGAGACCGCAAGGCGAAAGATGGCATATAGGGAAGATGACAATAATATTGCTGTCGAGAATAGCTGAGCTGCGATCACTGAGAACCGGGACTTGGAGTTCTGAGAAGGAGGTGCGCTCGGACATATCGTACGTAGAGGGTAGCGTCAGAGATGTGTCATTGACGCACCGCTGCCAAGGATCGTAGTCGTCGTCGATGTCCAATGACTGCCAAGGTCGCTGGTGCTCTCCGCAGCGACGGTTGGTCGACAGGCCGCGTGAGTTGCGATGATGGGGGGTTGATGCGGGGCCTCTCGTTATGGAGTTGGGACTGGGGTAGGCGATCACCGACGGTCGAGCCCTTGCACTAAGGTTGCGATGGGGGCGGCCTAGCGAGATGATGAAGCAAGATAGTCAAGAAGGGATCTTTGTCGCTGTGGCTTTGTGGGTGACAGAGGGCGGTATGCGGCGTGCTGGATAGAAGGTCTCGAAATACACACACGGAAGCCGCGTGGTGGTCGCAAGAAGACGGTAGGAAGTAAGCGGAAATACTACAAGGGGTCTAGCGATGTCTACGGAGCGCAGCGGGGTGTTAGGGGCTTCGGAGGATGGGGAATGGGAGGCGATCGATGGCGGGGCTATTGGACGATGAGGCGATGGTGGGCACGGATGGACGAACGTGGTGGTAATTGGATGGGCCGACAGAGGGACCGTGGCGGCCGTACGTACAGGGCAGTTTTCGAACGCGATTGCCGACGAGGGTGCACGCGGGGAGGAGAGCAATGGAGAGGCGCGGGAGGCGGGGGAGTGGGATGGGGAGGAGATCAGAGCATCAGCAGACCGTGGCGGGGCAGGTGAGCAGGCACAGAGACGTAAGAGCGAGCGCCGGGGAGAGGCCAGAGGAAGGGGCGGGAGGAGGCACTGGCAGGTGCAGCTGCAAGAGCATGCACTCGCACTGGCTGGTCGAGCGCCTGCGTCTGGTCGTCGCTGGTTAAAAGGCTAAACGGTGGCAGTCATGCTCCCGATCCCTCCGCACGCGCCCGCACTCGCCCCCGGAATCTGAAACCGCCACGGGCTGCGTACGCGTGTAATCCTCAACTGCCGCCCAGTCCGCCTCGCAGGCACGGAGAAACTGTCCCCAGCCACATCATCGCGAGTGGCAACCATTTGCGGGCCGGTTATTAGTCTCCTCCTTCCGCCCTCCATTCCTTTCTCCCCTCCCTCTTCCGCTCCTCCCACTCCTCCCCTCGCCTTCGCCACCATGCCCGGCGACATTCTCAACAAAAGAAAGATCGCTGTCCTTGGTTCTCGCTCCGTCGGTGAGTACACGCCCCTGTCCACGCGACCCCCGCCGCTCACGGTCCGCATTTCCCCCCGTCCCGGCGCGCCCCCCCGTGCAGGGAAGTCTTCTCTCGTCATTCAGTTCATCGAGAACCATTTCGTCGAGTCCTACTATCCCACCATCGAGAGCGTCTTCAACAAGACCGTCAACTACAAGGGCGTCGACTACGACTGTGACATCATCGACACCGCTGGTCAGGTGCGTCTTCGCCGTCGTCCTCAGCGTCAGAACCACCATCCGAACCGACCCCGACGTCGTGCAGGATGAATACACCATCCTCAATTCCAAGCATGCCATTGGCATCCACGGCTTCGTCCTCGTGTACTCTGTAACAAATCACAAGTCTTTCGACATGATCCAAGTCGTCTACGACAAGATTGTCAACTTTTGCGGCATGAACTCCATCCCGTGTGTAATAGTAGGCTCTAAAATCGACCTCCAGAACAGGTGTGTACCGCATATATGCACCTTGCAACCCCTCCCCGTATCCGCCTGCTTCGTTGTGGCGTTGTTGCCCTCGTCGCGCCCGACTCGTCACCCATACTTTCACTTTTTCTCACAGACCATCCAGACAGGTGCAACCACAAGAGGCCGAGAAGCTCGCCGGAGAGCTCGACGCCGCACATATAGAGACTAGCGCAAAGCAAAACATCAACGTTGGTACGTACTCATTGTCACTTCAATATATGCATCACTGTCAGGTTTACTGATGGGGCTCGTTTCTTAATAGCGAAAGTCTTCGAGCTGTGCCTCGCTGAAATTGAGAAGCGCAAACCGAATAACCAGGCTGAAGTCAAGGGCACTGGCTGCACCGTCATGTGAACGAGTTCTGGGAGACCCCCCAGCCCTACCCAGTCTCGCATCGTCACCATTTTCTCAAGACCCCTCATCAACCATAGAACATATCGCATCGCTTGCATACATCTCCATAATGGTCTGTATCACCCTGGTACCCGCTATGCCTTGGGATGCCGGCAATCCGTCCCTCCCCCTCGTCTCCCTTCTCCCTCTTTCTCCCTCTCCTCCCTCGTTCATGACTGACACATTGCTATCATTGGGTTGTCGTTTTCCTTCTTGTATATTTGGACTGTGATTGACATTCACCCCTCCATCTCACTCGCTTCGCCGGTCGCTTTTCCACCCCCTTCCCTCTGCATCGCCGTCCCGTCGTGTATACAGCTTGTACGATTCCCCTTGTCACTGTGGTCTACCTTAACCCCTCCATGGGGATGCATTGCATACGTCACGTGTACAGCTCTCTCCCCAGCGGTTCGTAATTCGTCATAAATACCTAACTTACGCTCTATATTGCATCCTTTTCATCTCCTCTATCCTCACCAGTTGCTCGGCTTGCTGGTTACTCGCCGCAGCGTCGTATGTTCCGCCCGACAGCTATGCGGCGCGTGTCCGGGCCAAATGCCGGTGACTTGGATAGCGACAGTGACCACCATGACAAGGCCGGCGAGTCAAGAAGACTCAAGGAACGTAGACCCCAGCCAAGTTCCGTGGTACGGTACGCGTCCTGGATTCGCTCTTTTGAGATTCATTCCGGCTACTATCCTCTCACGAAACGCAGAGCTATAACGCACATCTTCGTTTGCCGGCCTCCACAAGCGCGGAGGCCCGTCAAATGATTACAGCATAGGACATCCCGCGCAGCTCGCTCTCCATTCTGTATTGTACAACATCCCAACCACAAGCGGCTCGCTCGGTGTTTGGTGCTCGCTGTTCTCCGTTACTTTCGCCCCCTTCTGCATGTCTCACTCTGCACCCGTCCCTCTAGATCCGTGCTTCTCCGCTCGTCACCACCGCTCTTGTCTACCTCACCGCCCAAATGAGCTGCCTCCGGAGTCTGGAGTCACCCCAGCCCTGGGACCGAGCCAGCACGCCAACGACTGCGCCTGAATGCCTGAACGTCTGAACGCCGGAATTCGGTACCCAGATCTCACGCGGAGCCATCTCCCAGGAACCGCGCAAGCACCTTGCGCCCGTTTAGACCCTGCACGGACACCACCTGTGGGTCGTCCGGCACGAGGTCGATCGCCTGGTCGGACCACGTCGCGTCCTCTGCGCCCTCGACGTCGAGGATGAGGCCCTTGATCGGCTTCTTGGCGGACAGCGTGATGTGCCCGCCACCGGAGCTCACGTCGATTTGCAGCCCGACTGCTTCGCGGGTCGGGAAGTGGACGTACTTGAACGGCTCGGGCCTGGCGACGGTTGCAATGCACAGCAGTCATGCGACCCCGGGGAGCATGCAAGACCCGTACAGCAGGGTCCGGCGCGGTCCAGAAGCAGGAAGGTGTGTGTGTATGCGAAGGCGAACGGTCAGGTCAGTGGACACACAGAACACGCTTAGAGCGGGAGACGCCGACGCACCAGTTCGCGTACCGCCCGAGAACGCTTCCATCGGCGTCGAGGAGGCGCGCGGAGACGATGATCGTCCGCGGAACCTCGCTCAGCTTCGTGCGCGTGGGCTGCCCGGGGAGGGCGCCCTGCCAGAGCTCCGTCGCTGCGTTGGGCGCAAGCGTGACAGCCTGCGAGAAGCGTTCGCGCCAGTCGGAGTGGAGGTCGAACGCGGTGACCTCGAGCGTGGCTTGCTTCGGCTCGAGGGTGCTGTTCGTGCCCCAGACCTCGAGCACGGTCTCGATCGTGAAGAAGGCGGATGAGAGCTCGTCCGCGTACGTCTTCTTCTCTTTGCGGGTCATGCCCACCGTGTAGGGCCGCAGCTCGCGCTTGATGGCGAAATAGGCTGGCTTCGGGCGCAGGAAGTAGTCAACAATGGCCCACGACGTGACCGGCCAGCAGTCGTTGATCTGTCATGTGGAGGAGCACGGTGCGTACGCGTTAGTCGTTGCGAGTCATGCACATCTCACACGGGACTTGTAGAAGGCCCGCGAAGAGGGTGGTTTGGACGCTCACCTGCCACACCAGCGCGCCCGCAGTGTACTCCTTGCCTCTTCCCTTCCAGTTCCGCCGCCAGAGCCGGTAGGCGGACGCCAGGGTCTCCGCCTGCATAATTTGTGTGTAATACACGTAACTGCCGCGTTACCCATGGGTCTGTCAGATGGCCGCCAATCACGCACGATCAGCCCGGACGAACTGACCTCTCGATGTCGAACGCGTGCTTGAAGTTCTCCATGAGGTACAGCTGCGTCCGACGCGGGGTCAAGTGAGCTCCGGGGGCTCACACGGGCTCAATGGGTCAATGGGTCAAGCGTACCTCGATCCTGCGCTCGAAGCCATCGGCCTTGTTGTGGTTGCAGTTCGTCCTGCGAGGATTGTCAATCGGTACGTAAAGTGTGGACGCCACCTTCCGGTGGTGCGCATGTGTCCGTACCTTGACTGGGGGTACCGCTCCGACTGGTCGCCCCCGAGCCAGTAGTCCACGGTGCGGATGTTTGGATAGCCCTGCCTGAAGGACGTAAAACAGCCGAGGCGGTGAGCACGGGAATTTTCTCGCAGAAACGCATATACTGACATCCCGAACTCAGACACAAAGCGTCCCGCGAGGATATCCCAGTTGTGCCATGGCTCCTGGGATCCATGCCAGACGTTCCCTAGGCAATTGTCAATCACTCAACATTATGCCCACGCTAGAATATTCCGACAGGGCAGGGCAGCTCACACTGGTGGAGGTCGCCATAGCGCTTGTCCGTCGTTTCTTTCCCGAAGCCGCTGTACGGCGAGCTGCGGTGATAGTGGATGTCGGATAGCCGTTCGACGACAGACGGGAGAAGCCGCTCGTAGATGTAGCGTGCGGGGAAATTGGTCTTCCTGAAATCAGACTTCTCATCCGAGTAGTCGAGCTCCAGCTTGTAGGACTCGGCCACTTGATAATCTGCAAGTTCCCATCGATCGATGTCAGCCTCGGAGTACAGTGCAACGTCAATGTAAATGCAAATGGACGCGCCTTCGTTGTTGCCGGCTGGGAAGGTGGAATATCAGATTGGGGGTGAGTACTCGGCCGAAAACTTCTTGAGGATTCAGATGGCGTGCTCTGCTCACCGAAGATCACGATGGAAGGATGGTGTCGGAGCCTCTTCACGTTCTGCTCGGCCTCGACCTCAACGGACTTCGTGAATGACTCGTACGCTGGGTACTACGCGGAGCAATGAGCACATCGGAGTCCCACACCAATACAGCGGCTGTATTTACCTGGCCGCAGCCGAACATGAAGTCCTGCCAGACAAGGATGCCAAGCTCTGGGCCATTTGGTCAGTGTCGTGCTACCCGATGCACTGTTCACATGCATGCGAAGGCTCACCGTCGCAAATGTCGTAGAACGCATCCGCTTCGTAGATACCCCCGCCCCAGACCCGGATCATGTTCTGGTTGCCGTCCACGAGAAGCTGCAGCCATTGTCGGTACTTCTCAGCGGTTAACCTTGAGGCGTTCACGAGGTCCGTCAGCTGGGTGGAGGAGTGGCGGCTTCCGCGAATTGCTCACCTTGTCAGGAAAGAGTCCGCCGGAATCCAGTTTGAACCTGCGCGAAGCCTCAGGCCTTTCCCCCCGGCACCATTGCAGCAAGAGCGTACCACCACAGAATATCCGGATGTTGTTGATCTCGAAGAGGAACGAACGCCCCTCTTGTCCTTCCAGCTCGTCCTGCACAACCACTGCTCGACGAAGTGCAAACTTTTGGGTCTTAGTGTCCAATAGGTGCCCGTCCTATAAGCCATCCCTGTCAATATCCGCCCGCTCGCAACTACCCACGACTACGGCTCGCCTTATTGGTGATCTGCAACTCGACTGAATAGATGGGCTGCTTGCCATAGCCCACTGGGTACCACAGATCCACGACGCCCGGCGACAACTTGAAGTGCGCCTCTGCCTTGTGGCTCTTTATAGGTATGTTGCTCTGGCCGATGACGAGCTTGCCTTCGGGATCCTTCACGGACACGACCGCCACGCTGTGGTCATCCCTGGACAGCTCGAAAGTGACGTCGATGGTCACCCCAAGCTTCTCGTTCACCCTCGAACGGATGTCCAAGTCCGTGATGCGGGTGGTGTAGGTCTCGAGGCGAATGGGCTTCCATGGTCCAACAGTCATGAGTATCGGGCCTGCCAGAGCAAGGTAAGGCACAATTGTCGGCGATTTGTTAGTGGTATGCCAACTGACCCCAGTCCCAGCCATAACTGCAAGGACGTTAGCCATCCTCCTCGGTTTCTACTGGGTCAAGCACTGACTTATACTGTGCCTTGCGCACGTGCAGACGACTAGAATCGCCGTTCCAGAGGTTGAATTTGCCATGCTCCTTTTCGATTTCGCGGCCCTTATGCAGAAGTCCTGTGTTCAGCGGGACCGTTCCATAAGCATCAGATACTATGACCATACCTTGCGGAACGCGCTCGAGAACGTGAGCACCAGTGTGTTCTCCCCAGCCTTGATGTGCTCCTTAACCGGTACGCGATGTCCTACAAACTGGTTGTCGGTTCTGCAAGCATGCATAGGTCAGTATTGAACGTCCGGCGTGCCTCCTAACGGTACCTACTCCAATATCTTGTGCCCGTTCTGAAAGGACACTGTCAGCAAGCGAAAGGGGTATAGTTCTTGCAATCACTCACTAGTTCTACAACCGCAAATGTATCCAATCCGTCGAACACGAGATCGATATTGTCCGAGGCCACCTCGGCTTCGCTCGCGGTGAAGGATGTACAAAATGCCCATTCCGCTTCTCCGATCCCTGTATGGGTAGGGTCAATCAGCGATGTGAAGACATCCGAATACTCCGGGTCTAATCTACATTGAACATCCCACTCATGGAGTCCGATGAACTGTCCTTATAGGTCAACGCACTGATCACAACCACGCACACCACGTCCGAACACGCTCACCGGGTCTGGTATCCTCTGATAGCCTAGCAGCTCGACGTGCACTGTGGTCGGGAAGTGCTTCACAGGCAGCCACTCGCCCTCCTTCATGACCTGCCCGCCGCCAACCTGCGTGAACGTCCACCCATCATGGAGCTCCCTAGCTGTCGCCATCGCAGTCAGTGCGTTGTCGTAGTACAGGACAGTCAGAGTTTGTGCTCGCAGGTCCCTGACCTTGGCTTCAGGCTTAAAAACATTCGAGCGTAGGCTTAATTAAGTAGTGCGACAGTCAGCTGTTCATGGCGGACGAGGGGGAGACTACCCCGAAATATCCCCGGCGCGCACTATCGTGCCGTGACCCGTCCTCCGTCAGATCGCGATCGGATACATACATATGGACTGGCCGCCCGCCGCTTTCGCCTTTGCCACAAAGGACCTCCCAGGCAAATACCAGTAGAAATACAGTATGCATTAGAGCAGATGATAGCATGTACTACGCGTAAACAGTACAGCGAGACATAGCAGAGCAGAGTCGCAATCGTACGCGTTAATGTTAACGTTCCGGAGTCCAGGGTCGTACGCTCATGGGATGTACCGGAAGCCGGCGGGCCTGCCTTGCTCTTCCTCCTTCTTCTCGATGTCGCGGTTAAGCTTCTCTAGGTGCCTCTTGAAGATATAGCACATAATGATGCACAGTCCGTTCGTGGATATGCAGATGGCGTAGGAGTGTGCGTACGAGGGGCCCCAGTTCTTCGGCCATACGTATCTGTGCAACGGCAAGTCAGGAACGACAATGTCAGTCAGTATCAAGGTCGTGACGATGCCGGGATGGCGTGGAGAGTCATGGGAAGTGTGTACTCACGATCCGGCGATGTTCCCGAGCTGCGAGAACGCGTTGATAAACGCGAGGGCGACGGCACGCTTAGACGGCGGACGCGCGATGGAGTTGCTAATCCAGGCGAGGAAGATAATGAAGCCCGCATACGATTGCGCCATGAGGAACCTGAGGGAGCGCACGTCATCTCGTTAGCAAACGGAGGAACCTTAGAAATGTGGGAGCAAGCAGGTACGCACAGAGAGATATACCGGGCGGCAAGGTTCATCGTGGAGATAGCGATGATGAAACCGACGATCCCGAAGGAGAGTGAGGTGGCGATATGCCAGAACCGCTCGCGCGAGCGGTCGGAGTGCCGACACATGACGAATGCGACAAGTGTCGCAAACACCCATGGAGGCGCACAGAGGAGGAGTGTGATAGTGGAGTTGTAGCCCATGGTTGCGCTGAGGGTCGGGAAGAACGCGTTGAAGGACAGGGAGACGACCAAGCTGGTCAGGGCGAGCGCGAGCCACCAGACCTTCCAGTCAGTGAGTGCGAGGGTGAAACCGTGGAAACGACCAAGAGTTTCGGTTTGCTCTTCGTCGCCGACACCGACATCTTCCTCCATACGCTTCTCGGCAAGGCGGACCTCAAGCGGGCTCAGCCAGCCGTGCGAAGTCGAAGGGAAGTCGGGGAGGATGAAGATGGCGGAGATAGCCACGAACATGGTGAGGGCGCCCTCGATGTAGAAGAGCCACCTGGGCACAACAGACTGCTGTGAACATCATAGCCCGAAGAATCGGATGAAGGACTTACCGCCATGCGGAGTGACCAAGCTTCCCCTCCATGCCATCCAGAATGCCAGAGGCAATGAGGGAGCCGAACGCATTGCTAATGAGACTGCCGCAGGAGAGAACGGCAGTGCGGACACCAAGCTCGGAGCGCTTGTACCACTTGGAGAGTAGGAAGAGTGCGCCAGGGAAGAAAGCAGCCTCCACAAAACCGAGGAAGAATCGCGTGAGCAACGCTCCCACGAAGCTGGGAAGCAGGGTATGGTCAGATCCCGGAACCGGACAAGGTCGAAAATGAGTAGACCCACTCCTTGGTGATGCCAGTCAGCGTGGATATCATGCCCCAGACAACCATACAGCAGGGCAGGTATATTGACGGCTTCCCAATGTAGTTCAGGAACATGTTTCTACGAATCTTGTGAGCACAGAAACACAGAACTCGCGTACGAATGTTGCTTACGAGGGTATTTGCATGAGGATATATCCGACATAGAGGATACTGAGGAGGGTGTTAAACTCCTGGCCCTTGAGGTTCAGGTCCTCCTCGAACCCACGTAACCGCGCGGCGCTGAATCCTAGTGTTAGAACGAAGTCATTTGGGTCTGCTAAGTATACTTACGAGGCATTGTTACGATCGATCTACGAGGGCAAAGTGAACAAGCGCCGATGATCGGAGGAGGAAGAAAGGACACATACGTAGTTGAGGATATATATGACGATCAGGATGGACATTCGTACATCGAGCTTCCAAAGGAGCTTCTTCTCGAGTTTCTTCCTTGCCTCATGTCCACCAAACTCCTCGTCACCCAGGTGCTGCGGGTCCGCCTCGACGTCGCGCGTGTGGTGAGGCTGGTCTGCATGTTCGTCGCGATCGTGTTCGATGCCCACGTCGGAGGTCTTCTCGAGTTTTTCGAGGGAGGGCGTCGAAGGCATGGCAGCGCGTGAGGGGGTCGTGGCGCGATGAGGGACTCCGAGAGCAGGGAGACAAAACTTCCATCACGTACGGGGAGAGGCTTATAACGGCTAGAATGAGCGCCTGGCCAGAAGCTGGAGAAGAAAGCAGATGCCATCCCCACAGGCCAAGAGTGCAGCACGCGCCGGAATATCGTTCGGACCTGGGGTTGCGGGGCTAAGCTGAGCTAAACACCTGGACAAACCGTGAAGCCTCTCATTTCCCCCAGGTTTTTCCGTCGCGTACCTTGTGTCCCGCGCGGTTACTCCACAAATCGCTGGCTCTCAATTCTCCCCTCTCTCATGTCGGAGTACAAACTTCTCAACCACAGGGCATGTCGGAGGATGAGCGGAGTTTGAGGAACTCCCCGGTCCGCCGGTCCGCTCCCCGGCAACGCATATCGTTCTGATCGGAGGCGGGAGGGACAAGGTGGGAACGGACAGGCTCACGAAGCTGCTCGAACTTGGTAACATCTCGTCGCACTGCCTTACAAACGTACCCGGGTGCGTGCTAACGAGTCATAAATCCACCTCACTTCCTTGCAGCCAGCAGACACCCATCATGGCAGCGGCAACAGCGACCCTCAGCCCACCGCGAACCACCCCGCCCACGTACCACCGGATCGTCTCCCCGACGCTTACGATCCCCACAGATCCGCTCCAGTCTATCCCGGTCGGGCTACTCGCCTGTCAACGTAAGATTCCGTCCACATTCCTGCGTTTAGGACTTCTTGACCCAGTCTCGATCGCGGATCTTCGCACACAGGTGACCCGTTGCTGAGCGAGCTTGCCACAACCGCTGTAAGTTGCCGCGAGTCACAATCGCCCACAGTTCCGTCCAACGGAAGGGAGGGAAAGAAGAAGAAGACGCCCCCAACACCGAGTGCGCCGCTCGTCGAGGTCATCTTGCACGACACCATTATCTTCCCCGAGGGAGGAGGACAGCCGTCCGATGTCGGCATCTTGACCAGTGCCGATGGAGAGCTCTGGGACGTCGTAGAGGCCAAGAGACATGGCGGACATGCTGTGCACTATGTCCGTCTGAAGCCTCAACAGAATGTCGATCAGGCTCTGAAGGCGTTCAGCCCAGGGGCACTGGTCGGTGTCTCCTTGGGGGAAGAAGGTTCCAAGCGACGGTTAGATCACGTACGTCCTGTAGCCTGGAGCTGCTTCTTGCACAGTCTGAGCAGCATGTCCGTGGATAGGCGAGCATGCACACGTCACAACACTTGCTCTCTGCGGTGCTGGAGAACAAGCTGGACATCCCGACCTTGGCCTGGTCGATCACCACGCATCCTGGTCCGGGCTATGTCGAGATCCCGCGCGGACTGTCCCCAGACGAGATCGCGTTCGTACAGGATGAGTGTAATAAGCTCGTCTTTGAAGGCCGCAGCGTACATGTGGAGGTCGAAGAACTCGATGCAGAGGGCCGCGTCTACACCGGAACGAGCGTAGGCATCCCGCAAGACTACACCGGGGGTGTCAAGCGGACAGTGATCATTGACGGCATCGACCGCAACCCGTATGTTCTCTGTGGCCTGCGGCATGACAGTCAGCTAATAGGCATTCTTGTCATTCACAGTTGTTGCGGAACGCACGCACCGACCATACATAACTTGCAACTCTTCCTCTTCCCACACACGGAGACGCTCTCCCGCTCCACCGCGACCTCCGTTCGACTCTACTTCCTCTCTGGCCCGCGCATGCTCGCGCACCTTACCTCCTCCCACACTCTGCTCACCGCCACGGCTGGCATTATGAGCTGCGGCGCGCCTTCAGTGCCCGAGCGTGTGCAGCAGGTCGTCGACGAGCGTAAGAAGGCGACCAAGCGCGTCGAGGACCTTGAGGCGGAACTAGCCGCGTCCATCGCTAGCGAGCTCGCCTCCACAACTTCCGGGCAGGGCAGGGCGATCGTGCTGCACAAGCACAGGACGGACGACAGCACGAACGCGCTTGGATTCTTGTCAGCGATCACGACGGCCTTCTCGACCAAGATCAAGGAGGGAGTACCGTTCTTGCTCGTGCTGTCGTCCTCGCCGTCTGCGCAGACGGGGACGAGCACGACCGTCGTGCTCATCTTCGGGTCGGATGACAAGAAAGTGAAGGAGGTGGGCGACGCACTGAAGGCGAAGCTGAACGTCAAGGGTGGCGGCAAGGGATCACGGTGGAGCGGGAAGTTCACCGGGGTGTGGAAGGAAGCGAAGGAGGGCCAGGCGGTGGCGAGTGCCTTGGAGTCCGTGCAGTTCTAGAGGTGGTTCTGTCTTTCATGTAGACATACATCAGGTCAGCAAGGCGTATAGGATTCGTGTTGTGTATGCTGTAGAGGATGTAGGAATCATGATTACAAGATATTGTACAACAAAACTATATGGATGAGTGCGAAACTGGCATGTGTGCGTGCGTCGGCGCGGGAGGACGGTAGTAGGCTACTTCGGCTCGGTGGACCCGTCTTGAGGTGCTTGGAGAGCGCCAGAGTTCTCTCCGCCGTCGCTGTAGACTCCAGCACCTGTACAAGTTTCTTAGCTTCGCCAGACACAAGCACTTGACTTAACCGTACCATCGTCCTCTAAAGGGAGCTCTCCGCTCATGGCCAATCCCTCCACTTCCGAAACGTCCTCGGAGCCATCACCGTCGCTCAAACCCCAGTTCTCCATACTTGTATTCGCCGCTTGCGCTTCCCACTCCTCGAGGTCGACATCTTCCTCCATGTCCTCTTCGGGTTCCAGATCCTCCTCGACGTCCATATCGTCGAACGCAGAGTCGGTCTCCATAAACGCCTCCGAGTCGGTGTCGAAGAAGGCATCGTCATCCTCGTCCTCGTCGTCGCCTGGGACATAGTCGCCGTCGGAGGACTCGACATCCGAGTCTGAGGGCGGCTTGATGCTGGAGAAGACGTTCCGGCATGAAGGGCATGTTCCGTGCTGATTGAGTTCAATACAGGAAGCGTGAATGTGAGTGACTCCGAGAAAAGCGGAAATGAAATGGTGTTGGATTAGGCACTCACTCGTCCGCGAATCCACTCAACAAGGCTGGAGCAGAAGCAAACATCGGAACCATAGCCGGGAAGGAAATCGTAGTATGACGCACCAGGCTCGACAGAAGATGTGTCCACACCCAACTAGCTTTGTCACCCCGGCTAGTTCGTCCACGTCCGACTCTCCGGGTGATGCCTCGCCGAGCCCTTCATGCGCCTTGCCTTCCAACACAGCTTCAAAGGGGTTTATGCAGATGGGACACGAGTCCTCCAGGGGTATCTCCTCCTTCACCAGGATCGGCAGGCGGTTAATGGCAAGTTCAATGCGCTCTTGCACCGAAAGGTGAAGCTCCGCGACGTCCAACGCTTCGTGGTGCTCCATCGGTCTTCGTGCAGTGTATCGTATGCAAGTCGTAAGAGTTGCAGTCCTGCGACGTTGTATCAAGGAGACATAGGGTCGAGCTGAAGCAGACCGAGAAGAAATCGGGGTCCGATTCAGGGAGCACACTGGCAGAGGCAGAAGCGGGGAATAGGAGGAGCGATGGGCGTCTGAGCGTGGCGGGTGGGACAACGCGTAAACAACGTTCGCGTCTGTCACGTGCGCGTGCCAACGCGTCCACGTTCCCGATCCGGATGTAAGTATCTGCCTTCTCTTCCCGCTCTTCCACCATCTGGTGAGTACGAACACACGATCTCCTGTCATTTACTCAATGTGTGCCCTGTAGGCAATGGCAGTACATGTGTTTTGATACAAGCATCCATCATCGCTGCTCCTTTCAAGATGTGCTATTGTAGAACGATGGCCATCCTGATAGGACTAAGCCTCACTTGCGGATCCCTCATGAATGGCATATCTTGCGCGCGTCGAGAAAAAAAATTGTGACTTCGCTGAAACACTCACAGCGCGATTATTTGCATCTCATCTCAACCAGCAATCGACCTGCCGTTACGCTATGCATGCATAGGTGGCGAGCGGACAGGCTCAAGTCAACTGACCCCGCACCGACGTTGGTGTCAACGCGGTGCGACTTCGGCTGCGAAGAACTGTCCATCCCACCGGAACGCCTTCTCCAACCTTCTGTCCTTGTGATCACCTCCGCTGCCCTCCCACGCGCCATATCCAGTATCGGCAGTCCTCACCCTTCCGTTCATAAGCAGCCAAGGTTTGGATTGATGCAGAGCGGGGTCTCTCTGCGGCCGCCTTCGGTCTTTACGGTCTCTGCTTCACTAGACAACCATGACTTCTTCGAGGACCTCTTCACAAGTCGAGGATAAGAACCCTGAGGTAGGCATCAAGCCTACGGACGAGGACCCGGACGCGGAGTTCGGAGGGCTTGAAGCACGCAGGAAGCTTGAGCGAGGACTCTTGCGCAAGCTCGACCTGCGCATGTCTATCCTCATTGTCATCTATATCTTGAACTATGTGCGTGTCCATTGCCCCTTTCGTACATCTCCCACTGATTACTCCTTACAGATTGACCGCAACAATGCAGGGTGAGAGTCCTACAGGAACTCAAAGTTCAGTTCATGGCAGTTGAACTTGCGCATCAGCGCTGCACGTATGCGCGGATTCGAACGCGACCTCCACTTACAGGGTACGGAGTTTGCGACGCTGTTGTCCATACTCTATGTCGGGTACATCCTCATGCAGATACCATCGTGAGTATTCTGAATGTGACTGCTTCTCTCAGCTCACTTCGAGCGCACTAGGAATATGTTGCTCAACTACATCGGAAAGCCGTCGATATATCTCCCAGCGTGCATGATGGTTTGGGGAACACTCTCGATCCTAACAGGTCGGTCTCCGCCGTCACCTACACAAGTCCCCATACTGATCTGGCCTCACTAACAGGAATAACGAACAAGTGAGTCTGAGCGACAAAAGTCCTCTTCCTATCTCCGTATCGCGACTAATCTCCCTGAAATCTACCACGGCTAGCTTCATCGGTGCGCTTCTGACGCGCTTTTTCCTCGGCTTCGTCGAGGCTGCCTTTTTCCCCGGGGCGCTCTTCCTCATCTCGAAATGGTACAAACGCAGCGAGCTTGGCACGCGCACCGCGCTCCTCTACTGCGGGAACATCATGTCGAATGCCTTCGGGGCGCTCATCGCCTCGGGCATCCTCGACGGGATGG
Organism: Lentinus tigrinus ALCF2SS1-7; assembly: GCF_003813185.1. Lineage (NCBI taxonomy): Eukaryota > Fungi > Basidiomycota > Agaricomycetes > Polyporales > Polyporaceae > Lentinus > Lentinus tigrinus. The sequence continues at coordinate 167,874 of NW_027137911.1, read as the reverse complement.
ACGGGAAGCTCGGCCGCGCTGCGTGGCGCTGGCTGTTCTACATAGAGGGCGCACTCACGATCTTCGTTGCGCTGTGCGCGATGTTCATCTTGCCTGACTTCCCGGCGACGACGGCGTGGTTGACCGAAGAGGAGCGGAGGCTTGCAAAGAAGCGTATGGCGGAGGATGCCGGTGTAGGCGATGAGAGCGAGACGGAGGTCGGCGGGCATGCAGCAGGTCTTTGGTTGGCCGTGAAGGATTGGAAGGTTTGGTGGATGGCAGTCGCGACAACGAGCCAAGTGGTCGCACTGAGCTTCAACGCGTACTTCCCGACGCTAAGTGCAACGATGGGCTTCGACCCTACCGTCACCTTGCTCTTATGCGCACCCCCGTTCGTCTTCACGGCGATTATGACATTCATCATATCCAGGTCAATGCCTGCTGAAAATTCACGGCTAGCAGACTACTAACCGTTCGTTCCACAGGCACTCTGACAAGACTGGAGAGAGGTTCTACCATATTGCTGTTCCTACTTTCGGAGGGATCGTTGGGTTTATCATCGCTATATGCACGATGAATACTGCCGCAAGATACGTCTCGCTGTGAGTACGATAACGACTTGCCACAGCCACAGCCAGGCGGGACTTGACCGACTCTCCTCTGCCTGCAGATTCCTCATGGCCAACTCATACTCTGGATTCACGGTCCTCTATACGTGGGTCAGCAACTCCTTCCCGCGACCACCTTCCAAGCGTGCGGTTGTCGTCGCGCTTGTGAACGCGCTCTCGCAAACGGGCAACGTGGCCGGATCGTGAGTTGTGTCGAAAATAATGTTGCATCAACGTGACGTTCGCTGACGGCGGAATGTGGTGAACAGATATGTCTGGCCAAGTGCGTGGGGCCCGACCTATCGCAATTCATATGCCATCTGCATCGCGACAGCCGGATGTAACATCGTGATGTGCTACATCTTCAGGTTGCATCTTGCTCACTTGAATAGGCAGCTTGAGAGAGAAGAGAAGGAAAAGGGGTTGGTTGAGATGGGTTTCCGGTATCTGCTCTGAGCCACATGAAGCAGTTTGAGTCATGTAGCTGACAGTAGCTCTGCGTGCCCTAGTAGTTGCGGTAACTTTGTCACCTCCGCATGTATACTAGAAGCGCCTTTATGTTTTTTGTCAACAGTATTATTATTCTACGGACAAACACCGTCGTGGCCTTATAGCTCAGTGGTAGAGCACACGATTGCAGATCGTGCGGTCCCGTGTTCGAACCACGGTGGGGCCTATATCCCTTTGCATGTTATGGTCTTTTTTGCGCCAGATTTTCTATGTGGAGTTCTCGTACCAACTTCGTAGTCGTTTCGGGTGCTATCCTCCAGGAGGCACATCAAGCGACAAAGACCAGCGTTGGTTGGGTTGCAACTTAGTAGCAAGGCGGTTCCACAGTACACTCGTGTTCGATTGAGAAACCAACTTCAGCGCATACCGTAAGAGAGTGCACGAGGGGTGGGACGAGAAGAGACCCTTGAGAAGGGCGATGGCTTATCTTGCGACCGATGGGTGGCAGTCTGTGCAGAGATTGGAAGGCAGAGGGCGTCGATATGGATCGCACGTTGGAGGGGACTACGAGGGCGAAGCACGTGTATCTCAATCGATTCACTCAGTTTCGAGACAGAATCGGAGCAGTGAGAGAGTTCGGACAACGGATCGGCGGAAAGAGAGCTCGCAGCCGTCTGGACTGGGCGGTCGGCACAGCGAAAGACATAGAAAAGCAGAGGCAGCCGTTGGGGACTGAAGCAACCCGCGGCCGCAGGTACGATGGGCGAAGAGTGGCTGAGACAAGTCCGCTCACGTTACGCGCGCCCGTGGTCTCAGGCGCAGCGGACACTCGACCGTCTCCACCAACCTTCTCTTCGACCCTCCTCGTTCTCCTCCCACCTCCTCGCCCTCGCCGTCTCCGCCTTCCTTGAGGCCGCCCTCTTCGGCGTCGGCCTCACGCCCATGAACTCCCTCTCCTACCTCTCCCGCCAGTTCGATGTCTTGGCCTCGCCCCGAACGCCACCAAGCACGCCTGCCACCGAGCATCCGTCGTTTCCGCTCGACGGCGAGCGTCATACACGGCTCAAACGCTCGGGCTCAACGAGGTCGTTCCTGGTGCCCCAGCCCTCGACTTCCTCCGCCGGCTGGTCCCTGAGGCGGTCCTACTCGTCCCCCGCCGAGGTCAATCCGAGCATCCTCTCTTCTGCATCTTCTCTTCTTGCACCTGCCCTATCGCGCAAGGCATCCCCAGCCCGGCCCTCGTCACGACGGCCGTCCGTCTCTTCAACAGAGAAGGGCAAGGCCATCCGCCCAAAAGGCGGCGACGCGTCTCCAGCCTTCCGGCACTTGCTCTTCGTGCGCATCATCCTGCAGCTTTGGCATGCCTTCCTTGCAACACTGCGGTCCTTCACGAGGCCCGCTGCTGCGCCCGGCATCCCGGCAGAAGAGACAGCGGTAGACGACAATTCGGATGAGGAGGAGAAGGACACCGAGGACGAGAGTAGAGATGAGAAATCGCCAGCACCATCTGTATTACTAGATTCTTCGCAGCCTCCTCCATACCAGCCCGCAATTCCATCGCCACTGTCCCAACCCGACATATCCTCACCCCTGTCAAAGTCTCCGTCGCCGCCACCTTCCAAGCTCCCACCCCCACTACCCACAGGTACTGTGTCAGAGAAGCCGATCCCGCTCTCGCTCTCGCTCTCAGATCACAAGTCTGCCTCCGCTACGCTGACGCCTCCAGCTACTCGCTCACGCTCGGTGACCCCTACTCCACCAACAAAGCAGACGCCATTTCACCAGCCGAAGACGCTTGTGCTTGATCTGGACGAGACACTGATTCACTCTACGTCACGACCAATACCGTCCGCGGGCGGATCTGGGTTGTTCGGCTTTGGCGGCAGGAATAAGGGCGCAGGGTACACGGTTGAGGTCGTCTTGGGCGGGCGCAGTACGCTGTACCATGTGTACAAGCGGCCGTTTGTGGATTATTTCCTTCGGAAGGTGTGTGGCCATATTCCGCTGCACCTCCATGTTGCCTACCGACATTATGTCCCTCAGGTGTCGCAATGGTACACACTCGTTATCTTCACGGCCTCGATGCAGGAGTACGCAGATCCCGTCATTGATTGGTTGGACGCTGGGCGCGGTATTCTAGGTCGTCGTTTGTTCCGCGAGGTAAGCGTCCAGCGTTGACAACCCCACCCCGAAACCTTGACTGAGCGCTCCCGTTACAGTCATGTACACAGCTCCCAAATGGGTCCTACTCAAAGGACCTATCGATAGTCGAGCACGATCTCTCTCGAGTCTGCCTGATAGACAACTCGCCTGTCTGTTACAGTATTAACGAAGGTGCGCCCCCCTCGCTGGACTTGTCTGGTCGCCCGGAGGCTCACCCGTCCGGACGATCAGCGAACGGGATACCAATAGAAGGCTGGACCCACGATCCGCATGACGAAGCCCTGCTCGATCTTCTCCCTGTCCTCGACTCCCTCCGCTTTACCAGTGACGTCCGGCGCGTGCTCGGGATCCGCGGTTTCTCATGACCCCCCTCGCACGCCCTGCTCCGCGCCTCGTCCGCGTGCGCTCGCCTTCAGACCGCATGTCGCGGGCGAGGTGTATGCGCCACGCCGCATGCGCTCGGTGTGCGAGAACAGTTACGAGTCAGGATTGACAATGCGATGCCGTATCATGCTTCCTCTTGGTGTCCGGATCTTTAGTGATTCGGATCAGGTGTCCCTTTCGTTAGTCACGTCGTCATTGAAGAACTATCGTCGAATCACCTAATTATTCCTCAACTTACTGGTCGCTCTTGCAATCCGCCTCATTTCATTTCCACCTCTCCCTTCCCTTCCCCCTCCACATTACCCCCATGGTCCCTTGTCCCCTTTCCCGCACACCGGTGCATCCTCCCTGCCAAGATCCCCCTTTCGCGTTCGCCGTTCTCCCGCCCAATAGCACATTCATCGCAATCCGTCCCCGACCCATACCATCATCATACCACGTTCCCGTTCCACCACGGAAGTCTGTTTCGCTGTCCCGAACACCATTCCGACGACGCATGCATCATGTTATCCACGCATTGAGCTATATAGTAGCAGACTAATTGCTTACAAGCGGCCCGCCGCCACCTGTATATATGTACGTACATAGCGGTCTGGCCCGAACATCATCCATCATCCTCAGTCATCTTACAACCAACCGGGCATGTGGGGGTGTTCAAAGTATAATATGTGTGGTCACTCTCTCGAGATGTGTCCGTTTCTTGTTCAGGAATTCTCCGTTTGTGGTTATGCGGGGCATCAAGCGCCCATACCAAACAAACCGTCGAACGAGAACGTCAACCTGGATCGAAACCGTCCAGGTACTGAGCGTCTCGTGGTAAAGATCTACTTGAATTCGTGATATATATATAATCAGGCTGCGGACGGACAAGGTACATTGCGAGATCGCTTCGTCGTGAGGTGGGATAGCACTAAAAGAACATGGTCGAACGCTAGGAAAGGCCCGGGGTGATAATGTACTAACACAGATGTCAATGATTAGGCAAGCAAAACAGAGAACAGAAGGAAAATGGCAGAGTGGCGGGTGGGGCGGGGTTGGAAAACGAGTGTCCGGGTGACAGGGGAATACTCCAGCAGGGATGAGCGCACGGGTGATGGCACAACTACATGGCCAGTGCGGCCTGCAACTCCTTGAGCTGTGCCTCCTCGTCGTCCTCGACCGCGGCTGGTTGTCCTGCGCGCGATGGATACGGTCAGCATGGCAAGGGAGGACGAAGGAAAGATCGAGACGCACTGTCTTCCACTCGGCTCGCACCTGCGGGATGGTGTATAGGGACCTGATCTGCCATAAGCCTGTCGTTGAGCTCTTCTTGCTCCAGATCGGCCAACTCCTGCTTGAGCTCGTCCTTGCGGGCCAGATATCAGCACATCAGCCACATACACAACAAGCGACCAATCGCTAGCATGACGTACTTCATCGAGCTCGACCCCGACAAATGTACTGGACGAGATCGTCTCTCCGACCTCGTTCGCGAGCTGCATCTGCTCTTGGATATCCGCCATCGTCTGGTCAACCTTGTCGATTGACCTATGCGTCAGCCACACAAGCCGTCAGCATCGGGGTTCGGGAACGCAGAACAAGGAACGGGGACGCACAGCTTGCCGTGGATGTCCTTGAGCGCGCCAGCAGCCTTCTTCATCGCGGCCATGTTCTCCGCGTTGAAACTCGCAGACTCAAGCGTGTTGACTTGCATCTCGAGCTGGAAGCGGGTGTTCTGCAACCGCTCAAGCTCCTGCTCCGTCACCTTCTTCCGTCGCAAAGCCGCAGTTGCAGCTGAACCGGATACCCGGCATGGTCGTCACAGAAGATACCAGAGCACATAGATAGGTTGAAGTGCACGATGAGAACAAAGGGACGTTGAGTACGAGCACCCGGATACACGCCGAGGAGGCGGAGGAAGACAAGACGGGCTGGACAACTCACCAGCCTTGTTCGAGACCGCATTCGCCTTAGCTTTCTTCATCTCCTCGTCAACCTTCTTATGGAGGTACTCCTCTTTCTTCTCGATCATCTGCAGCTGCTGCCGCAGCGTCACTATCGCGTCGCGCGACGACGTCTTCGGGTCGCGCCGCCCTCCAAAGTAGCTCATGAACCCGGCCATCATCGTCGTGTTTGTGCGCCAAATGTCGTGCGTTGTCTAGGGTGCAAGGATAGAGGTTGAATGCAGGAGAATGGACAAAGGAAGCGGAGTGGCAGAGGCAGTAGGTGTGGGTCAAAGTACGGAACGGTGAAGCGCCCGATGCGCTAGGGCCGCTGTGCTTTGTGCCGTCACTACTCGATGCCCCCGATAAGGAAGGTCTCTACGATTGACTGCCTCGTTCGTTGTCTTATCCTCTTACTCATTTTTTCTTGACTCCGTCATCATTGAGTTCGGAGACTACACAAACGGGCCTCAGATTGTCCGCCGCTGAAGACGTCTCAAGCACCGCGTTGGACATGCCCTGACATGAAACGATAAGTACTGCTAACCGCAGCGACGGGAGTCTGGCAAATTGGCAATGTTCGAACAACCTGGCGCACTGTGCAGTCTCTGAACGAGACCCCAGCTCCGCATGGCTGCGATCTCTCGCTGCGTAAGTGGGGGTACCAGGATGCCGCAGCTACTCAGTAGGACCTTCCGCAGGCCCCTTTCTCGAGCATGTATGACTTACATCGAGGATGTTCGGTCGGCTCAAATGAGCGGGACCGCACAATATGACTCCGCAACATTCCAATAGAGCATGATGAGTATGCATTTTCATTCCAGCCCCGTCCAAGCAGCGACGTGGAAGCCCGTAGGTATTAGAAGAAGCAAGTCTATCGTGCGGCGTGTCCTCTACAGAGATAAGTTAGTCGTCTTTTTTGTCGTCGTCGTCGCTGCGGACGGCATCAGCTCCAATTTATGTAGAAGGATGTTAGAAAGGTGAAACTTACTCCTCGTCATCACTTCGTGAGTCCTCCGCGCCCTGTCCCGTAACTACCCTGTATGCGACCCGGCAGATCATCCAGAACCAGACGAGCTGAATGATCTGTTACGAAACTCCGTCAACTCATGAACGGAGATGAGCCCAATGTGTGAGGATTACGTACCTGTAGTGCGATCAGCATGGCGAGGAATGCGATATATATCTCCTTGGTCATGAAATGGCCGCGTGATGGGTCCCATACACGGGGAACGGCATATTTCGATTCCCAGGTAGCCTTAATTGCCAAGATGAAGAGGAAGTGTCGAGTAACGAGCCATGACAAGAGGAAGACCACGAATGTCACGTCACAGAGCATGGACATGCCCAAGTAGCGGAACATTTTTGCCAACTGTCAAAACCGCACCAGTTAGTATGCCCTTCACAGAAGGGAAGGAGTCCGACGCGGACATACCGGCAAGAAAATGTCACAAGCATCCATGAGAACCATGATTAGGCATCCGATACGCGTGTAATTGTAGAAATAGCTGCTGATCATGAGCGCGACAGTGATGAAGTGGTGCGCCATCATTTGCCAGTGGTCCGTCCTGCGGGCCTCAGCATTGAGGATGAGGATCTGGTGGATGTAGAACGCGGTTTGGAGGAGGTAGTAGAACTTGACGGGGCCGGCGATGGGTATATGGGGATAATGTGTCCACACTTTGATTGGGTTGAGGACGTCCGTGGGCAAGCGCGAGTGAACGTACTGTGAACGGCAAGCGCAATGACGCAAAGCCCGCAAAACAGGAGTTAGCATTAGCGTCTGCATTTCCGTACGGTCACGCGTCCCATAAAGCCTGACGGTGTAATGGCACCGTGGGAGACGGAAAACGGAGACACGCACCAGACCAAAACAAAACTGCGCGGTGTAGTATATAACGGACCAACTCTGCTCGGCGAAGCGGGTGACGCTCCTGTTCAACTTCCGCTGCTCTGCAGGCGTCACGGGCGAGACCTCGCGCCGAGCGTATCCGTTCCCGTTTGCATAACCGTTAGTCTTTGCAACGCCGTTGCCGTTGGTCTTCGCAGAGCCATTGCCGTTGGCCAGCGCGAGCTTCTTCCGCTTTTGATTCTGCAGATCTCGTCTCAGCCTCCAGCGCGCAAAGGGCTCCATCAGGAAGACACGCGTCACGTCGCGCAGGATGGCCATAATGGCAATGGCGGTGACGATGATGAAGCCGTCGAGGAGACCGGTGGCATAGTAGTTGCTCTCCGTGAACGAGTCGGGGTGCTGCGGGGGTGCTGTGGGGTAAGAGAGAGTGAAGAAGGGCACCAGCTGGGCCGGGAGCCACGCCGGGGCTTGAGCAGTATTCATGACAGATAGTATAGAGATTTGTCACGTCAGCAGGTCATGAAACAGCGTCGGGAGGGTTGCGCGCGTCGGTACGGGGTGTCCGATTGCGGGGGCCGGGGTTACGCGACGCGAGGGCGGGGAGCGTGTCGCAGCGCGGGGCGTGTACGAGGCCAGAGACGGGGGTGGTCGTGGTCGTAAAAGAGATGGACAACAGCGCTCGCCACGGGGTCGGGAGGCAAGCAGGCAGGCCTCGTAGCTGATTCCGAAACGCGCTGGCCGTTTTCGCTGGCCGCGCGATACTGCAACGGGCGCCAACGCGCGCTCGCGTGGGACTGCCCAGAGCGCCCGCCGTACGTACGAACGTTCTGCAGTCCGACGCGTGCGCTGCTCGTCCTGCCAGTTCTTCCTTCCTGCCTGGCCTCTGCTCTCCCTCTTCCGTCTCTTCTCTCTCCCGCAGCCATGTCGCAGCCGAACACGACCCTCTACATCAAAAACCTCAACGACAAGGTCAAGAAGGACGAGCTCCGCGGACAGCTCTTCGCGCTCTTTACGACCTATGGGCGGATCATCGACGTCGTCGCCCTCAAGGGTCCCAAAATGAAGGGCCAGGCGTTCGTCGTCTTCACTGACCTCGCGGGGGCAACCGCCGCCATGCGCGGCTGCGAAGGTATGGTCTTCTATGATAAGCCAATGGTGCGCCGTCCGTCTCAAGTGCTGCTTGCATGTGTGCCCCTTTGATGCGAACGCTCCCGCCCACTGCACCCCCACAGCACATTGAGTACGCAAAGACCAAGTCGTACGCCACCCTCCGGAGAGAGGACCCCGACTTTGTGCCTCCGACGTCGATTCATGTGCAAGACGCGCCGAACGGCAGGCTCGCAGCGGCGAACGGCGCAGGCGAGAAGAGGCAGAGAGACGATCGGATGGACGAGGATGCACGCGACGTCAAGCGCGAGCGGACGGACGATGATGACGACGATGACGAGGAGATGGAGATCGAGGACGATGAGGAGAGCACAAGGCCAAGTGGCTCCGCAAATGGTGCGCAATCTATATTTCGGCTGGCGGCTCGCACGACGCTCACGTACGGGCGATTCAGGTCAGATACCATCCGCGATACAGCAGCAATCGGCGCGGCTGATGTGCCTCAACCTACCACAAGAGGTCACGGACGACGTACTAGCAGTACTATTCCAGCAGTACGTATCAGCCTTCCATGCAAACTTGGGTCGAGCTGATGCCGTCTGTCAGGTACCAAGGGTTCCACTCGGTATCGGTTGTGCCATCACCGACACCAAACGCAAGTGGACAGAGAGCAAAGATGGCGTATGTGATGTTCGACTCACCCGACTTGGCGTCCGTTGCAAAAGAGGCACTCGATGGCTTCACACTCAAGAAGGGATGGGTGATGTCCGTTTCGTATATCTAGCTTTGTATTCCCAACCGTGTAATCTATATCGCAGCGCTTTCGCCTTCAGATACTTGCATCCAATCGGCGTTCGTATATTGGTGTGTGGATCATACATGTTGGCTACTAATACAAGTTACAGGTGCTTTTCGGTGTCCTTCACGAAGAAAGAGCCTTGTCAATAGCCTCCCCTACGCCCTTCGCTGAAGCGGGGTTCTGGCCCGTGATCAAGTTGCCATCGACAACGACATGAACCTGGTATGCAATACAGAGGTGAGACTGCGCTCAATGGCATGTGAGAGTTGTACTTACGCCCCATGGCTCAGGTGCCTTCTCGAACTTGCCGCCGAGCTCATTGATGCGCGACTCGACCAGGAACGGAATATCCTGCACCAGATCAAAACATGACGACAATACTCAGGCGGGATGAAGCTTACCTTGACCTTGTTCACCTGCTCTTCCTCAGTGTTCGTAAAGGAAGTCGCGCGACGGCCCTTAAAGATGCTGTCGCCGTTCGCATCCTTGGCACCAACAAGCGCCGCGGGTCCATGGCACACAGCAGAGGTAACCTTGCCGGCTTGGAAGAACTGCGACTCTCCATGTTACAAGGCTCCTCATGTTCCTCCTAACGGAAGGGTACTCACCTCGGACGCGACCTTGGCGTTCACAGGGTCCTGGGCAAGGTCAATCACGGGTCCATGGCCGCCGACATAGAAGATGGCGTCATAGTCGGAGACGTTGACGTCCGAAAGCTTCTTCGCGCTTGCGAACTTCTGCTTGACAGTCTCGTCTGAGAGAAAACCGACGTCGTCCTTGAAATTCTGCACGCTGCTCTCGTCCACGGGCGGGTTCGCGCCCTTGGGGGATGCGAAATCGATATCGTACTTGGGGGCGAGGACTGGCGAGCTGCGTGAGACAAACCTGCATGTACGAGGGCCGAAGTATTGTGGCGGACGTACTGTAGTATGGATGCGCGGCCTCGGGGAGGTACCAGCCCTGCAACGTACCTTGCACTCAGCAAGAGGCGTCCAAATTGCGCATTCAACGAGTTTACTCACAGTCTGAGCACCCGTGAGGGTCTTGTCGGCGGAAGTGAAGACGAAAAGGATGCGCTTGGACATGTCGGACTGTCGAGTGGTTGTGAGTGAGATCAAGGATCGATGCAGCGCTCCGGAGAGTGCGCGGCCTGCCTTATATATGTTAGCGATGCATGACGCTATCGCTGACTTTGGTTCCGAGTGGGACAGGCGTCCGGGAGTGCATGAACCCTTGAGCCGGTTGGGAGTGCGAAGAACATGACAGAAGGACCGAGAGGCTAGAGCCCGTCCTAGCGGTCTACTTTCTCATCTACTGTATGTATGTCCTCGCAAGGAACACATTAATCCAAGAGTACTCCCCCAGCGAGAACTCCTTTACTGTGGGAATGACGTCAAGCTGACTAGATCATTTGACCTCAGCGATCGAAACCGCGGTCTGAACGAGACCTACTCTGAATTCGGTTATGTTAGAAACAGCCCACAATGCACATAATAACCTTATCTCTGATGTTGCGTTCACACCTTGTGCTAACGACGTCGACTGTAGAAATAGCAGTAGCTAGCAACTTCAATACACATCGCCCGGAAACCTGGGGTCCATGAAAGTGCTTGGCGGTGGTCAGTGTGCGATCTTAACCTCCGAAGCTGGAGCTCCACGCATTTGTGGTCCGAATTATGTCTTGGTCACGTCCCGACCGGAATCGGTGGCGGCATCTGACCGACAAGTATGTTGTGACACGGGCGATGTCACACTTGCCCACGGTCCTGATGGCGCCACGTTGCGCAGTTGCGGGCCGGCGCTCGGCAGTCGTGTCACCCCCAGTACCCAGCGTTCCAGTTACTCAGGCTAGTACTACGACTACTCCGTCTATTCCACTTCCCACTGCGCCTGGGCAAGCTTCACTGCTCTGTCTCCGTTTTCCTTATGTCTTCATCTGTACGAGTTGAGCTCCCGGCGTATTCTCATTCCTTTGAAGTCCAAGTATCACCGTCGTCGACTATCCGTGATGTCAAGCACGAGATTGCCAAGGTCTGCCCCGGCTCCCCGAACCCAGCGGGCCAGCGGCTTATTTGGAGAGGCCGCTTTCTAAAGGACAACGAAAAGGTCGAAGATGTCTGGAAGGTGCGTCGGTCCTGATGCGCAGGCGCGATACATGTGGTAACGGTTCTGTGCAGCCGGAGGACTCCAAAGTCATTCACTTGGCCGTGCATCCCTCTGCTTGGACGTCTGCCCCGCCAGCAGCCTCTGCTCATGCTGTTGATTCGTCATCGTCATCATCGTCTCCTCGTCCTACACCCACGCAACAACCTCGTCATTCTGCTGGACAGCCTACGCCTACCCCCACTTACCAGCCACAACTATCACAAACCCGCCCTGCATACCCTCATGCCCCCTTCCTGTCTGTGGCATACATACAGTACATTCACAACCTAGCCCTGGGTGTTTTATCGGCGGGTGCCGTGACTCTCCCGACACAACCATCCATCAATGACCTCGAAACATGGCGTGCAGCGGCTCAAGCTCTCTATCGTAGTAGAGGATGGTCGTGGCCCAGCGTATACGACGAGCCTTTCCCATCTGGAAGTGCAGAACAGGGTGCTGTGTACCAGACGGTGACTATCGAGTGAGTATCGTCATAAACTGTTCAACGTACACTGCTCACAGCCGTTCGGAAGGGGTTTCCCGTATTTGCAGCTCGCAACACCTGGAGCCACCCCGACGCCTGCTCAGCTCCATGCGCTTCGAGCTCTATCGTACACCTTCCCCATCCTGTCAATGGCCAACGATCCCATGCTCTATGTTCCTCCTGTTCCTTACCCTCCACACACCCACGCCACTGCCACTAACCTCAATGAGCGTCTCCAGCAATTGGGTCTTCCTGCTCTTCGTGTTGCGCACAACCCTGCAGCTAACGTCAACCCCAATGACCCGAATGCTGCAAACCCGCTGGGTGTCCCGGGAGCAGGAGGGGCAGAGATCCGCGCAATCCCCGTACGGGCACTGATGGTGCCTCTCATGATGCTCGCCTTCCGTACCCTCCTACTTCTCTACTTCTTCTCACCGTCACAACGACCACTGTTCGGCCTGCTGCTCAGCGTATGGATTCTGTACGAGGCGTGGAATGCGATGCGCATGGTCCTAAACGAGGGGGAGCGCGGAGCGGACGGTGCCGTCAATCCCGCGGCACCCAACGCACCTCCAGAAGCTCAACGGGCAGCCCCTGCCGCCGCCGTGCCTAACGCGAACGGCGTTGTCCCAGTCCCAACTGCGGGTAGGACAGGGTTGAACGTTATCCTCGACCGCATGGCCACCATCAACCTTGCCGCGGAGGACGCGATGCTGAGCAGCGACGTGCCTGCGTCGCCGCCGACGCTCGGCCAGAAGACCAAGATGTTCATCACGCTGCTCTTCATGAGCCTGCACCCCGCCGCTTGGGACCGCCGGCGGACGGCGCTCAGGCGAAGGGAGGGCAATATCCGCACGGAGGCGAACGCGCGCGAAGCCGCGGAGCAGGAGAACGCCGATGGTCAGCAGGGCGAGGAGGACGAGGCAAGGGCGAGGGCGAGAATGCAGATGGTCCAGCGGCATGAAAGGCGGCCAGGGTGGATCAGGGAGTATATTCAGAGGGTGCAGTACACGGAGTGGGTGGATGACCCGTAGATCTGGAGACGCAATGCTAGCGGTTGATACGGGTGTGTGGATGCTATGTAGGATATGTCGCGTAACGTATTGGAATGGATTGTATAGATGAATACACTGCGCTGGTGGCGCCTTGGTTCAGCAACTTGCTAGGGCCGTCTGTCCCCCTTCTCTACTGTCTGCTTACGGAGACAAGGTTCACTCGGAGGCAATCACTGGTACTTGTATATCTGAACCATGGCCTAGACATAGATCATCACTGTTACAAAGCGTTGTGACCCCCAGTCGATCCAAATCCTCCTGCTCCACGGAGAGTCGCATCGAGATCCTGTGAGACGGAGAGTGTCAACATAGGTGAACGCAGAGAGGCGTTGGTGAATCACTGACCTGAACTTCTACGACATCCGGAGTTACTATGCGCTCAAGGATAAGCTGAGCGATCCTGTCACCCTCATTCACTGTCCAACTATCAGAAAGGCTTCAACGCAACGACCAAGAAAGCGCACCAGTGAAGTCCTGATCGGAGAGGTTGTACAGGAGAACAAAGACAATGCCTCTGTAGTCCGCGTCGATGACACCAGCACCAGTGTCAATCATGAATTTTGATGCTTTCATGAAGTTCTGTCGTGAGTTATAATGACGTAGATAGACGTTGCGTTCGACGTACCGAGACCACTCCGGGGCGCAACCCGTCCATACGTTCCTGCTGGTACTGCGACAGATATCTGCGTGTCAACGAGAGCCTTGCCTCGCGCCGGGATGACTTTGGTCTCGGCACTGGATCACAATCAGCTCGCTGTTCCTGAATGACGCGTCAGACACGGACCTGTACAGATCGTACCCCGCTGCAAGAGCAGAGCCACGCGTAGGCAGGCGCGCCTTCTCCGAGTGACGCTTTATGAGGAGGCCGGCGACGGGAGCAAGGTCAGACTTGTCGGTTTCGGGAGACATTCTACGCTTCTTGAGTTGAGGGATATCGGCGTCGGACATGAGATGAAGGTAGAGGTAGAAGTGATGGAGGTGAGGTGGCACGGCCGAGACGCGAGTGTGGCAAAGGTCATTGAGACGCGTCGTCGGAGTCTGGAAGCGTGTCAACTCCGCCATCCTTGGACGGCGTCTTCGTCTTCGTCATCCTGCACGCTTTCGATATCGACGCGGCCTGGTATGCCTCTGTCCGTTGGCGGCGCGCAGCTCCCTATCTCCGCTTATTTCTCGGGCGCCGGGCAGTCGAGCAAACACACTAGCAAGACAGGTTCACCCAAAGTCTCGCCAAAGGGCAGGGGCTCTCCAGGCCGCGACCAAGACGCGGGGCCACCGAAGAAGAAACGGAAGCAGAAGGAGAACCTGACTCCGCAGACCACCTTGAAGGATGTTGAAAGCAGACCAGACGAGGGTGCAGGCAGCTCACGTCTACGACACAGCCCGCGACAAAGGCGGAACTCTGATCTCAAGACGAGTACTCGGGACCCGAAGAACCATGGAGGAGAGGAGCCCGTAATCATACTCAATGATACGGCACCAGATGAACAGGACATAATTGACCTCACTTCTACCGAGCTTGATAACGTGCTCCGGCTCGAGACGACGGATACGCGTCGCCTTCAGACTCCACCAATTACACCTCAACACAGTGGGCAACATCGTCGAGGCGCACTTGCAGTTGACTCTCTCCCTTCTCCACCGTTAACCGCACCCGATGCGAGGCGGTTGACTCAGTTGCGTCGCGACGAAGAAAGGCATGTCGAGGAAATGCTAGAAGAGCTCGATGATGTCCAGGACGACGGGGTTATTCCTGCCCCATCCACGAAGCAGGTCGAGAAAGGTTCGTTGTCGCATTCGTGAATCATTGAATAGCGTAGCTCTGACAGCCATGTCCAGATCTTCGCGCCTCCACCCATGGTGACCGCGACAATGTGGATGGAACGCTGGGTTTAGCGTCGCGTCCCCGGGAGAGTAGCTTGGCTCTCATGCCCCCTCCTGATCGGTCACCAAACGAAGCATCAGCATCCACATCGCATTGGCCTCTCCCTGATCCCGTTCAAAGACCCCCTTCCACGTCTTCAGACAAATGGGTACCCTCCTCTCAGACCCAGGAACTATCCATTCCCGCCTATCACGAATTTCACCACGATCCGCCGTCCGAATCAAGGCTGTGTGCCCCATCTGTCGGAGAAACGCAAGTGGTACCCAGCTCGCAAATGGATGAGATAGAGCTGCAGATGCCTCCTACCTCCGCTGGTACCCCGGATTCGGAAGCGCATTCAGCCCGTCTGCAAGTCGGCACTCCATCCTTGGAGCACGGTATATCGATTGGTCCGCCTTCTCCTGAAGTCATCGAGAGTTCCCAGCAGATGGAAGCAGAGATAGACGCTGCCTGGGCCGAGACCGTCGCAGCACGGTATGCCGCGATTGGATGGTACGTATTGACTTTGGCTCTTTGACACCATGCTGACGATGATGTAGGTCCAAGGAGGTTGATGGTGAGGCTGAGCATCGAACTCCGTCTCCATCTCCTCGTGGGACACAGTCACAGGGTTATGATGCGCAGGACGAGTTCTCTTCGCAAGAAAGCAACTCTCAGCCGTTGTCATATGAGATTCGCACGTCCCCTCTACGTGTACCCTCCCAGATGACAGAGTCGTCGGCGTCATACGATTCCCAGTCGACCGTCAGCACTCCTCCCCAGTTGCGCCGCTTTCGCAGTATGTTCGAAGGGCGGGACGAGCGCGGCAACGAACTGCCGTCTCGGAATACCTCTGACAGGCGTCGCTCTCCTCACATCCCCTCTCATCATTCATCGGAAGACTCCTACTCTTATAGTTCCTCCCTCTCGGAGACGCAGCCAACGCCCGTCAGGAACTTCATGGCTATGTTCGACACCCAGAGGGATGCGGAGCCTTCTCAGGATCCAGACGTGTGGTAGTCAGTATCCAATGACTGCTGTGTTGATTGCTCTTTCTGTAGTGCGTTTTATGTCTTGCTCATCTGACTTGATTCTTCCAACCTCTTGCGTACGCCCATGATGTCACTATTGTGTGTGACGCGTTCTGACGCGGTCATGTGAGCGATGTCACTCATCCTCGGATGTCCATGGGCAGACGTCCTCATGGTGGCGATTGGCTGACTGCCCGCGTCAGGCTGTCTCAGCTCGGAAGCGAGGAGTCTGACAGTCTGCAGTTGGAACGTCATAACATACGCTGTCAGCCACAAACGGCCTAGATAAAGGTGGATCGTCCTGTTAGCCTCATTTCCTGCACGACTTGTCTCTAAACTATCACACACTATCCCCACACCGTATCATGTCGTCATTTTCTTCCACCTCATCACTCCGTTCCGTTATATCGGATCGCGGGGCTCACAAGCTAGAGAAGGTCCTCACCCAGGAGGCGAAGGCTGACCAGAAGGCCATTGACCATGCCATGAAGGAGGTCAAGGCGGCGGAGAAGGCATTGAAGAAGTGTGCCAAGGTGCGCGTCGACCGCTATATCTGAGACACTCTTCCTTCTTAAACGGCACGCCAGACATCCGAGAAGGCGCAGAAGAACGTTTTGAAGCAGAAGGAGAAGGAAACCTCCGCTGCGAAGGCGCTCAACAAGGCCACGCACGAACACGCTGACATGCTCGACAAGGAGGCTAAGGCTCAGCAGAAGCTCTCGGTAAGTGGCGCCTTCGACTATCGCTCGTGCACACAAGCTGACCCGAGAACAGAGCAAACGCCAGCACGAGAGTGAGGCAGACCAGATATCCCGCCAGATGCAGTCCAACCTCGACGATTGCCAGCACACTCTGGAGGCCAACGCGGTAAGCGTACTCTTGCCGTTATTTACACCATATGCGCGTGCAAATGTTTGCTCACCATTGCCTCGTGTCTGCAGCAGGAACGCCAAGAGAGACTTGCGCAGATCCAAGCGCAATTCGCCGGGGCACTGGCATCCGCTGCGCGGTTTTAGTTGCTGTATGCTGGTGCACAGGACCACACAGGGTGTTCGTGTCCGGTTGGCGGGATTGGCGGAGTGCTTGTTTCTCGTGTTGGCGATGTCTCTGAGGGCTGTCTTTCTCTGCAAGGAACACTTCGACTTGGATGATGCGAACAGTTGTAACACACAGACAGTCACATTGACTTGAACGGTGCGAGTCCTAGAGAAGCTAGCTCTAGTAGCTGACTGTCATGTCTCCGCGAGCACGTGAAGAAGCAGTACTACCGCGATGGGCATGAACTCGTGCCGTTCACGCGTCGGCACGCGTCCACTCCACAGAAGAGCAGTCTGTGCCATTGAGTGGTCCCCGGCGACCCCAGCCCAAACAACAATACTCTTATCTCAACCACCATCTTACCTGCACAGAGCCACGGATCGACCACACCCGCATACATGGATTCATTCGTATGTGCGTTTTGACGAAGATTACGAGGCTTCCGAGAGGCTTGTCTCCCTGACGAAGGGGGCGTTTCAGATTCCGCCCTGGAAGCCACGGACGACGATGCCTTGATGGAGACACACAAAGGCTTGCTCGCTTCGCTGCGACAGTCGCTCTCCAAGTCTTCCGTCGGTTCACTCTTGGCGAGCTACCGAGCCTCTATCCAGAAAGACGTACAAGAAACCTTCGGCGAACCCATTGACGATGTCGAGGACGGCTCATATTCTCTTATCCACAACGCGCACGATAGCTCCGCTTCCTCGTGTCGGGCTCGCCCAGTTTCCATGGCTGGAGTCAAGCAAACCGTCGTCAAGATCGCTACTCGCGGACGTGCACGCGCGTCTTCTCTTGCTAGCTCGTCGATATCCGCTTTCTCTCGCATTTCCTCGGCGGACGAACCTGCAATGGCGAGAGTCAGCTCTGCAGACCCCCCATCGAGGGAAGATGGTACGCCCCCGCTCACTCCGGAGTCGACTTTCTCGTCTCTCGGGGACTCTCCCCAGACGCAATACCCCGCCCTGTATGGCGGCTTCGAGCCGACTCCACCCTCATTTACGGATGACGTGGACGAGCTCTACAGGAGATCGCGCCCGGAGGTCCGTAGAGGCAAGAGACCGCAGTACATACAGGTCAGTGAGAGCGCATATAGTCAACTCTCCGATGGATGACGGATATCCTGACCGCCTGACAGAGCTTCACGAACGTGCCTCTGCGCAGATTCGACCAGTCTTCGAGACCTATCACGCCTTCTAGCAACATCAGCACCCCACTCGCACTGGACGACAATGTGGAGGAGTGGCTCGGCTTAGAGTACGCTTTGGAAGTCAGCAAGGCCGACTTCCAACCACAACCAATCGAGGTGGACTGTGGCGAAGGAGAGTACTCCAAGGTACGTGGAGGCGCTACTTCCACAGTCTTGGTGGAACTTCATACTTTGCGGGCCAGAGTCGGGAGTCTTGGGCTGCCATTCACTACGGCAGCCTTGATCCCGGTATTGAAGAATGGGCCTTTCAGCAGTGGCAGCGCTGGCATGATCAGCTCGAAGAACAAGACGCGAGGAGACGAGCACAGAGGACTATGGACTTCTTGACGGTCTCGACGCATCGCTCGTGGTTGTACTTGCAAGAGCGAAAGCTCCGAGACTGGATCAATTTAACGGTGAGTTTCGATGAATTAACCAACATCTTTGCGTACTAACTTAATGCAGAAGCAGTTCTCTGTGGACGATGCTGAACAAATGGAACTTCTCGACTCAGCCGAGAAACAGCTCACCCACATCGAAGAGTACCTGCAGGTAAGCAACAACGCGCGCGTGAACGCATATCATGAACTCAACAACATAATTCTAGGCCGAATACGATACCGTGATGGACCGACACGACAAGGCGTCACTCTTGAAGCGTTCATGTTCGCTTTCCTGCATATACGACCCTGAACGGTGAGGCTTGCGAGGCCGTCAGTAGCGTCTTGAAGCTTCGAATTAGTACTATACATGTACCGCGCAGCATCTCAGATGACAGCTGTAACAAGCATGTTCTTGTTCGAACTGATGCCTGACGAAGGCGGAGGAGAAACCGTATTCGAGGGCGGAGTCCAAGAACAAACGCTCATGCTAGACGGAAAGAGATTTTGAATGCACAGCCACTAATGGAGAACGCCTTGCCTTCCGCCGCCTTCGATATGTCAGTCACAGACCCTCGCTTCGCTGCATTCGCGGACTCAGACTACGCAGATGAGCCCAATAGTGGTCCTTCAGGCTCTCGTTCCCACGACGACGACGGTTATGCAGAAGATCAGGGCAGCGAAGTCAAGTCCGACGCTGGATACCGCACTGGGGTGGAGGACGAAGACGATGAACCCAATTCAGATGAGGAAGGGAACGTAGGAAGAGGCATGGATCCTGGTGGCTTTGCAGGTCCATCGGAGAAGACGGTCAAACCATTGACTCCGGAAGCCCTTGCGGCTTTCAAAGCGGCACAGGAGAAGGCTGGGGTCATCTACATCTCGCGAATACCTCCCGGTATGCGCCCCACAAAGGTGCGGCATCTCATGGGTGCGTACGGAGAGGTGGGGAGAGTATACTTGCAGCAGGAAGGTGCGTTCATGACGCTGGCTGCTGACGTGGTTGTGTGCTTACGCATGTGTATGTCGTGCAGATGCGAAACGGGCGTACCTCCGTCGGAAGTACACGTCGACGAAGAAAGCGCACTATACGGAAGGATGGATCGAATTCAAAGACAAGCGCGTTGCGCGTTCTGTCGCTGAGATGTTGAATGCGCAACCTATTGGCGGCAAGAAGGGATCGAGGTGGAGAGACGATGTGTGGACTATGAAGTACTTGCCAAAGTTCAAGTGGAACATGTTGACAGAGCAGATCGGTGAGCTGCGCATTGGCATTCTTCCTATTTGCAACTCACAGGAGTTCTGCAGCGCATGAAGCCGCTGTGCACACCGCGCAGCTCCGTGTCGAACTCTCTCAGTCGAGGAAGGAGCAGAGGGAGTACCTCAAGAACGTCGAGCTTGCGCGCGTCTTAGATAAGCGGGCCGAGCGGAAACGCAAGACTTCTGGAGATGGCGACACGAAGGATGCAGACGATGCGCCGAGACCGCAGAAGGTGCTACGCAAGGTCAAAGATGACGCTCCTACGACGGCGCCGTCATCAAAGGAAAAGCTGAAGAAGGCCAAGCCCGCCGATCCCCGGCCAGGCGCAGAGGCGCAGCTGAACTCTGTACTGGGTAGCATATTTTAGGGATGTATGTTCGTAGCTGGATGGTCTGCGCGCGAATACATGCAGCACATTCGTGTACTTGTCGGCCTTACTTTGATCTTATCTTATCTCGCCACTTTAGTTCACTTCAAGCGGAGCCCGAAAGCTGGGCGTAAGCCGTGACGAAATGGCGCCCGTGTGTTAGACAGCGCGAACACACTGAGCAACGCCTCAGCGAGCAGCGAGAACACGGTGCTCGTCGTTGTGACGCGATCTCAAGAGGTCTGTGCTTCCACAATGCTCGCCTCTCTCTCTTACAGCTATACATGATCAGTCTTCGCTCAACTCCTTCTCTTTTCTCTCCTTCTTCAGCTTTCGCTTTCATCCCTCGCTGAACATGTCGTCTTGGAACTCTGCTTATCCTCCTCCTCCTCCTCCTCCTCCTCGTGGCCGGTCGCGTTCTCGTTCTCCATACCGAGGCTCCCTTCCTCCGCGTTCGTCATACCCGGAGGGGGGCTATCCCCAGGACCCATACCGGGCTGATTGGGATGCGTACGACAGGGATAGGGCGTGGGCTAATTACGAGAGGGAGAGAGCTGCCTACGACTACGGGCGGCGTGGGAGAAGCCGAAGCCCTCCGGACGAAAGTACGTGTTCCCGCGTTATGTTGTTGTATTTGACCGTTGAGGTGTCGTGGCATTGTAGCTGGGCGCAAGCGCCGACGTTCAATATCGCCTTGGGAGCGGGATCGTTACGAGCCCAGACCTCGGTACAACGATGACTATGGTGTGTTTATCCCCCTACTTCTCTCTCTGTCAGTCGCTATAGCAGGATACGGGTCTCATGATCAGTGGCCCTGGTCCTGTCCCCGTAGTCCAGTATGCTTGATGCACTGTATGCGCGGTGTGTTCACCTTCTTGGATCCGCACACGCGTCATGAGTCGCAGACACATGTGATTGTGGCGAGGTGACCCTTGCTGCCCGGTTCGACGAGCAAATTAACTGCGGTCATGAGTGACCTTCCTCTGTCGCCCGATAGCTACCTCAATAGATTTCCAAGCCTTTTACTGATCCCTCCTCATAGACGCGCACTCCCGAGGCTACGGTTATGATCGTGGACCGTACCCGCCACCGCCATACAGTTCGGGGCGTAGGGGACCACCGGATCCTCATACGTTCGATTATCCTGCTACTCTGAAGCAATATGCGGAATGGTTCCGTTACTACTATCCACAGCAAGCCATGGAAGAGGACAATGCAGATAAGGCCGCCGAGATCGAGGCAGGCGACGGCAGCAAGCCTCGTAATGGAATCCGTAGTCGCTGGGAGAAGTATAAAAAGGAATTCGCGGCACAACAGGCGCGTCTCACATGCTCATATTGAATGTTTAAAGTCGTCCTGACACCTGTGTGCAGCTTCAGCGCATGTTCGATCACCACCGCAAGTCGCCGTGGTTCGCCGAGAAGTACGATCCAGCCCCCGAGTTCCAGGCTATGCGCACGCGTGTGAGGAAGAGTGGCTGGAAGGGGAGGATGGACGCATTCATCATGGACCTCGAGTCTGGCAAGTTCGATCCAGACCTGAGCGAGCCTGTACCAGAACCTACGAAGGAGAATGTCAACGGCGACTCCGCAGCGACCAATGGTGCAGGCGGTGAGACCAATCCCACGGCCGAAGAGACCAAGCCCTCTGTCGGTGGCGATGAGGACATGCAATTCAATGTTGAGGCTGAGGACGAGGCGGGTGGAGACGACACGAACCGCAATGCGTCGGATAAGAACAAGCGCGGCGCGAACCGCGGCGAGGAGATTGCTGTACCACCCGAAGGCAACCAGGTCATGATTCGAACCATCCCTCCTGACATTGGTCGTGCGAAACTAGAAGAAGTAAGCGCCAGTATTGTCTTTTGCTGAGCTTGAGCTAACAGATATTGAAGTCCATAAGCAAGCTTCCCGGCTTTATCTACCTTGCGCTTGGCGACCCCTTGCAGAAGCGTAACTATTACCGCGCTGGATGGATCAAGTTCCGCGACGAGACAGACATGCCGACCATTATGGCCGAACTGTCTGAGAAGAAGGTAGGGAGCTTGTGGTCACTGTAGTGCTGCTGGTGCTGACTCGCGCACGCATCAGATCGAGGGCTTCAAGCTGCATGTCGCGCACATCACGAAACCATTCGTGACACGTGTCCGCCACACCCCCGAGGTCGCATCGAAGCCTGACCGACTGGTTAAGGACCTCGAGAACGCGAAGAAGCTTGCTGCTATCCTCGAGGAGGAGTACATGAACCTTCGGAAGGCGAAGATCGATGAGAAGCCTCAGAACGGCAATGCGTCCGATACCGCCAACGGCGAACAAACAGACGCGCTGAACGAAGACAGTGCGATGCGGGACGCAACCGCCGAGGCTGAGGACGATCCGGAGCCCAGGGAGATGGGGAGCGAAGCAGTTGAGAGGCGTATCGAGAAGGTCATGGCTGACCTTCAAGAGCAGGGCGCAGTGGATACCAGCGACGAGAAGGCCTTGGAAGCGAAGAGGGTGAAGTGAATGTCTTTTGTCCTCTGTTCCCCCTTGCTAACCTCTCCTTTCCATATGTAGACGGTGATTGCTTTGGATCTGTATCTGGCCTACCTTCGAGGCGCTTTCAACACGTGCTACTACTGCGCTGTCGTAACAGACCATCTAGAGGAATTGCAGCGGAAGTGTATAAAGCACATTAGGAAGCCTATGTCCAAGATGTTGCTTCAAGAGGTTCAGGCTGCGGAAGCGCAGAAGGTTGAGAGCGACGTGAAGGTCGAGGAGTCTGTGGAGGCTACGCCAAAGGAGAAGGACTCAAGTGCGAAGGACAAAGAGAACCGCGATTGGAAGCGCAACGGTACGTTCGTGAGGGGACTCATCGTGAACTTCAGGACTCACTCCAGCTACAGATGAGCGGTGGCTTGAGTGGCTCGACGCGAAGGTCGCTTTGCTCATCGACCGCAACGGGGTCGATCCTCGAGACTACGGTGGCAAGAGCTATGCAGAGTGCGTTAAGCGCGTGTCTTTTCGCATGTTGCAACATACTGACCTTGAGTAGGGAACTCTCGCGAGCTTGCGAACAGTACATCAAGCAAGAGGACGAGGGCAAGTTCCGGTGCAAGAATTGCCAGAAGCTCTTCAAGGCGACGTCGTTTGTTGAGAAGCACATCGCGAACAAGCATCCCGAACTCGTCAAACACCTGGAGGAGGTGCGATTGCCTACCCTCGCGCTTCTACGTCTAACTCACGCTATGGGTGCAGATACCTTACTTCAATAACTTCGCACTGGATCCTCACCGGATTCAGCCGTTCACACATCCTCCACAGACCATTGGCTCCAGTCAACCGCCTCCTCCGCAAGCCTATGGACTCCAGGCGTCTGCTTATCCCGCAGACTTTGCCCGTCCTCCTCCGTACCAAGCGTATGGCGGTTATCCACCATACCCCGGATACTGGGATCCCTATGCATACCAATACGGCGGCGCGTACCCTCCCCCCCCACGTCAGGACGGCCCTGTCGCTCGTCGACTTAGCGACCGAATCGGCGGAGTTGCTCCTGGACTTGAGCAACCATCTGAAGTCCCCCCCATTCCTGCTTCTGCTGGGTTGCCTGCCAAACCCGCGGTCGCTCTTGAATCAGGACCGATACCGCGGCGTGGTCGGGCCGGTGCTGGAGGTCCCGCGGGCCTGCCACCTCCCGATGCGAAGGAAGATCCCAGAGCGCAGGCTGGTAAGAGGGTCAGCTACGTGGACGTCGACCGTGTGGCGGAGGGCGATGTGGAGTTGAATTACTAGCTCCTTGTAGTGTGTATGTACATTTGCGTTTGCTAGCTCTCTAGGTCATAAGTTCAGGTCTCTTCGTTACTCTATTGGACACGCTCCCGACTCTAGCTCCGTTTCTCCATTTGACTTCTTCGTGTCTCGACCAAGACGTTTCCACGTGAACTTCTTTGTGCGATCGCTGTGTGAAGATGCATGTTCCGTAGCGACCTCGCCGACGTGTAGCGCAGAACGTTTTGGCACCACGCAATAAATCTCACCGTTCTTTGTTGGACAGTGGCCGCGCGAAGGCTGGATGGGTAATATGTGTGGCGAGCTGGTGGTAAATGTTCAACGTTAACGTTCAGGTCCGCCTTCGCGAAGTCGCGGCGGTGGGATGCATGTTCGTTCTGCATCCGGCGCAATCTCCGTGCACACGATGCTTCTGCGCGTGGACAGGGCCGGGGACGGAAGGCAATTGTGAGCTGAATGGGAAGCTCGAGTCCCGCTGCACCCAGGTCGCGATGCCTGAGGCTCGACCGCCCTCTGGCTGGATGAATTCGCTGTTCCTGAGTACGTGAATTCGAATCTCGCAGGTGCCAGTGCTAGTGCGGCGACGTTGTTGTCCCTTGTTTGTGACGCGCACTTCCCCACTCCAGTGGCCGCTCCAGAACGTGCGAGCGACCGCGGACAGGTCTCCCTCCTCTCACCTCTGCAGGCCTCCGCTATAATCTGCGCGGCCTCCTCGCCATCGCCCCCGCTGGCCTCGTAGCCGACTCCCCCCTCTTCTCTTCTGCTGGGCTTTGTCGCTTGACGGTTGTCTCTCTCCTTCCCCTCAGGAGCTTGCTGGACGGCCCTGCCTTTCTCCTACTCATACACCATGTCTGGGGCGAGGCTACCGTCCGTCCGCCTTCCGGCAATAGTCGCAGGTCAAGCGGGAGACGAGGAGGGCGCGGACGCCGTCGTCGTCGAGTTACCGCCTTCCAGCCGTTTCGGGATCGCATGGCCTGCGGAGCCTCCACCGCCTATTCCTGCTCCCGCAGAGCGACCCGCTGGTGTCTCACTCAGCTCATCCGAGGGCGAGACGGATATATCAGAGGAGGAGACCAGTGCCCAGGCGAAGCGGCGCCCTCGTGCGGAGGAATACGAGGAGTCCGAATTCGTCACCCCGACAAACCATATGAACTCTGACATGGATCCTATGGACCAGGTAGGACCGTCTACCTCAGCGCCGCGCATCTCTAGGGCGTTCTCCATGCCGCTCCCCTCCCAACTCGGTCCCTTCCAGAACCCCAGGAGGGTTGCCTCCTCGGACGCGTCTCCCATGGCAGGACCCTCTGAGGAGCCCGTTCACCTGCAGGAGCTCTCGCTGGAGCTGGCAGACTCTGTCCAGATGGTGATACAGACTCTCCTGCAGTTGTCGCCACCCCAGGTCCTCGATCCCGCCAAGGAACAATTCTCCGCGTGCTCTCTGTCAATTCCTACCCCCTCCATCTCCGCTATGTTCACATCCATGAAGAATCTCAATTACATGTCTGCCAATATGGCTACGTTCTGCGTTGACACCCCTGTCTCTTCCGCTTCTTCGGCCGTCCCTGGACGATCTAGGGCCCAATCAGGAACAAGCACATACGTTGACTTTGACGTGGGTGAGATGCTGCAGAGCGTCGGCGATGTTCTTAGCGGCGTAGCGTCCCAGGCAGGCGTGGATCTGGTGCTTTTCCACGACGACCTCGGCATGCGACACGTTGCGGTGAAGGGTGACGAGAGTGGCCTGTCGTATACCTTGTCCCATGTGAGTACCTGCGAGTCTGGTACAAACGCGACGGCGTGTTCATTTAGGCTTAGATCCTCCGTCAAATCATATCGGTCGCAAACCAAGGAGATAGTATTGAGATCGGCCTCTTGATTGAGAGCGCGAAAGCACCTCCCCGTAGCGCGTCCCCGATTGCTCCTTCCAGATCCAGTTCTCCTATCCTCGACCCGGATGGTCCGCTCCGTTGCACATTCCATATTGCGCACCGGTTCGGAATGCAAGAACCTCCAAGTGTGGCGTCTTCTACCGTGGATTCCGAAGATCTGAGCTCGGAGCCCGACCCATCCCCATCACCACCCTCTCGTAACCAACCTTCCTTCAAGACTCTGATACTACGCCGACTCCTTCAGCATGTCGGCGCGCACTTAGAAACTGAGGTCGAGCCGAGTGGCGCCCTCGTTGGACGTTGCTGTGTCCTCTCCATCACTCTGGACCGTGGTGCCGCTTCTGTGGTTGACCCCACAGTGAATCTCTCCCCGGAAGACGCAGCGTATCTGGGTTATCCGGCTGATCTACGTATAGCTCATGAGCCGACTCTCGAGCAGCTGACTCAGTTCGCGGAGTCGCTAAAAGGACGCAAAGTCACCCTTGTTGCTCACTCCAAGGGATCATTCGCACAACATCTTACGAGCTATCTCACTGCCTGGGGTCTCGATGTTAGTCACGTCTCCACGGAGCCGGATTCCGAAAGTGCGCCTGAATCTAGCGCGAAGAGTACCGGCGGAGAGTCCTCCGCTTCTTCGTCTCGTGAAGGTGCACCGACTACCCCCACTCCTGACGCGATCCCACCGGTGCCTGCTCCTGGTCAGCAAACGGCCCTAGAGCCATTCATCCTCATTGACGATGATGTTTCCGAGTTACGAGCAAGACTGCAGAAGATTCGCGCCGAGCAGGCGTACCCTCTCCATCTGCATACTCGAAAGCGTCCCTCGTTAGCGAATGCTCACAGACCACGCTCATCACCTCAGGTTGCGCGTGTCATGGGCCTTACCGCTCAACCCGTACAGGTTACTCAGCAGGTCGTGATAGTACACTACACGTCCCTCGCTAACTTCAAGTTGGTGAAGGATGCGATCCAATCCATGATGACTCCTGGGAACTCCTGGACACGGTTACCCGAAGTCATTGTCGTTCCCAAACCCGCCGGTCCCCGTCGGATCCTCACCACTCTGCACACCGCCGTAACCAAGCCCATCGTCGACCCCTTCTTCGCACCCATTGCGACGTCGCCTGTTAGCCCGAGCTTCCATCCGATGTCACCTCTCTTCACCACCACCACTGTGCAACGGTCTCCGGGCGGACGTTCCACGGGCAGCCTTCGCGCGACTTCCGACCGTTCCACACGGTCACCGAAGGAGGGCTTGGAGACTGCTGGCCTCGCTCCTTCCTCTCCCTTGGGCATGACGGACAACATGGAGTACTTCTCGGACGCCGCTTCGAAGCTTGGAACGTCACCATCCTCGGGTCTCGTCATTCAAAGTCCCGATGGACAGCCGGCGGGCATCTTCTTCCATCCGAAATCGAAAGGAGGCAAGAGCGGCCCTCATACCGAGCGACCGTATACAGGCACTGAACATCCAGTCATGCGTCCTCGAGGCAACTCGCATCGTCGCACATCTGATGCCGACGACCAGAGGCGTATATTGCCTCGCAGTCCCCGTCCGCCGCAAGGACTAGATGGCGGAACAGTGGTGTATGAAGTGGGTACCCCGCCGCCACCGACAAAGGGTAAGGCGCGTCAGCCTTCAATATCGGAGACGCTCTCGGACGAGCCGGATTCTCTTCGTGCTACTGCGACCGAGACTATCACCCCTGCCAACGCTCCGAAGTTAGCTCGGAGAACTAGCGCAGACCCGCGGGCCAGTCCACCACTCTCTCCGCAGAACCGACAGCCTGGTGGGGGCGGTCTGAGCCGTCGACCGACTGCCAAGCGACCGACGCCTGAGAGTTCAGCTTCCGCTCCTGCTGCAATCCCCAAGAAAGGTACCCGCGGCACGGATAACACCATCGTGCCACCAATCAGCGTGCTCATCGTGGACGGTAAGCTCCCAGAGGCTGCTTTCTCTGCCTAACGCCACTTAACCTTCCTCTTTCCAGATAACCCCATCAACCAAACGATCTTATCGACATTTATGAAGAAGAAAAAGATCAAGTACGATGTGGCGAAGAACGGTGACGAAGCGGTCCAAAAGTGGCGTTCGGGCGGGTTCCATCTCATCCTGGTAGGTGTACATTGTGTCCGGCTCCCACCCCTTTCTGACGAGATTCGGAGCAGATGGACATCCAGATGCCTGTCATGGACGGTATACAGGCGACGAAGGAGATCCGGAAGCTGGAGAAATCGAACGGCGTGGGAGGCTTTCCGACTACCCCTCAGTCGGATGGTCAGCAGACGCCTTCGGAGGCGTCCACCTCAGATACCCGGTCCGCATCGACGCCCTCGTATCGGTCCTCAGTCATCATCGTCGCTCTAACAGCATCTTCGCTGCAGAGCGACCGTGTGGCCGCGCTCGCTGCTGGGTGCAATGACTTCCTCACAAAGCCCGTCTCACTGCACTGGCTGAACAACAAGATCATCGAGTGGGGCTCGATCAAGGCTTTGCAGATGTGGGCAGACATCCGTCCGGAGGTCGTGAGGAGTATCACCACCGGGCAGGCGGCGCAGGCCAGGGACGTGGCAAGCAAGCTGCATGTGCCAGAGGGACGGGTCACCCCCAGCGTATCACACAGTCGGGAATCATCGCAAACGCGGAAATCCGTCTCCTTGGACGCTGCCATGGCGGCCGCGACTTCGCTCACGAAGGTTGAGAGGGCGGCTCAACCGAGTCCGCCGTCTGACAGCTCGTCCGCTTCTGCGTCCTCGGCACTTGCACAAAGCGGCGCTTCTGCGACGCAGTATGTGGAGAGCACGGGTAAGTCTTCAACGTAGGGTTCGGTTGAGATGAGAGTCTGATGCGTAGGATTTTCTTCAGCACCCGTTCGTCGTATCGACACCATTCCAGAGGCCTCGTCGTCTGGCACGTTGCTAGAATCTTGTACGTTTTGGGTAACATCATAGCTACGGTCATATGCTAATGTTAGACGTGCAGTTTCACCAGACGCAGGAGTGTACCCTGTACCGGAGCCTTCGGCAACAACAGAAGACCCTCCCTCTAAGAACACGTCGGAAGCACCAGCGGAGGACGATACAGCGGCGACAATGGTCCCTGACGATCCGCCGAAGGAGACGAAGGACCGTCCCGCAGAGGCCGATGGCTCTTCGACAGCTCTGGACAAGAATGGACGGCCCCCACCGCCTGATCCGCACTGACGGTGCGGGGCGACCTTTGGGTTGTTTGCATGGCTTGCACTCCCATTTGTGATACCTTTCCTACCAAAGGTCGCCGGGTATCTTCGCAAATTCTTCTGATGTTGCCTTATCCCCTTGTGCCCCGATGGACTGGACGGTTGCGTCCGCGGGCCTTGTGTTCTGCTGGGTGTGATATCCTTGTTCCTCTTTTTTTCTTTTCTGTCGGGGTTTCTACGTCATCGCTCGGAGAGGCTCGTTTTGGGTTATATCGGTGGTTGTCTGGGCATTTGTGTTCACGACGTATTGGCTGCTAGCATCATCCTCATCGCTCCTGGTCCGCATTCTCTCATATACCTCGCATCCCATTATGCTTCTGTGTATCCGGCAATATTCACGACTTGCTACGCGTGCCTGCCCCTTCTCCCATATTAGTCAGGTCCCGAAACCGCTATGCTTTGCCTGTAACATTCCCGTCTCCGATCCGCGCCCGCCTTCCCCGCCACAATTGCTCGCTACTCGTACTTGACTTCCCTTCTAGGCTTGCCCCTCTCCTCGTGCCCGTCCGTTTGCCATGATCCCCTTTTCACGCAGCGGGTTGCTCGTTCCACTGTTACCGATATGCTGTATCATACGGAGTCGCTTACTAGCATATTCACGCCTACTTAGAGACATATATCCATACACGACGATATATCATTATCCATTCCATGCATCGGAAATACCCTACCTAGCAACAGATGTACAAACACGGGGTGCTGGCCACGAAATATACGTGCTAGGTGGTGCCGACGTCTGTCCGCGGGCTGCGAGGTGGGAAGGACGGTGTGTGGGGCGAGGATGGACCTGGAAGGGAAAGAGAACTTGAGGACGAGTTCTAAGTTGGCTTCTGGGTGGGCGGGAATGGCAGGCAGAATGGCAAGCGGAGATCAGGCGAGGGGTGCGCGGGTGCTGAGTCATGTGGCTGACGGAGGGGGACACTGCTCGCGGGAATCGAAGCGTGGGGTTGCCGTCGGCAGGCCGGCACGTCGCGTGGTTATCGCGGCCGGGGTCGCGTGGGCGGGGAGGGGAGCGCAGAAGATCCATCGTCCTTCCTATCGCGGCCGTCAGCTCTGATGACAGGCCCGGACGCGCTTGGCGATGCACACGCTCGCAGCCCCAGCGCGCGCACGCTGGGAGAATCCGCGAGCTATTGCAGGCCTCCGCGCGCAATGGGGGGCTGGGCATCGTCCTTCGCGGGATGATGGACAGGCCTGCGAGAGCGTGCGATTCTGAGGCGGGGTGCGTGCGAGGTGAACGAGGGGCCGGAAATGGGGACTGGGGGCGCGCGCTGCGGGTGGGGTGGCGGGGGACGAGGGTGTCGCTGGGCGGGCGGCTGCGAACGTTCGCGGATGCAAGTTGTCGCGGGGCGGGCGCGGGCGCGGGGGTGGAGATGGAGGAGGCCTCAGCCTAGGGGCAGGGCGCAGCGGCGGGGATAGGTCGCAGGTTCGCGGAGGGAGAGGACGGGCGTCTAGGCGGAGATCTAATCTGATCTGGGCGACAAAGGGGCTCGCGTGTTGTGATGGGCCTGCTATTCGTGGCTGGACAATCTGGCGGAGTCGTGGTCGGACCCGGCTGATGAGCACACCATGTCCTGAATCCCAATCCAATCCCTCTCCTTCTCGTCGTCCCGCGACCTTCCTTCCCCTCCTCCTCCCTCCTACGCCCTCCCCGCCCCCGCCCCCGACGCGGCGTCCC
The DNA here is from genome assembly GCF_003813185.1 of Lentinus tigrinus ALCF2SS1-7. Lineage (NCBI taxonomy): Eukaryota > Fungi > Basidiomycota > Agaricomycetes > Polyporales > Polyporaceae > Lentinus > Lentinus tigrinus. The sequence continues at coordinate 137,229 of NW_027137911.1, read as the reverse complement.
CATCGCCCTCCATGAACCACCTCCACGACGCGCACGTCCACAACAAGCGCACCTCCATCAACGAGCTCCTCAACCCCGTCGGCGCGACCAGCTCCTCCTCCCTCCAGCCACCCCACTACAACAACCAGCAGCTCCCCAGTCTCTCCGCCGCCCTCCAGTATGCCCACCCCAGTCATGCGCAGCCCCCAGCGCAGTACCCACCGCACCCCCAGTCCCAGATGAATGCTGGGGCACAATTCAGTCTCCGCGCCGCGAGCTGGGAGGCCAAGCAGCAGGACGAACTTGCCTCCAGGCGATCAGAATCCGACAATGGCCCGTCTCGCTATCCTCCCCCGTCCTCCATGGCCCCCCACCCCATGTATGCGGACACCTATCCCAGACACCCCCGCCCAGCCGACGAGGCGCCCTCCCATTACAGCATGGATGCGGCCCAATCATGGTCCTCTTCTCACGAAGCACCCAACGCGAATTATCCTCCGCCGATGATGCCCCAGGTCTATTCGGATGAGCGGTCAGGTAAGTCTCCCTCTCATCGACCTCACGGATCTCCCCGCCAACCCTCGTACATTCCCCAGCCCCATCAGCCGAACCCATGTCGAGAAGTGAGTTGATCCCCGGTTTCGTCTGTTTTCCCGGCCAAACCATCCTCCTCCTTCCAGCCTACGCGCCTTCCCAACAACATCCACCTCCACCGCCACATCCACACTCCCAGTACGCGCCCGACATTGTTCATCCGCCACACTCCCAGCACCAGCCATACGTTCCGAATACCGCGTATCTCCCATATGCGTACGCGCACCAACCACGTAATGGTTTCATCTATCATTTCGCGCGTGCATTCCGTTCTAATCCACTCTTCTTTTCGCCTTCCAGCGCGCGGGCCCCCACAGGCTATGCCGATGCCTTCACAAAGGACTGGGCCAACCTCGCCGCAAGGCTACTATCAGCCACAAATGGCATATGCGGCAATACCGATCTCAGCCCCGCCACCGCCTATGATGACGCAGAAGAGGGTGTCCGAGCCTGCAGAGGAGCAGTCGGAACCAAAGGCCAAAAAGGCGAGGGCCACCAAGTCCAAGTCTGAGAGCTCTGGTTTGTCTCCACCGTAACTCCCCCGCAGCGTCGTATGTTCATTTTCGATAGCATCGTCCCGGAGAGGGAGTACGAAGAAGCGCAATGACGGCGCCCAAGGAGCGCAGAATGGTAAGCCTTCGCTTCTTAGTCCCATGAGGCATCGTGCCGCCGCTTCTCTCTCTTCTAGCGCAAATGATGACCGTTACTCACGTGTTGTTCGTCCTTGAAGGTAAAGACAAGGCCGTTGGAGCGAGTGGTAAATATACCCCTTACGTGTAATCGTGGTCATCGCTCATGCTTCAGCAGCTCCAGCCTTCGGTGCCATGAGGATAGTTGCGGAGGAGGGTGCGAGCAACCCAGACACCGCCGGACCATTGCAGCCGGAGCTCCAATTCGCACGGTGCATGTCTAACCGCTACCGTTCGGAAGAATTCCCTCGTTGCGTATCGTGTACGCGCCGTTGGGCTGGGGATACCTGCAGGTTCCAGGGCATCCGCTTCTTCCTGAAGAACCAGAACAGAGACATCGTGGGCATCAGCTTCGTGGAAAGCCAAAAGCCAGATGCGCCCACCATGAACTTCCCGAACAAGTGGAACATCAACCTGGAGCTCGAGCATATTCTACGCGTCAAGGTTGGTTGCATTCCAGGTTCGTGCATGTTCGCCTGCTGAGGGGCTTGTAGCGCACGGTGGCCGAGGCGCTCCTGCCCATCCTCAGGCAAGAGATGCAACACCTGAACCTGCCCGAAATAATTCGTCGTCCGCGCGAGAGCGAAGTGCGTGCCACTTGCGGTGAGTCTCACGAAATGCTTCCGTACATGCGAGGCTCATGCCCCGGTTCAGACACGTGCATGACTTCCATCTTCTCCAGCAGCTGGATGTGTCGCCTCTGTGGTCGTGAGGCCTGTGCGGAGTGCTTCGAGCAGGTCAGGGAGCTAACTACCGACAGGGTTGGTGCACCGGAGGCCGAAATCGCCGCTCTCCAGGCACGCCGAGAGAAGCATGCTCACATCAACCCTTTCTTCCTCTCGTGCACCCGGCGAAACGAGCACCAAGCGAAGGACTTCTCGCCCATGTCCCGTTTCTGCAAAGCCGAGCTTACCCAAGCACTCGATGAAATGGAGGCCCTGCTCAAACGATCAGGCGGAGATGCTGCATCGTCCGAGGAGGTGATTGAAACACCAACGATCAAGTCCTCGCCGAAAATGTCGAGGGACTTGTGGGGCAGTACCAGTCCAGGCTCCTCGTCATCCGCCTCGGGGACCGAAGGTATCAAAACCGCGAGCGTTCCAGATCCATCGTCTTTTGCAAGTGTTTCGGCATCCTCGGCAACGCCGGGCCCCGCATCTGGTGGCACTCAGATTCCCTCGCACGACACCGTTGCATTCGCGGACGCCGACCTCACTGACGAGAAGTTCAGGCGCGTTTGGGAGAAGGGCGTGCCGCTCGTGGTGAATGGAGTTCTTTCGAAGTTCCACATCCAGTGGACCCCGGAGTACTTCAGTTCCAAGTACGGTACGCAGAGCTGCCTAATCCTCGAGTGCCAGACAGAGCAGAACAAACGCGTTACGGTCGCCGAGTTCTTTGCCCTGTTCGGCAAGTATGAGGGCAGGCGCGATTGCTGGAAGTTGAAGGTTAGTGTTCCGCTTCTTCGCACCGCGAACCTACCGCTAATTTCCCGGATCAAATTTTATGCAGGACTGGCCCCCCTCTACCGATTTCAAGACTGCGTTCCCTGAACTCTTTGACGACTTCAGCCGTGCGACTCCCGTTCCCAACTACGTGCGTCGCGATGGCGTGCTCAACATCGCCTCACACTTCCCCAGCAACGCGATCGCGCCCGACCTCGGTGAGCCGCCTAACCCGCGAGGGGTCCGCAATCATTCATTGCTGCTGACACGCTCTCGGCTTCCATCCAGGCCCGAAGATGTACAACGCCATGGCGTCGTTCGAGAGCCAGGGCAGCAAGGGATCGACTAGGCTGCATATGGACATGGCTGACGCTATCAACATCATGACCTATGCTTCGCCCACTCCGGATGGTCGTCCCGGATGTGCTGCTTGGGACATCTTTAAGGCTGAAGACACGCCCAAACTGCGCAAATTCCTGCGCAAGAAGTTCAAGGGCCAATACCAGCACGACCCGATCCATTCGCAGCAGTTCTACCTCGACTCGACGCTCAGGCAGGAGCTGCACAAGGATTACGGCGTCATCAGCCACCGCATCTACCAGAAACCCGGCGAGGCCGTCTTCATTCCCGCCGGCTGCGCGCATCAGGTGTGTTTTCATTTTGCTGTCGGCTGGTTGGGGGGCTGGGTGGGAGAGAGTTTGTCGTAATGGCGCTGACGTCGCTTGCTTGTTGCGCCACAGGTTTGCAACCTCGCGGACTGCATCAAGGTTGCGTGCGACTTTGTTAGCCCGGAGAACATCGGGCGATGCGAAATCCTGACGCGCGAGTTCCGCGAGCAGAACCAGTCGATGGCGTGGAAGGAGGACGTCCTCCAGCTGCGCACGATGATGTGGTTCGCTTGGCTCTCGTGTGCCCGTCAGGAGAAGGATATCTTGGAAGGGTAAGCCTGCCCGCTAGTCGTCCTTTGTGCTTTCCGTTGTTGTCGTTGGAACTTTAATTCCGCCCTGCCTGCTGCCTCTCTTCCACATCGCCTATCATGCACGTACTATCGCTCCGCGAGTTGGGTCGAGTCTCCTTGTTGCCGTGCTTCCACCTTGCTTTGTACTGTCCCCTGTCTATCTGATGTGCTGCGCCATCGCGTCTCCTCTCCCACTGACTAGTCTCTCTGTTGCACGTCCGCCGTTATGATAATACACTCCGTTTTCCTGTAACTCGTAGTACTCTGCGTCCTGTCCATCGTCTGTAAATCACATGTGTTGAGGCTATGTATATGTTATGTTCTTGTGTCTACGTAGTGAGGTGTTCATTCCCATTATAGTAGTCGTCGTTGTCGGATAGTACAACGTATCAAGGAGGCTGCATTGTTGCCGTTGTCCCTCTCTTGCCACCCACCGTCTGCTATGAATTTCAGTGATATCCTGGCGACAAGACCCTTGCAATTGCGACGTAGGCGTCCGTAGGACGGCCAAGATATTTAGCCGGTACAAATGAATGACGTGTTTGGCATATCAGACATCCATCCGATCCGGCGTTGTATTCAAGGCCAACCTCGACAGCGCACCCCCGACGGGACGATCATGCTCGTACCGCATGTCCCGCAGATGGGACGATAACACGGAAGCCTTGCCCGCTAGCGCTGCGCGAAGGCTGACGCTACATAGAACGAGCCCACGGCCGCCAGGTCCCGGGAAGACGGCGGACGGGTGGGTGCCACTCCGTGCGCATGTTGCAAGTCCACACATGCAGCCAGGGCAGGGGAGTGCACGATTGCGTCAAGATCTGCGATTCGGGGAACATGCGGGGAAAATAGCGCAGCAGCAGGCTTGCCTCGAGGAGGGTGCGTTGGAGCTCCGACTTGGACCCCAGCGCCGGTGCGCTGGAGACTCGATCGACCGTAGTACGTGCCGGCAGGGGGCCTGTGGGCCTAGCTCCTGCCTCCTGCATGCACCCCAGAGCTGACCATCTGGCGCTGTCTTGTCGATGGCCCAGAACCTCCAAGTACGGTAGGGATCCTGCAGCTCGAGCTAGTATGAATGTGTTCAGAAGCGAGGTAAGGTTTCACCACTAAGTTCGTATGGGCGCTGAAATGTACTCTCTTCCTTCTTGCAGTCACATGCACGCGTGCCAGAGAGGGAGCGAGCCTTCCTCACGTCTGCGAATGGGCTGATCTCTCGCCGTGGATGCAGTTCATGACAGCGCGGTAATGCGTATCATACCGCAGACTCAGGTCGTCGATCTACCAGTGGGGTCAGTCGTGCAGCCGCGCGATTCAGAGATGAAGAGCTTGTCGGATGTCTTCGAACCCCGCCATTATTGGGAATTGTAGTACGCAGATTCGACCATACTGATACGGCGAATGGCAAGACTCTGACCTACTATAACGTGTCCTTCCTTGTGTAGGTGGTCTTTAAGCCTGGCCGGTCGCAGCTCCTCCCCTCTGAGCAGCCATGTCCAGTTTCGACGCATTCAAGGCCTCCTTCAAAGGTGATATACTAACACCATCCGACACAGGATACGACATAGCGATCACTCGCTGGGCAAAGAACGCTGAACGCAAAGCCGCCGTCGTTGCATTCGTCAAGGATGCCGAGGACGTCTCACTGGCCATCAACTATGCCAAGGAGGCGAAGTTGCCCATCGCTATCAAAGGCGGAGGACACAATGTGGCTAGTGCTTCCTCCAGTGAGGGCGGCCTCGTAATCGACTTGTCTCGATACCTCAACGGCGTCACTGTCGACCCCGAAAAGCAGCTCGGATACGTAGGCGGAGGCGCCACCTGGGAGACGGTTGACAAGGCTGCCATCCAGCATGGTCTAGCTACCGTTGGCGGCACAGTCAATCATGTGGGTTCATTTCCTTCCTCTATAAGCGACGTGATGCTAACTCCTCCTCGCAGACCGGCGTGGGCGGGTGGGTTTAGTCATTGGCAATGCTCATGTACGATGCACTGACGAACAAGCAGTCTTGCCCTTGGGGGTGGTTACGGATGGCTCAGTGGTACACACGGTCTGGTCGTCGACAACATTGTGCAGGTTTGCTGTCATCTACACGTCCGTCGCAACTGTCCAGTACTCACGTTATTCATCCTTCCGACTCTAGGCAACAGTTGTCACCGCTGATGGGAACATTCGCACTGCCAATGAGTCGGAGAATCCCGACCTCTTCTGGGGCATCCGGGGTGCAGGGTCGAACTTCGGTGTAGTCACGGAGTTTGTCTTGAAGTTGCACCCGCAGCGCCGCACTGTATACTGTGGGACGGTCGTCTACTCGCCAGATCAACTCGAACCCCTCCTTGACGTTACCCGGGAGTGGCAGAATAAGGAGTCCCTCGAGAAGGAGGCAATGATGCAAGCGTTCACTCGCGGACCAAACCATCAGGTGAACCTACCACGCACTTACGATGTTACGCTCGGAGCATCCGCTCACGTCTGACCGGCAGCCGTGCATCGTAGTCTTCCTCTTCTACAACGGCTCAGAAGAAGAGGGACGAGCAAACTTCAAGGCGTTCCTTGATCTCCGTACGTCAATAGTCCCTCTGCCGCGTCTCCCGCTCGTACTGATGATTTCTAACCGCACCGCAGAGCCTATCGCTGACATGGCCGAAGAACGGCCCTATGAGCTTCTCAACGCGCTGCAGAACGACGTTGTCCGCCCAGGGCAGAATGCGTATATGAAAGGGTGCTTCATGCCCGACTCCTTCCCGCGCACCCTTCTCCCGCGCGTTTTTGAGCGCGTCGTCGAGCTCTCTGCGCCCGAGGCGTATACCGTCATCCTCCTTCTCGAGTATTTTCCGCTTGCGCGGGTCAACGCCGTCCCGAACGATGCGACCGCATATCGCCGCGGGCTCCGGCCGAATGTGCTGTGCCTCGTGTTTGCTAAGGAGGATAGCCAGGAGGCCTCCAAGTACTCCAGGGACGTCGCGCACGAGCTGACGAGCATGATGGATGCCGAAAATGTCGGCTACGGTAACTACAGTAAGTTCCCACCTGTTGGTAAGGACCGAATCCATCACGCTGACTTGGCACATGCGAACAGGTCCGGATAGTGACGCGCTTTCGACGAACGGCACTGTCCGTGCGAACAAAGCTGAGGCAAACTTCGGTAGTAACTATAAGCGGCTGCAGCAGATCAAGAAAATGTACGACCCGGAGCTCGTCTTCAAGAAGTGGTTCGTCATCACGCCCGCGACGTGAACACCGTACCGCAGATGTCGCGGGTGGTTGAACCTCTCGAATCAGGAAAAGCTGTCATTACCATCTTAGTTAATCGTACAAAAGAACGTTGTCATTGCTTATGCAAGCAATGGGAGAAATGTGCCCATGGGCAGAAGACCCACCGGAGGCGGCTGGAAGAGAATTCGGCCTTAGTGAGAGTGAGAGGTTTTGCACAAATCCAATGCAGACAAAAGAAGGGGGAGCCTCGAGCTTACACTCCGAGTTCCGACTTCGCTCCGGAGCCAGTAGCTTGCGTGCTGGGCAGCCCAGCTCCAGCACACATGCCAGCGGTGACATGCACTTGACGTCGAGCGAATCAGAACGAGTGATCACTGCTGCAGGCTAGAATCATCAGACATGGAAGGAGAACTGCGGGTCGGGTTGAGGTCGGACTCATGTAATTGGGTTTAGAAGTGATGAAACTTCATGAGCCGCGCACGTCGCCCACATTAACTGCGCCGCCCCACGCTCGGGGACCATTGCCCCCGGCGGGCCTTCTCTTCCCTCCCGCTAAAATCCTGTGGAGGAAGGAGGCCTTCTACCGGTCTGTGAATGGGCAGATTGCCCGTCATGTGGAGGGCGCGGGAGTCGTCCCGCGGAAGCTCGTGCAGGGTCAAGACACCCCTTCTGGAACTCTGACAAGGTTTCTCCAACACGTCCAACACGGCATGTGGCCACAAGCTTTCATCTTGAAATGACACAACGTGGGTGAAGGGACCTGAGAATGTGGGGCGGTGGTGAGGTTAGCACAGGGTCCACCTGCGGGTGTGTCGCATAGCCGAGACATACCTGGGCATGGGATCATTCTCCAGGCTCTGGCGGGACTGGAAGACGGCTGTCCAATTCATTTTGAAAAATCCGAGCCGCTTGACTCGCGACAACGCACCGAGTGCGTCGTGGATCGGGGTATTAGGCAAGCAGCGAAGCTTCTCGTCCAGCGCGGGCGTGCAGATTGGCGCGGCCTACACATTGCAACGTTCCCATGTGTCACCGAATTTTTGTCAGCGAGAAGTAGGACGATCAGCCCTGTCAGGAGCACCGAAGGCACGAGCGGTGGCGAGAGCCACGCTGCGCGATCAGGAGGTCAGCGGCTAGATATCGATGTAGACAAGACAACTGACCCAACCCCCGGACCCTTATGTTGTCCGAGATCGCAGAGAGCTGCGCGAATACATACCGGATGTATGCAGTGCGAGCTTGAATCTGTGAAGCCATCTGCAATGTGTCACAATCTTGGACTCGGTAACCCTGAGTGATGCTGTGGAACTTCAGTTGGTAGTAGTATCCGCGATGATGGTGATTCCCTGTCGTCCGCTATAGTCTGAGCCGATAATGCTTGAGGGCCATGGTTAGCACGATCGCAGGGTGATAGATCCTGATGTCAGTGCATGTAGTCTAGCGGAATCGACAAACGCACCAGAAAATCGGTGTGTGTTCAAGCTTCAGACTGCTCTCGAATAGCCAACTCCGCTACCCATGCCGTAATCGAGATCAGACTTTCGGAGTGCTCGAGAGTCGAAAGTGCAATCCACTCACCGCATCCCTCGCGGACTGATTGCTGCAGGAGCTCTCCGTGCTGCAAACCTCCCTGATGCCTTGAATTTGAAGGCGTAGTAGCAGTTTCCTTGAAGTTCAAGTCCCGGCGACGCCGCGACAGGAATAGGAGGCCCTTCCTGAGGAGTCTTGTGCTCTTCAGCCGCTTATGATGAGGAACGGCGCCGAAAGCATTGTCACACATGCAATATTATCACTATCTCTCCGCATGCCCTTCAACCTAACGAGAGGTGGGAATCGCCGCAGAATACAGTCTAGTAATAAGCAGTCAGTCATATACGGCAGAGGTTACCGCCTACGTACCGGCGGGTGCACTGTAGCGATTTGGCAGCGTACGAGATCATAATACGGGTGGTGGAACCATGTCGCCAGAGCACTAGGAATATCTTCTTGCCCGTTGAGGAACTGGGACTAAGGGAGAGCCAAGCCGAGGCTCCGAGTCGGACGCCCACAAGCCTAATAGCGCGCGCTTGTTAGGCTACTGTGGCCAAGCCGCTGAGTTCGAACCAACCGTCACAGCCCAGCGTTGTGGAATATCGCAGCTGGCATCTGTTTTCCCAACCAGAACAGAACCTTGTCAACTACAGTCAGTTTAAAACAAGGTTCACCTACGGCGCCCGCGTCTACTACCGCACTTCCGCACTGTCGCCCGAGTCATCTAGCCAAATATGACCTTCGTGCTGAGCAAGTAGTCACAGGAAGAAGACACGATATCATTGCTATCGACACGCAGGGTATCTTTCAAGACGGTATACGATTCATGACCTTTCAATCACCATTCGAGACGCACCGCCGTCAGCAGTAATGCGGCGTCTTGTGCGCGCCAGCAGGTACCGCCGGCCAAACTGCGTCAACTCGGGGTTCCCAGAGAACGTCTTCCCTGCTGATGGGAACTTTCCGAGACCAGAGGGTGCCAATATCACCGCCTCGCCCGTCTATACTTGTGTCAGTACGCACTGACACTGATATTCCCCATTCCCTCACCTTCAGCTTGACAACGTGGTCAAACGCGTCATCGTCGGAAGAGAAATCCGCCGACACATGTTGGACGATCGCATCCCACCACGCCGGTGAGGAGAAACGATGCAAGACCGCCATGCTACATAAGTCTATCAGCACAGGTGGAAGGGCGGTCGGTTCTAGATTATTTGCGTGAGCTGAGTTCACGTGTATCCACCCTAGTCCACGCACCTTGTGTGCTGATGATCACACGCATAGCTAAATGCCGTTGCTGTCGTATGAGCGATGTCAAAGCTCTTGCTAGCCCTGTCGTGCCCCTGTTGAGGGACAGGTACTACTCAGGTACGTCAGAACTCGAAGAAATTCCACAGGTTGGAGGAACATGGTTCCCGTACCTTGTGTGCCTCATCGACTACGAGAACTTTTCCTGTGTTCACTTCGGCTCGGACGAACATGCGTGTTACGATTTCAAACAGGGAACACGCGCTTCCAGGGTCCACGAAAGGATCCGAAAGGTCAATGATTGTAAGCTGCCCTGCCTTGAAGCGAGGGTTCGCCCAGGCTGTGGAGGTGTCGTCGACAAATGCTTTGAGAAGCACCAAGCGTTGCTCAAGTGCGACCCTTTGTTGAGGACTGAACTCCTCCATGGCCTTCTCGACCCGCTTCAGAAATCGTGCGTAGGTGAATTTTTCTCCGAGATCTCGTAGAATTGTCTGAGCCATCCAATTTGGTGTTAGGTCAACATGTAACCAACTGGGAGAAGATGCGGCACTAACCATCACGCGGTGCATGTAGAGCGGTGCCGACTCGGACGACCCCACAGCCATCATGGAGAGTATAGCTTCGAGGTCAAGCTCTTTCTCCGAGAACAGCAGCGGTTTAACGGTAATGCAGTCTCCAAGCGGTTTGTACGCCTTACGCATTGTCGAAAGAGAAGAGCGAGAGACGTACACCATGATTGGTGGTGGGCGTACACCATCTACATCGCTGCAGCCGACCCATGCAGCCTCGCATGGACGGGTGCCAGCCCCTCCTTCTCCGAAATGGAGGACGAGTCCGCTCAGGGCCTTCTCTGAGACACCGATAGCTTCGAAGCCGGAGATGAGCATATTCTCCAGGAGTACGGAGACCGTATGCGACTTCCCAGAGCCTTGAACGCCGCAGATGATCGTCGAGAATGGGGCGTTCTATGAAAGGAAGAATGTGAGCACACCGCGACATAGACAGCGAACGCAGCTCACCGTGTTTACATATAATCGAGGATCTTCGGGCGCATAGCGACCAGCTTTGTCTCTGTCACAGATGAGGACTGCACCAGTGCTGGCACATTCTCGCAAACACTCACTTGATAGCCACGACGCTGCCCAATACGCCGTACTGCTGACACTTCTCAGCCATACCGGCAGATACGTATGCATCTCGAGTGAGAAGAGGTGCAGTGACGACTTCATGCTCTTCTGTCGCCTCTTCAAGCGGTGCATTGATGTTCAACAGACTCAGTTCCTACCACGCACGCCGAAGTGAGTCTCCGTACTCGACGTCATAGCAGACAGAGCCAACTGACCACCCTGCATTCATCAGTCACCTGAAGAGGATATTTCAGTCACGATCGTTCATAGCCGTAAAGCATGTAATCGCAGACCATCTCCGTGATACATGTTGAAGCGGACGACGGTGAGGAGCTCCGTCCATCGCCATCGTTCTCCTAGACCATGATGAGACGCAGCTCAAGAGCGTCAGGATGTGAAGCCTACCTGAGAATCTTGCGTCGATGAGTAGGAAGTGTCCATGGGTATGACTGGTGGTAGTAACGGGGGACGAAGACGGGGGAAGGAAGGTTTGCCATGCTTTGACAATGTTCGGGCATATATACGAGCAATTTGATGCCCTGCGCGCTGCAGGCTCCAGGACCCTTAGGCCACAGCAAGCAAGCAATGTGCCAAAGCGGGGTTTTGTCCGCAATGACTCGGACAAGCGCGGTCAGGCAAAGAAGGCCCGCTTAGCAGAACCCCGCCAACACGTTCCACCGGAGCATGCCGCAAAGGCAAGCCTTTGCTTTCACCGGAGTCAGAGCATCTATTCTGAGACATTCTGCTACGGTAGCGTGCAGCGATTCGCCTCGCCTGGTCGATGTTTGAGATATGGATCAAGAGGCAAAGCTTCGGCAAATCGAGTGGTCCATAGAGCCCTGCCGTAGCAGTCTTTGTTCTAAATCTGTTGAATGTGCCGCAGCACTCGCATTAATGAAGGCGAGTCTGCCATCGGTTCGTATATATGGACCAACCATCGTTGTATGACCGTGCGTACAATGCGACCAACTGCGGGGGGCTTCAAATGCCTGCCGCGGCAAGCGAGGCTCGTCATTAGGCTAAAGATCTATCATTAGCAGATGCGTCTAAGTAGTTGAGATATCGTAATGGTAGCGGCGCCACACCAAGTTCGCCCACAATCTTCCACTTCAGCTTCAGGTGTCAAGCGCCATCACTGACGCACCGCCGTCAACAGTAACTCGCTGCCTTGTCTTGACAATCAAGTGCCGTCTGCCGAAGTGCGCAAGCTTGGGTTTCGACGCCACTGTCACACCGGACGCGGTCTTCTTAGTGACGGCGAACAAGCCAAGGCCACTTGGACACAAGACGAGAGCCTGTCCTGTCTATGCACGGAATAAGGCCACGGTCATTGTCAAGGGAGAATTGTGATGCACACCTTCAATCTCACCACACGCTCGAAACCTTCTTCACTCGAGACATCGGTGCACACCCGTTTTGCGACAGCATTCCACCACGCAGGAGAAGAGAACCGATGGAAAATAGCAATATTGCACAAGTCAATGAGCACCGGTGGGACAGCGGTAGGCTCTGCAAAGTGCATCAGGACTAATAAGGAGCCTGACGAGGCCGACCTACCTTGTGTGCTTATGATGACACGCATGCCGAGATGTCGCTGCTCGCGGATGAGCGTCATCAGCGACTTCGTTAAACCGGAATGGCCATCGCTTGCGGATAGATACTGCGGAAAGCCATGAGTACACGTACATTCGGACACATGAGCCGATAAGCGTACCTTATGTGCTTCGTCAACGACCAGCACCTTGCCAGTACTAAGCTTAGCTCTCACGAAAAGCCTTGTCGCAATCTCAAAGAGTGAAGACGCGCTACCGGGATCGATGAACGGGTCCGAAAGATCGACAATAGTGATGTATCCTTCCTTGAAGAACGATACCTTACGGTCATCATGGTCATCGACGAAGGCATCCAAGAGAGACAGCCTTTGCTCAAGGCCTGCTTTCTGGTTCGGATTCATCTTCTGCTTCGCGACATCAATTTTCTCTCTGAACTCGTGGATGTTGAAGTTCTCGCCAAGCTCGCGCATGATTGACTGAGATTCATGCAGGTAAGTAACAGTGACGTGAAGATCGCAGAACGGACTAACCAGGAGAGTATGCATATATAAAGGTGCAGAGTCGGAAGAACCGACAGCCATCATCGACAAAACGGCCTGCGCGTCCAATTCTGATTCCAGGAACTTGAGCCGGCGTACTTTGACGTTCTTGCCGAGTGGCTCGTAGACTTTCTTGATAGTGGCGAAAGATGATTCAGAAACGTACACTCGCACAGACGGGGTGCGTATATCCTTGGCCTTAGCGCATGCAACCCACGCAGCTTCGCAAGGGCGAGCACCTGACCCGCCCTCGCTGTAATGCAACACGAGGCCCGATAACGGCCTCTGGCAGGAGCCAATACTCGGAAGATCGGGAATGAACAGATTCTCGAGCAAGACGGACACAGTATGCGATTTGCCCGATCCCTGTACGCCGCACACTAGGGTTGAAAAGGGGGAGTTCTGAAACAGAGTCATCGTTGAGTACAAGATGTACAGGCGTATCAACTCAGGCCTGGACATACCGTGTTCACGTATAACCGCGGGTCTTGCGGTGCGGTCGCCCCGCTATCATTCTCGGTGAGGCAGTCTGCCTCGATGGAAGATCATACGAAACGCACTGAAATGAGAGTATACGTCCAAATACCCCATATTGCCCATCTCCCTTCGCACGTCCAGTAGATTTGTAAGCTTCGCGGGTGAAAAGCGGAGCAGTCCTTAATTCATGGTCCTCTATCCCGGTGTCTTTAGCTTCGCCATCGTCAGATAGTAATGCCATCTCCTGTCAAGACGTGAGCTTAGGAGCATTGCACCATAGAAGCAGCCGCGAAGGTCGCTGCGGATGAAGGAAACACTCACGTCATCTGATGCACTTTCTGACAACGACAACCTTGACTTCGCAGAGTTGGCCTTTGTGACAACTGTACCGGCATTGCTACGAGTCGTCGCTGTTAGAGGCTTCGGGCCGCGCATAGAGTTCTTGACTGAAATAGCCATCTGTTGCATTGACCCAAAGCGAAGATGAGAGAGAGGAACGAGCTGACAGTACACCAAGAGGACGCGTCTCTCGGTCCGTCACCGGTGAAGGGCGCTCGCGCGTGTCACCTGACTACCCAGTAGATGTACCTGCACTGTGCAGCACTATTTTCCTCTTCTCCTTCAAGTCTAACTTGAGTCTAAGGCCTAACGTTTCGTCTCCTCCCAAGCTGTGCTTATCATGTCTCTCTTTGAGGTTCCTGGATGGAGCGTCCCCTCAGCTCCGGTTGCACAGCCGAGCAAGAAGCGTAAACGGCCCGTGTCGAAAGATACCGACGATGTCGACGAAGCGGAGAGGATGCATGCTGCCCAAAAGAATATCGAGAAGTTGATGCGTAGCTTGGGCGAAGGGATGGATGCGTTGCATGGTGAAGGTTCTGGTGATGTGTCCAAGAAGAAGGAAAGGCGCGAAGGGAAGGAGAAGGTGGCGAAGAGAACGGACAAGCAGGGGAAAGGGCAGGAGCAGCAGAGAGGGCGGACTTCGGACAAGAGTGGTAAGAAGGACGGCGTTGAGCGGCGCGCAAGGTCACAGGCGAAGTCCGGAGACGATGCACATGCCGGTCCGTCGTCACCTCGACCTCTCAAGGAGAAAGCAAGTCCCTCCACTACGAAGAGCAAGAAGCAAAAGCGCAAGCAAGGACGGGCAGATTCTGTCAATGCTAGTTCAGACATCCAAGCAATCCACGAACCTCTCTCCGTCCCAACTGTTGCCGCACCAAGCACCGCGAAGGCAACCAAGGCGGCCAGCAAAGGGAAGAGCCAAGACAGCGAGCAAGGCCTCACCGCATTGCAGGCGGGCTTGAAAAAGAAGTTGGACGGCGCACGCTTCAGGTACGTTGTGTAACGCATGGAACACGTCACGGTCATAACATCTTCTCGTAGATGGATCAATGAGATGTTGTACAAGTCCGACAGTGAGAAAGCCCATGAGCTCATGAGCCAGGATCCCGCCGTCTTCGCGGATGTACGTCCGTTACTGGCACGCCGCATCATGCTCTAACGAATTATTGCATAGTATCATGTAGGTTTCCGCCATCAAGTCGAATCCTGGCCGACAAACCCCGTTGCACACTACATATCCGCCTTGTCTTCGTATCCCGCAAAGACAGTCGTTGCAGATCTCGGCTGCGGCGATGCTGCCCTGGCTCGCGCCTTAGTCCCGGAAGGCATGATCGTACTCTCCTTCGACCTCGTCTCCGACGGTGCATATGTTGTTGAAGCGGACACATGCTCGCGCGTGCCCTTACCAGGTTCCGAGCCTGGCCCGAGCGGCGGCAAGTCTGAAGGCGAAGGGCAGGTTGTGGACGTCGTAGTCTGCGCACTCAGTCTGATGGGGACGAACTGGGCCGGTTGCGTTCGTGAAGCTTGGCGTATCCTGCGCTCGGGGTGCGTTTCTAAGTTTGAGATGCGCGAATTGTTCGACTGAAATTGCTCCTCAGCGGTGAATTCAAGGTAGCAGAGGTTACGAGCAGGTTCACAGCCGTCGACGACTTTGTATCCTTCATTTCGTCCTTAGGGTTCAAACTGAAGTCTAAGGTGAGAGTTCACCTAGTTGGTATCTGGTCAACCCTCATTCCGAGTCTTATCAGGACGAACGGAATACGCACTTCACACTGTTCGAGTTCAAGAAAATCCCTCGCCAGCCGATAGCTGATAAGGAATGGGCGAAGCTGGTGTCTCGCGGGAGCATTCTGAAGCCCTGTGAGTATAAAAGACGGTAGCTGCGTCTGCTGATCGCGTGGTTTTCTTCGCCACCCACACGGGCGCAGAGCCCTGTAGTCGAATAACTTGATCTTATTTTGCGATTCGAGGCTGCTTGTAACAATCGTTCCATCGTCCCATTCAGAACGCCAGTTTGTTGATCATGTCGTTACTACATGTTGCATGCTGCATGTTGATTTTCTGGTTTGTTGGACAAACCATGGCTCGAAGATCAGGCTGACCAAGCCTTCGTATGTAACCACCGGCGCGCGTCAAGAACGTGACCGCGTTGGAGTGCTGGCAAGCTCAGGCGCGTTTACACGACACATCTTGAACGTGTACAAGTAAGAGCTTCCTCTCTGCTGCTGGCAGACCCGAACCAACCCCGTAGCCTACCTCAGATCTAGTCCGTGCAGCCTCATACAATGCCCACTGAACACACTACCTCGTACGTTGCAGTCTGTCGGTCTCCGTTCGCGTTCTGACGTCATCACCTCGCCATGCCACAACTGCCCGGAACAGCAGCGAGCAACAGCAACTCGCAGAACAGATCTCGTCCACCGAGGAGACTCTCATTCAACTCAAGAATCGCTACAATGCCCACACATCCATAGCCAGGATGCCTCCCGAGATCTTGTCCGAGATTTTCATCATCCAGGCTGCAAGGTTGCGTGAGGAGCGACTCTCCACCGCATCCTCGGACCAGCATGCCTTCATCCACTCGCGGTTCTACACCTGGATGAACGTATCGCACGTCTGCCACAACTGGCGCACAGTTGCACTTGGCTGTGCCAAGCTGTGGTCATGGATTGCGTATGAACCCCGTAAACCGGAGGAATTCTATCAACTCCTGCTCCAGCGCGCGCGAGACTCTGTGCCATTGACGGTCGTCTTTGCCATCTTCGACCCTAGGTCGTACTGCCATGGCTGTCTCAGCACCGAACGCTTCCACGAGCACTACGACATCGCACTGGAACAGTTGCGTACCATCCTCCCGCGCGTCCGCGAACTTCTCATATACATCGACTGGGAGGAACACGACGAGATATGGGACAGCCTCGACCTTGCCACGGATGTCCTTGAGATCCTGCGCGTCGAGGCCGTGGGAGTCTCACGCGTCACCGAGATGCGTGGGGGGTATGTCGCCTTGCCTGCCGAGCTCTTTGCATCCCACACGCCCCGGCTACACTCCTTGTCCATCTCGGGAATCGATTTCACCTGGCCGAGCACGCTATTCGCCCATTCTCTCAGGCATCTGGAGATCTCGGAGTGCGAGTTCGATGATGGGGATGACGACTTCTGCCGCCTCCTCCAGATCATCCACCCGCTCGCGCTCCTCCAAACACTGAGGATCACTTGGTGGCGGAGGACAAACACCCAGCACGACCTGCCTGAAGGCTACGACGTAGTCACGCTCCCACACCTGCGACAGCTGACTGTTTCCGCGGAATGCCAGCATATCGCGACTTTCCTCACGCATCTCCGCATCCCTCCTACTGCTTCCCTGCACATCGACATACTAGACATAGTCGGGCCAAGCCTCAGAGAGCGCGTCCGCCATGCGTTCCGCTCCATCTTCCACGACATGACGATCCACTGCATATCCTATGCTTTGGGAGTTCCGATACAGCGGTCCCCCGACTCACAAGCCGCCTTCTGCCACATATGGGCTGTCGAGTCTGGAGGAGGGAACATGAACGAAGGGTCATGGGAAGACTGTTTCACGTCGGGAGTTATGCCTCCCGCGCGCCTAACGCTCCAATGCCCGTCACACAGCGGGTTTGAACAGCCCATCGTCGCAGTCCTACAGGAGCTTGACCTCACCAAGTTGCGTCTACTCCGCATCGACGGCATGACCACGGGGAGGGCATGGGCAGCATCACTCGCCGGCGCTGAGTCTCTCGAAGTACTCCGCATCACAGGGCCGAGCGCATTCGCCATCCCATCCTTGCTAGCGGAGAGGAGGCATGCCCTAGACACCGGAGAGATTGCCCTCGAAATGAGGGCGGGGTTGGATGAGTGGCGTTGGGCCCGGTACAATTCAGCCAGTGAAGACGTTCCGGACCTGCGCGAGGAGTACGGACTGGCTGACGAGGTGATCAGGCTGATCAACCATGGCACGGATGCTGGTCATGACGAGAGAGGCAATAGCGCCGCTCACTTGCTGTTCCCGAAGTTGCGCATCCTGCAGGTGGTCGACGTCGATCTCACCTTGCCCAGCGGTTCGAAGGAGAAGGGTCTGCAGGGTTATCGGCATGCCACCGCAGTCGACATCCTCCGCTTCAAGGCGAACCGGACGAAGTATGGATTCGATGTGGCAGCCCTCGCGAAGTGCCTCAGGTATCGGCGAACACATGACGCGTCCCACTTTGTGCGAGTAGAGTTCGAAGGATGCCATTGTACCGATGCCAAAGGACAACTTGCACCGCTGAAGGGGTTGGTAGCGGAGGTGCGCTGGGATGGACAACGGGTGGAACTATGACATGTCGCGATGAAAACGTTTCCAACGTCACGATAGTATACCGAACACAGTAGCTACATACTTACACATGTTACGATCCGATTATACGACTAACGAATGCTGTATCCCAGAAGCCACGGTTGGAGCAACTTGTCAGTGGGTTGTCCAAATGGTAAGTCCTATGATCTCTTTCGTCAGATAGTGAGGCTTCATGAAAAGGGGCGGCCCACCAGGTTCGACTTCTTTCCGCAGATCGCACGTAAATCCCAAATCACCTTTACAGTTTCAGGAAGGCAGGACTCAACTTTTGGTCCGTACCCGGAAGACCTCGCCCTTGCGATGTCTGGTACACCGGATATATATGAAGATCTCAGCACCTCTTGCTGTCGACCATGCCTCCGCATCTGCCGGGTGCTTGCGATAACACGTGTCGTAGGTCTCGATGTCTTCCCAGTCGGGGTCGCCATCCCAGTCTGGAATTGATACGTCGGATGTCGTGCCACCTATGCAGAAGTACCGATGAACGAGCCAATGCTGCAAAGAACATGGGTGAGATCGAGCAATCCTTCAGCCCGATAGTCCGTTGGACACTAAACCTTTGTTTGACACTCCACACTGTAATAGTGTGGTTTTTCTTGGAGAGACAGGACCCTCCGCATCTTCGTAGTGCCCGTTTGTTGATGACCTGGACGCCGCACTCGTCCGCGGCGCAGCGATGTCGGTTCGGAGCCTTGGCGACTTT
Organism: Lentinus tigrinus ALCF2SS1-7; assembly: GCF_003813185.1. NCBI lineage: Eukaryota > Fungi > Basidiomycota > Agaricomycetes > Polyporales > Polyporaceae > Lentinus > Lentinus tigrinus. The sequence goes on along the minus strand of NW_027137911.1, from coordinate 118,477 downwards.
GGCGAGCCTTGTCTGCTCTTCAGAGCGTCGCCGCACGACATGTTCATCGTACGTCTTCCACAAGTCCTTCGACTCCCCATAGCCTTCCAGTCCGCGCACCACAATTCCATGGAGCGCTTGAAGGCTTGTGAACCACGCGGCCAGGTAGAGGCTGAAATCCAAGCATGGCAGCAAGACCCGCATAGCTCGTAGCTTTGCGCAAGAGGACATCGGTGCGCAGCGCATAGAGCGAGATCTATGCTTTTCCCATGTAGTAGCACTTGAAGAAAATTCAGGACAGGCTTACGAGGGCGCAAAGCCGGACCGAATGCGTGTGGTTGTAGATATATGGATGTTGTCTGCCATCTTCGTGGACCATCACTCCGGTGTGATAGTATAGATTCTCCCAGTCTTTTGATAGATCATCATACGCCGATGGCGAACGGTCGAGTTGTGCGAGCCTTCTGCAGTGGACATGGGGGTGATCATGAATACGGCGACATACCATCAGCACCCTGCATACGGGCTACGGAGCGCATACCTCAAGCCTAATTCGAGCATAGCCGGTCCATCATGTAGCAACGCTTTTCGCTGCAGTTGCTTCAGCCTCGTCGGTTCGAGGGCGCGCCTGCCTTCGGCATGCAGTTCTTCGTAACTGGGCCGATGCCGATGATCATTAGAAAAGAGTTGCTTGAGTATGAGATACACCTCAAGGTCTAGTTCACGAGGTGTGGATGGATTGCGGGTAAGATTGAATAGTACGTCGTGGATGATCGACATGCGGGACTCCTAGGGCACTGTCTAAGGCTGGAAGCCTAGTGAGAAGTTGAAAGTCAAGCCGAACTCGCTCAGGCTAGCGCTGGATAGTGCGAGTCACGCAAATTGCACCTGACCGCGTTAACGTTGATCGTCTCATAGGCGATCTCCGCTTCGCTCCCACTTGGGTCGTAGGTACAGTATCTTGCAGTTGAACGCAAGCCTCTGAGCTCGTCAAGCCTATTCGACCTAAAAGGCAACATGCACTCGGAACCCAGCGAGGACGACTCGGATCCTGGGCCCATTATCGATGTACCAGTCGAGGAAGGGGATTCGAGGCTGGACACACCGTATGTTCTGTCGATTTTAGCGGCGCTTCGTATTATCTTACCACGTCGCGCCAGCGAGCAGCGGGAGCTGAGAGAGCAAATTGCCTTCCACGTTGCCCAGGCAGCGAGATTGAAACGCGACCTCAACTCTTGCAACCGCACCGTCATAAGACTCCCTCCGGAGATTCTAGCCGAGGTCTTCATGTGCCAGGCTGCAATCTTACGCAAAGAACGGGTCGCGCTGCATGTCGCCGAGGGCGAAACCGAGATACACAAGTCATTCTACCAGTGGCTCAACGTTGCACAGGTTTGCCATCACTGGCGTGAGATTGCGCTCAACTGCGCCAACCTGTGGACATGGATCGCCTTCGAGGAGCGGATCAGGTACTGGTACATCCAAAACCTCGTGAAACGAACCCGGGGTCTTCCCCTCACCGTCGTCCTCACCGTCAATGGCCCCGGTCTCCACTGCGACTCATGCATCGATCCGGACACGTTCTACCACAACGCGTCGTGCGCGCTAGATCTCGTCAAGGAGCTACTGCCTCGCACTCGCGAACTCCTCATATTCGTCCAGAAGGACTTCGACACGGACAACATCTGGGATGCGTTTGACGGGCCCTCTCCTCTCCTCGAGACTCTGCGCGTAGAAGCCCTGCCCGGTGCCCGTTTCAATCAGGGGGACACCCACGCTGCGACGGTCCGCCTTCCTGCGGCAGTCTTTGGGCTCCAGGCCCCGAGGCTACAATCTATCTACGTGGCAGGGATCCGCGTCTACCTCTCTAGTCCCATCTTTGGGGCATCCCTACGGAAGCTCGTCATCGTCTCTTGCCAATGCTCGCCGCTCCATGTTGTGCCCGACTTCGTACGCTGGCAGAGCATGCTGCGCAGGATGCCCCTGCTCGAGGAACTCAGTATCGATTGGTCGGTGCCCTTTGGAAACGACGGGGTTGTGCACGATCCGGTTTCCCTGCCCCATGTGAAGGAGTTGCGTATCTCAGCGGATGTCGACGCTTTCGCTGGCCACGTTGCCTACCTCAGAACTCCTTCCACCGCCGCCATACACTACCACTACTGCCCCAAAACCACCTCACGTTCTTCGAGAGAATCTCTACCCAAGTTCTGTGCTGCAATCTCTACGCTCTTCAAGGACATCTTTCCAGTGCGCATCGCATATCGCGGCCGCGACCCTCATGAGGAAGACTTCGTGTCATGCCAAATCTGGGCTAGGCCGGCGCTCCAGCAGCATGCAAGACCCAGCTGGACATCCACCATAGACTTCCTCGCCTTACCCGAGCGACCTCCACGATTCGTTATAGAAAGCGAATTCAAGTACGACATGGGGCTACTGGCGACGGCACCGGCGGAGACCCTCGACATGTCCTCTGTGCATACGGTAGACATCGGCGATTTCTCGATGGGCAACCAGTGGGCGCATGCCTTGCGAGGTGCACAAAACGTCCAGGTGTTGCGAGCACATGGTCTTGCCGCTTTTGGCGTTCCTGCGATCTTGGGAACAGCCGATGCGGATGACATCCAGAAATTCGACCCCGCGGACGAGTTTCAACGCGTGTCGGATGAGGTGTCCGGTGAAGCGCATGGTGATGACCCCAACCCCGAGCCACGTAGTGCAGACGATGATGTGGACATGGCCGAGCCCGAATCCGAGGTGGCTGGGCCCCGACACGACATGTCCGGAACGGGTACTGGGCGGACTATTCCCCTCTTCCCCAACCTGGCGGTTCTGGACTTCGTCGATCTCGACCTTGAAATCCCTGGCGGGGGTTATCCTCCCCTCTGCCCCCATACGAGCATGGCCCTGATCATGCTCTTTCAGGCAAAAAAGGCGAAGTATGGTCTCAGTATCGAGGCGATACTCAAGTGTCTGCGCATGCGGGGGGAAAAGCGCGCTGCTGACATTGCTTCCGTACGATTTCATGGATGCTGTTGTACAGATATAACACAGCTTGCCCCGTTGGTGGAGGCCGTTCCCGACGTGCTGTGGGATGGGGACCGTATTTCGGGAGTGTCAATAACGTCTGCGAGGTCGACGTAGACTGTGTCTCGAAATATCTCCGCCAGTATCTCGATCAAACAGCCTACAGCTACTTAACGTATCAGACTCCACTCCATTTAATGCCCTACATACGCCGTTGTTGTATCTGACCACATCGGACACTCGATTAATTTGAAATCCCGGATATGCACGTTAACATCGCAATAAGGTTCTCATAGATGTCACATACTACCATGTGTCTGCACCAAATACCGAGGTGGTAAAAGCCAACACATTGTAACGTCCGAACTGACTATTTAGTACTATCACCACGTACTTGCGTCTATTGTTTCAGAGGGCCCCGCCTCCTCTTATGAAATCTGGCCAGGGCAAGAGCTCTGAAAGTCCTGTCAGTAAGGTGATATGGTTCCCTGGTTTGTAAGGACTCCTTACCCGCCTGCGCGTGCTTGCGATCAGCCCGTGATAGCTGCCAGAGCGATTTATACGATCGCAAGAACGCGGGGCTGAATGTCTTCGTCCGTATCCGGAGAACATCGTCTTTCCGATACCAGCTGACGCTTGAAAGAGGGATGTCGATGAAGATCTCGGGGCCTTCTACCGTTGCCCAAACCGCGTCGTCCTCCAGGTCGTCATCGCTGTCATAGTTTGGTTCATAAGTCTCGATGTCAATCCACTCGGAATCCCCGTCGTCGTCTATGATGGGCGCGTGCGGATTCCTCGTGCAAACGTATCGATGAACCATCCAGTGCTGTTGAACTTGGACGTTAGCTTGTGGAAGATCCAACAGTACGCCGCGAACCTTTCGTTGACAGCCTTTGCTGCAGTAGTGCGCCTTTTCTCGACCTGAGCAGTCGCCGGGGCACTTTTTGAATGCGTTCTTGTTGACGGCTTGGATCTCGCACCCGTCAGCAGCGCAGCGATACTGGTTGGGGGCCTTAGCGATTTTAGCCAATCGAGCGGTTTCCAGGGCCGCCTGTCGGATGATATAGCCATCCCAAGCCTTCCATAGGTCCTTGTTCTGCCGCATGCTTGGGATCTTAGAGCGCAAATCGACCCCGAATCGCACGCTGAGCATGGCGAACCAGCTCATGACGCGGATGACGATCGGCGGAAGGAAGTCGGACATGGCGCACAAGTCCGTGAAGTCTGCGATCTGGGTGAACATGAATCCTTCCTGGAGAGAACTGAGCGACTCGGTTTGCTGCGACCAGTTGAGAGAGCGGAATTTCGTGTAGACGATGGAGGCCATTGCGCGGAGGCGGATGAGTGGCGTATTCCCGATGACGTGCGGGATCGAGCCGTCTTCTCTCTTAATGAGGCCGGTCAGATCCTTCAACATGCCCAGTGTCTTCTCGGGGGACCCCTTGAGGTCCGCCAGCGAAAGGTTCCTGTGGTTCACTGGATCAGCGCATAGGTTCATTTGGGCGACGGGCGCCATACTGCGGGTCACCCTCACCTCAAAGACAGCTCGAGCATAGCAGGCCCGTCCATGAGGACTGCGCTCCTCTCCAACCGCTCGCGTGGGCATTCGATCCAGTCTCGCGAAGCGTCAGAGAAGAGCTCTCGGTAAGGTGGTTGGTTTCGGTAGTCGTAGAAGATCTCTTGTTTCAGGAGGATATATAATTCCCAGTTGTACTGGTCATGAGAGTAAGGATGTTCTCGTGGCCGGTCGATAGATATGTCATGAATGATAGGCATAGCTAGATGGTTGCCAAGCTCAGGTAGAAGGCAAAAAGCAGTACACTGAGTCTGCGTGGACACGACTCGGGCGCTTAATAGTTCCGGGGTCAGGAAGACCAGCTTGATCGTCTTGAGGTCGAGAAGTGATGAATTTTTACAACTCCTCATTCCAGTGTATAAATAAGAGTAGGATTGGGTAGATTATGTGCGTATGAACTGAGCTATGCAGGCCCCCTTGCACTGTGAAGTCCATGTCCTTAGCTCGCCGCTCTAGTAGTCAACCCTCAGCATCTAACGACGATGTCGACCTTGCAGAGTCAGGGATTCGGCTGGGTGCCGCGACGCGACCTCCCAGAACTCAGCTGACGAGCCTCGTGCCGTTGTCAGTACATGCGGTGGTTCCAATCCCCAATCATACCGTCCGCTCCATGTTGCATGGTTTCCAGTGTACGGGCCCGCGGGGTGTCATATGACGGCATTGAAACCCAGTTTCACTCGATGGTTGCAATCATAGAACTCAATGTTAAGCGAAGATCGTTTTTATTACAAGTGCATGTGCGGGAGAGACGGTGCTGGCCTTCGAGCAACACATTACAAGCCCCTTTTGCCCGTGACGCCGTGCTTTATGTTCAGATGGAAATACCGCGGTACGTACGGAGCTGGCCGGCCATGCGAGTAGCCTGGCCGGGAGTGAACTCGGTCATGCAGCTGTGTACGTTGATCAGTCTTGCACGGTAGCAAACCCCATGTGAGGATGATACGCACCTGTCGTCGGAGTAGTCCATGTAGTTGTGTATGGGATCGACACCAGAGCTGGAGCAGGTGTCACGGCCAGTAGGGCAGCCGCTGGCGGGGGAGGACTCAGCGGGGGTGTCAGATACGCTGTCGCCGGAGCCGCTGCAGCCACCCTGGAAGGTGTGGTAGAGACCGACCCAGTGACCAGCCTCGTGGGTCAGAGTCTATCATGGAGCAGTCAGCAATCACTCGGTATGTCACGATGAGGCGAAGCGTACCTTGCCCTCGTTGAAGCGGTTGGTACTGCCACCAGGGAGCGACGAGAAGAGGATGACGCATCCGTCGTCGGTGGGGTTGCCGCTGTAGTCCGAAGGGAAGGTAGAGTAGCCAAGGAGGCCCTCGCCGGAGCCGCTGGTGAAGCCGACGGTGTAGACGTTGAGGTCAGCCTTGCCGCCCTTGCGGAGCTGGCGCTTCATGGTAGTCTGCAGGGAAGAGTCGGGGCCGACTTGGTTGAACCACTGCGAGTTGACAGTGCGGTCTGTTCCAGCGAGGACAAAGGAGAGACCGGCGGATGCATAGTCGTCGTTGAGGACATCGATCTGGTCCGCAATCATTGAGTCGCTAGCATTGATGACACGATGAGTACCGGCTGCTGCTAATGATAGACTCGAGGGACTTACGGAATGTTACCGCCAGCAGCAGTAGAGTCCTTGCTGATGACGTGGAAGTAGACGGACACCGTCGCCGCCGCCGCTGCTTGGGTGAGCGAGGCGGCCTTCGGGACAAAGTTCGCGAGGAAGTGCGCCTCGTTGGCGGCGAGCTTCTCGTCAGAGATCGAGGTACCGCACGACCTGTCCGACCCATCAGCAACGATGCGCGCAGTAGCTGCGGGGCCAAGAAGTGGAAGCTCACCTGGTGGTGTACTTGGCCGTCTGGTTGGTAAACGCAGGCGTGCCGAGGACGGCGGACGCGGAGACGAGGAGAGCGAGAGCAGCAGACCTGAACATGTCGACGAAGGCGAGTGGGAGGCTCTGAAGGCTGAGGCTGAGGTGTCTCTGACACTGACGAACCGAAGGTGCACGGTGTCGTTGGAGAGCCTCAGCCCAATTCACCCATCCTTTATACCTCGGCGGTGTCAGGTAGGCCTGCGCGCACTATTTCCGCAACACACCGCTTTGGAGGCTGCATCCAGAGGTTATCACGGCGCAAGAACATGCTCCGATGTGCCCCACATGCAACGAGCGACTCGGAGCAGAGTCGAAAGCAAGAAGGAAGGCGGCGGCGCGGTGCATGCCCGCAGAAGGCAACGCACCTGACAACCGCGCAGACACTGATTGCACGGTGCCAGTGTGCCCACCATGTGCCCCCACGTAGACGCTGTCAGGTTCGCCGAGTCGAGCATCGTGAGGCTTCTGCATTACCGACGCTGTTGGCTATCTTGCTCTGGGCGCGACGGGAACCATTGACGGGGTAGATACGCAAGAAATGCCAAGACATCGCCTCGCGTGCGAGTCCCGATCCCATTCGGTATTCGACTTGAGCCGCATTGAGAGCCACGCTCTATCAGACAACTCAGCATACAATGAATGGAAACGCCTTGCACTCATCAACATCATGCCACAGCAATTTCGCGATCTCTCGTCGGCATACATACGGCAAGGAACGGGCGATGTTTCCAGCATCCAACCAGCCTTATCGTTGACGCGGTCCATCAATACAAGCGAGTCGCGACACGATCTACACACGTCGACACGATGCAGCCGACATCTCGTGCGTCACGCTCTTCGTAGCGTGGCCTCAGATGCTGATACCTCGGTAAGTGCGCAGCTGGTCCGCCATACGAGTGCCCTGCCCTGGAGTGAATTGGGTCATGCAACTAGATGTTATACGGTGTCAGTGCTCGACAAAACTAGCATCAAGGAATTTGACCGACCTGTCGTCCGAGTAGTCCATGTAGTTGTTGATAGGGTCAAGTCCGGCACTGGTGCAAGTGTCGCGGCCGGTGGGGCATCCGCTAGCAGGAGATGCTTCAGGAGGCGTGTCATCAACCATGTCTCCAGTACCACTGCAGCCGCCTTGGAAGGTGTGGTACAAGCCCACCCAGTGTCCGGCTTCGTGCGTCAATGTCTGCCAAATGGTGCACGTGAGCAGTCTCCAGAAGTGCCCGCAACACCATGATATACCTTGCCCTCATTGAACCGCTCGGTCGATCCGCCGGGAAGTGACGAGAAGAGGATGACAGACCCATCATCCGTTGGGCTGCCTGCATAGTCGGCAGGGAACGTGGAATAGCCCAGCAGTCCAACGTCCGCAGGCGCCGTGAATCTATGTTGCATAGGTGATGTTCAGCTGAAGAAGTATTGCACGAGATTCCGAATCTTACCCAACGGTGTAAACATTGAAATCGGCGACGCCACCTTGCCGGAGCTAGATGTATATAGTCAGATCACCACGCCAGCTATGCTCTCAAGCCACGGACCTCTTGCTTCATCTGAGTCTGAACAGAGGTCTCCGGGCCAGCCTGATTGAAGTAGTTCCAATTGATGGTGCGAGTGGTGTTTTTGAGGACGAATTGCAAACCAGACGGGGCGTAGTCCTCGTTGAGTACTGTCATCTGGTCCGTGATCATGGAATCGCTGGCAAGATAATTAGGTCGAAGATGCCAGTGCCGAACAAAGCACATACGGAATGTTACCACCAGCGAGGGTGGTGTCCTGGAATGGCACGGCTAAGGTGAGCCAATCGGAATCCTTGGCGATAAGCACGCGGGCATACCTGGCTTATGACATGCCAGAAGACATTCACGGTAGCGGTCGCGGCTGCTGCTCCAGTCTTGGCGACCTTGTTGGCCTGGAAGTGCGCTTCGTGTGCCAAGAGCTTTTCATCTGAGATTGTAGTTCCGCATGTTCTGAAACACATGAGTAAGGGGACGGAAGTGTCGGTACCGCAAAGTAAAAGAATACCTTGTGGTGATAGCGGGACCAGCGAGGACGCCGGAAGCTGCCAGCAAGAGGATCACAACAGTGGATTTGAACATGATGCCTTTCGACTGGAGCTGCAGGATGCGTAGGAGGTTCCGCACTGTGATGGAGCATTGAAGCTCAACCTAGCTTTATAGTGGGCCATTCCGCAACAACGCTCTGCACGGCATGCAGACATAAGCAACGGAAGCTCTGATGTCCATACTGTGCGCGCGCCATAACGCAGTGAAGGGCTGCAAAGAAGAACGTATCTCCGACAGAAGTATGCCCACATGACGAGATACTGGTGGTTACAACCACCGATATCCGGGCACATGGGATGTTGCAATGCTGGTCGATACGTCAGATGTAGCGATTTATAGCGCACTACAGGCGCACCTGCCATTCCCTATCATGACGTTGGAACGGAAGGCCTGATCCGCAACATGGCTTATGAAGGTGCGGATGGTCATAAAGATACCATGCGTTCTGTATGCTTATTCGACTGATACAGTGCACAATACTAGCTCAGAGATTGTCGACTCGGGGCAGGATGCTATAATTGACTCACCATGGTATCTAATCCCGGACGCCTGGTGCACGCTGTTCCTACCCCTGGCAGATGAGTCGGAACCGCCGAGCATGCCTCTACGAGCCATGTATTCCCAGCAACGGGTGATCTGTGACATTGTCAGCGGATTACAGAACGAGGATTGTGCGCGACTCACCGGCGAATGTGCTGTCAATTCCGAGGCTTGTCCGCTTGGACGACATACAGATCATCCATGGTCCGCGATGCATGCTCAAGCAATGCACGTCCTCCGACGATTTGCGCCTTCTCCAAAGCCTGAGCATCCAATCTAACACCTTCGCCAGAAGCCCATGTCCTGCCATCCGGCACAGGACCGTCCTCCGCAACTTCACTGACGTCGACCAGTTTGACTGCCTCGACTAGCCTGACAAGCTCCTCCATCTCCTGTGTCAACTTGGCGTGCTCTGTTGTACCCTCCGAAGGCGGAACAAGAGCCGATAGCTCATGGAGCCGCTTGAGTATCGCCGGGGATATTGTCGGGCGTGGGTAGGAAGACAGCAGCTCATGCACAGACCATGTTGGGCTGAGAGGAATTCCAGTCGAGTCGACCTCTGCCAGAGTGGTCTTATACCGAAGCCATGTTGACCTAGACGTCCCCAGATGCCTGCTCAGCACCAACAGTGAACTTCGCAGAACGGTGTACATGAGTGTGTGGAACAAGTGCGGCGAGAAGAGGTTGCGCGGTTGCCGAATCAAACTGCCCGAAACGGAACCCATGTCAAAGCCTTTGCCTCCGTCCACCACCATCATACCAAAAGTGTCTGCTCGCTAGCAACCTCTTGCCCTAATCAACGCATCGGAAAGCCCTAATCAACTTCTTTTGCCGTACCCGCATTCAACATGGCCTCAGCGGTGCAAACTGCCCTCCGCAAGTTGCTTCCGTCACAACTCCCGCCTTCCCTGTCTCCCCTCCCTGGCAACCTCTATGAGGTGCTTGCACGGTTCCCTCAAGATGGAGTTGGACAGAAGATTCATCAGACGCGGTGGGGCTCAAAGGGCATTGAGGGAAGCTACTGGGAGATCACGCGTACAAGGCTAAAATGTGAGGGGAAGCATGGAAAGGCATGGGGCGTACTCGTCTGGAAGGGTGAGTTTACAACGAACCACACTCGTGCACCTGCGTTATTCACACAATTCATAGGAAAGCGGGTCAGCGAACGGGACGAGATGATTCCTGGAGGCCTCAAGTACAGATGGGCTGTCGGCGAGTCTCGTGTCAGTCCTGGATTCAAGCCTCTTCCCAATATTTCGTCCCAATCCTCATGATACCACGCGCTATCATGTACCCCCTTCGCCGCTACGTATATCTCTCATAATTGCATGCTCCAGACATACATTCACCTTACGAGTCGCGTGGGGTTATAAATTGCAAACGTGTCTGCATTCCAACGCAATTGCTCCCCGTAGACTTGCGCCTATCACTGTGGTTTGCGCAACTCATGCGCGTGGTGATCTGTCAGTGTAAGGTGTAAGAACAGTGTACATATCCCCTGCATTCGCCCACTTCCTGGCGGCATAACGTGCGAGAAGTCTCATCGAAGCCGAGGACGTTCTGGAACGAGTCTATGTCATATCTGCTCTTTCTTGCGTTCCCCTCACTTCCAACCAAGTCTACCACCTCTACGCAAGATGCCCTTTGGTCGACGTTATCTTCGCACTCGCCATCGCCATCGTTAATAGGATGAGAGGAGGCTTCAGGTATGTAAGGATATGCGTGTACGACGCGAAGCCTCCAGCGTGCAGTGGGTGGTTCCATGCAATTGCACTGGCACCTGCTTTCCGAGTTCCCTGCATCCTCCATGCCTGGATGCCGGCTCGTGAGAACGCCGGCCCAATGTGGAAATCAGGCTGTTGTGGCCTTCCTCTCGTCCGTCATAATATCCCTTGCACTCACCCACTTCCTGGCGGTACAAGCGTTTGATTGGAGCTCTGCATAACTGGACACGCTTCGCTGTGCTTGTATCACGTCTGTCTCCCTCAGCTTGGCAGCAAGATGGACTTAGACTCCCGCCAGCTCATTGATGCTCAGTTCGACCGGGCGGTGGAGATAGTGCAGGGTCTTCCGAAGACGGGCCCCATCCAGACGGGATATGAGGAGAAGCTGGACATGTACAGGTGAGTTCTCATACACTCTTGTGGTGTTCTGACGCTCAATGCCTCCCCCGCAGCTTGTACAAGCAAGGTGATCGAGCGCACACGGCACACAACCTCCCACACAATGCTCATGTCCTCTTTCCCTCCACCCAGCTACCGTTGGCAATGTCCAGGGTCCTCGCCCAAATGTTTGGGACATGCTTGGAAGGGCGAAGTGGTGAGGACCATTTTATTCTGTTTGTCACGCATAATCACATGCCAAACGATCCCCCCGCAGGGATGCTTGGGCGAAGCATAAAGACCTTGACCCGTACGAAGCGAAATGGCTATACGTCGATGCTCTGCTGAAGGTACGTATTCTGTGCTTGGTGTAGTGTTACGTGAATGCCCATGGCACCATAGGTGCTGAGAAAATACTCCGACAAGACGGTGGCGAGGGACTTAGTGCGGGAATTGGAATCGTATGCTGGTGATCCCGCCAATCTCGTTATGAGCGGTATACCTTCTATATGTCTAAAGTCATGCCCCATATATATTGACTGTCTGGTAGGGGTGTCCGCTCATTCCCCAGGCTCAAGCTCGTCCAGTTCTTCGGCGACCGGCGATATGCCGTCATCGTCCCTCCTCCCGCCTGGCGTTCCAGCTCTAGCTCAAAGCCATCACCTCACCGTCCAGCACGACGCCATCACGTCTGACGTGGATGATGAAACGACGACAGACGAAGAGGACGAGGCGGACGATGTGGTGCCACCGGCTATCACAACGCCTCACGCTGCCAGTCAACTGAACCGGCCTCAGTCCTCATTGTCATCACGTCCTTACCGTACACCCATGGCGAGCACGCTGCTCGTAGGCTCTCCACCGCCTATGAACGTCCCTCACACACAGCCGCACCCGGGATTCCATACGCAGTCTGCGTTCGCAGAGTCCGCTACCTCAATACCCTCTTCCGTATATCCCACCACATCTGTATCCTACCCCGAGCAGCTGGCTAGGTCTCCGCCTTCCGATCCAGCACCCTCAGTACACGGCTACCCATCGCGCGCAGGGTTCCGTCCAACAGCGCAGACCCCGTACCGGCAGTTTTCGCTGCAGAGTGCGGGAGCCGGAGTACCACCGCGCCCGGCTTCCATCCCCATGCTCGAGCGTGCAGTCGAGAGTGTGCAAGTACATCTTGCCGCAATCACCGAACGACTCGAAACGCTGGAAGGGCTGCTCCATCACTCATCCTCGACTCTGAGCGCATCGGGGCTGCGTTCTCCTGTCGGGCGGCGTAGCCCATTTGGCGGAGGTTCGGAAGTCTTGCGCTGGGACATCGAGGACATGGGTATGTGGTCACTCGTCCTCCAGCCCCTCGCTCGCGCGGTCCGACTCTTCCGCCAGCTCATGGCGCTCATTGCGAACAGCGAGAACCGGTCGCCGACGTTCGTCATTATCAGACGGCTGTTCCTCGACATCTCGTTCGTTCTGTGCTTCCTCGCTGTGTTCAAGCTTGGTTGGCGGAGAAGCGGTGTGCGCAGGAGGGAGGTGTCGACCGCGTTGCAGGGTCTTTGGCGGGCGATTGTGGGGCACCAGGCGCCGCGACATATGGTCGAGCGCGGTGTGTAATGATCTTACTTGGCTGTCTGCAGCTTTACGTACATTTTGTCACGATATCATATGTTATACGTAGTGAATTGGAAGCTTCGCAATTGGATACTGTGCATAATCCTCTCAGACACGGTTGATTCATCGCTGGATAGACCTGCTCTGCAGTAACTATTGAGACTAGTCGGTCCTACATACCATATTCTTGCTCGGACCAAACACAGCAGCAAGAGCAGCCTATTGATCGCACGGAGTAGTAAGACTGGTTAAGCGTACACGGCCAATACTAGCTCTCTTTCTTGAATCGCTTCGTAGGACCGTCTGCAGTTGATCAGTGTCCCTCAGTGCCGTGCATGTGGTACGCATTATACGCACCTATGCGGTCTTCCTCCTTAACTCTCTTCGACCCGGGAGCATCTACAATCTTGTCGGCAGACGGCGGTCAAAGAGCGACGAGCAAACTCACCTTGCCTGATTCGACGAGGGTCCGAGGTAGGAGCAGCGTCTTGCCGAGCGGGCTGTCCCACACCTGGTTCAAGTATAGTACCGGCATGTCTGTCGTCCGTTGGTATCGAAGCGGGCCTTGTCGCCTCACGCTTCACTGCAACATTGTCGGTCGACATCTGCCTATGTGGACTGGGTCTACCTGCAAGTCATCACATCGAGTCAAGTTGACGAGCACCCCGCCGAGGATCTGCGTACAACTTGCCATTGTGCGTTCCGCGTATACTGCTGAAGGCCGCCGCGAAGCTGTCTGATGGCGCCGGTGGCAGGTCAGGGTCCGGTTTTGCGCGCGGAGCTTGTGGTATGAATAAATGAATCAACACATCACATCGGCAGTGTGTAACCAAGGTTAACCACCAACCTTCACTTCTTCCCTCGTTGGCGGATTCGGAAGGATTGCCACGCCGGATATCATTGAAAGCAGCAATGAAGGATTCCGATGGGCCACTGGGTATATCTTCTCTCTTAGGATGGATGTCACCATTTAGGGTTGACTGGTCAATAGGAAGCTGGGAAGGGTCCTGTGCATTCATGCTACGAGCTTGCTGCAGCTCCTCAATTGCAGTCCTGAACGTCCTCGAAGGGGCGTACGGCTCTTGTTCCTGCTTGACGGCAGCGTTCTGCGATTCAGTCTTAATGCGCGGCTTGACGTCGGTCGTCGACGAGTGTCGGAGTGATTGGAGAGCGTGCGCTTCTGTAGAGCGGGATAGTGTGAGGATCGAAAAGGCGAGCGCAGGAGACCAACAAACCTTCTTCAAACGGGTCTCTCTGGGATAGTTTATCCGTGGTCGGAGGGCCATGGGACCGCTGCCACTGCTCTGCCTGGCGTTCTTCCTCATGACTATCCACAGCATTGTTGACGGTGTTCGAGGTCAATTGTGAGGGATGTTGGTATGGAGTAAACCCACTCTGTCATCATGGGCAATAAGCAACCCCTCGACTCATTGCAGGGCGCCTTTGTAACTCACTGTGTCAGGGATGGGTGTCGGCTGGCGCACTAGGGGGAGAGGCAGGGCAATATCGGCACAGTTCTTGTTTCTGAGGGACGCCCAGCTGACATGTGGGTACGGGAACTTGACTGGGAAATTGACGCGCGGTGGTGGATCACCAGGGATTGGGTATATCTCCTGCCAGTTATCTGTTATACGTTAGCGCGACGTACCCTCTACTGCACGACCTGCAGAAGATGAGGGTGCTTGATGTCGAGCAAACCTACGTTTTGCCGGATCACCCTTGTTGCGGTAATCGTATGCGAACACATACGAGACACGCTCAGTATCCCTTCGGTGGCCTCGGTCAAGAAATTTGCGCCAAGGGTGTGCGCCGAGGATAGGCGCGATGTCCACATCTTGCGGGAGCTGTACGACCACTTCGTTGCGCTAGACGAGCGGCGATGGGAATGGGGGAGTGGCGGGCAAGGGGTCCAGGTCCGTCTCTGTATCGCGTAGTTACGCAGCACGTACCGTGTTTACAGCAAAGACACACTCTACATCATGCTCCTTGTTCAGCATGAATCGCACCCATGCACACAGGAAGTTGAAGTAGCGCGAGTCGTTGCGGTATCGGTCCTTGCCTGTCGCGTCGCCTGGCCACGGGTCCTCGATGACTATATACTTGCAACCCGGGTCATCGTCGTAAGGAGGGCCTCGCTTGAGCTTCAGGGACATTGCATCGAAATGGCGGCGAACAGTTACAAGGAGCGAGTTGATAGTCTCTGAATCTCTTATGCTCACGCGCACGACTCGGACTCCGAAGTCGCGGCGACCGTCACCGTGACCCTACATGCGGTAGGTACTGGTCATGTGACTGCATATGGCGTTCTATCCTGAGTGGACCTGAGTCCACCGTGCAGGAACGAGTCTTGAGACTCAGGGTACCCAAGGATTGACAATAAGGCACTCTGGAAGGACCGGAGTCGGCGCACGAAGAAGATAGGTCTGTCTTCGTTGAAATGGAAGCTTGTGCGTAGTGCTATATGGGCGATTCTTGATAATGGCGCTGACAGCAGCTGCAGACTTTGCAAAGGCGAAGCAGAGTCAGCGACCAAAGTGGAGGAAGTGCATTCGACTCGTGACAAGAGATCTGGCATGTGTGCCGTGTCCCTAGACACTGTCAAAGCCTGCGGGGCACCACTGCACCAAGTCAGGATACTCCTCCTTGATGAGACGTTTCATGGCATCCTGATGCGGTGGGCAAAGAAGGAAGGTAATAATCAACCCTTGAAAGTCATGCAGAATCATGCAGTCCACCGACATCCGCCCAAGAAACAAGGGGTTCTCCCAGCATAGCAGAACAGGGTTCTGGGCGGCTTCGTCAACAATGATATGCTCGCCATAGATACGCCAGTGGTACGTGCCCTTGCTATGCGCAGTCTTTACGGCCTCAACAGCCTGGCGAAACTACCATGGCGAAATTGTGAGACCAAAGAAGGGCGTGAGCAGTAGGTTGAACCATGTATACGTACGAGGCGAGCATAGCTCTCGAAATCCTCGAATGCGAGTTTTCCTTGTGAGTGTTCGGACTCGGCTTCTAACCTGAGCTGCACATCGAGCAGCATCGGGCCCGGCACATACTCAAGCGCGAGAACGCGAGCCTCTTCACCCCAAGGTAAGATTATCTGCGCAACAGTGATGACATCGCTCAGAGCGCATAGAGGATGGCGAGACGGTACGACGCACCTCATGAGCACCAAAACAATATGGAACGGTGTTCCCTTGACAGCATTCCATGCTGGAGTGAGCAGCAGCCATACGGTGCACTCCTTCGAATAGCTTCGTTCGTTGCGTGCATGGGTCTGTAGGCCGGAAGGAATCGTATTCATATTCGTTGTGAGGAATGAAGAACTTCAGCACAACGACTCCGGGGGAATTGTGTCCGGCCGGGTTGACATCTTGTTGGTCATCGTGGTCCAACGGCTCGGCAGTCCAAACTTGGCACCAATCTCCATCTTCCGTGCGAAGGTGGTCCTTGAGAGCGTAAGTGACCATGCGACCAAAGGGTACTGACGGCAATGGACGTTTATCGGCTGAGTCAGCCGCCATAGAATGACAGGAGGTGAGCGGTGCCCTCAGCGCGAGTTTGAATCTGTGTTGTTGTGTGAGGATACGGGGTGTTGGATTTCCGGGATTTAGCAGTCTCGTAGACAGTTCCCGTTATGGCACGCTTAGTCAGCACGTACTTATATGCCTGTCTCGCATGTATTTCCTACCCTCATGCGTTTGCATGAGCTCTAGCCAAACGCAATATCTTGTTGACTATCTCGGTGCTCTCTCGAACTTCAACACGGGGGTAGCGTGCCTGTAGGCCCTCACAATGGGGAGCGCTGGAGTTGCTGAATAAATAGATGTGGTTAGACTGACTCGGACGGAATATCTTCAGGCCTAGTTGGACTGCAGATGCTCACCACATGGTAGTATGAGGAATTGAGAGCCGTGGGTGATTTTTCGAGCTTGCAACTATCGATACTGGAAACGATGGTCTTATATAGACGTCCAAACTACGCAGATGCGGATGACCGGTGGAGCGGATCATGCGCCACATCCGCTTGCCGCCACCTCAGTTAGAAAATCCGGAAGACATTACTAGTGGCCAAGTAAGGAAACATAGAGATTTCAAGACTTTGCCGCACAACTGCCAGTACCATTCAGAATAAGCCCAATGATAATGAGCGGTTGGAACATAACCAGACAGCTCCCGGGTGTATTCTAGATCTCGCTCCGCCATCTCTGCCCCTGTTCGAAAGGGAGGAGCAGGATCCCCTACATGACAACTTCTGAGAGCGCGTCGTCGGTCTGCAAATGACAACGCTACCGTGCTCACCTTGCTGAGAGACATGTACTCGAGTACATTATTTGTCCGTGTGGCAGCGCGGGTCCCCCTTCTTCCGCACATCCTCCATCGTCAGCCGCTTTCCATCCCAAACTACTATGGGTACCACATCCACCAGCGAGATAAGTTGTTCCATCTCAAGGCACTGGCAGTCCTTGAACTCGACCCGCACAACCTCCGATACTCCGGCCTCGAGGCGCAGTTGCAAACCCCTCGCGAGTCCCTTGGCGGGGAAACCATATTGAATTTTGAGGAAATCGTTGTACAGGCGGAACTCGTGGGCAATGAACCTGTGGCGGCCCTCGCAGCGGGAGGGCAGCGGAAAATCGATCGCCTCGACAACAAGAGTCCCAAGGTGTGGGAACAGTGGGTACGGGCCACCGCAGGGAACGGGGCTACCCTCCCTAGGGAGGTGCGCGAGGTGTCTGTTGTTGCCCTCGTCGGTTTGGACGTCAGAATATGCCATTTCATCGACCTCGCCGAAGCCGTACCAACTAGGCGGGAGTGCATCCCAGCTGCAATCGGTCCGCGAATCGGCCTCCTTCGCTGCAACGCGTGTCATATATTCCTCGACCCGTTTGCGCTCTTCTTCATCTAGGTGGGCGGGTCGAGACCATCCCGCAAGCACCGCGCCAAGCGGGAATGCGACTTCACCTCGCAGGTACAAGCAAGCGAGATTTGTCGCGCTGCGGAAGCTCTCTATGAACAGTCGCGAGTGCCGTGTACTGTGGGCGTCGATCTTGACCATGTGCACAGATCGCAGGTCCAGCGCGGCGAGAGTACGCATTATGATGGGGCCATCCAGCCGAGCGTTCATTTCGATGCGAGGGGGCGTTGCTTCGATAGAGGGCCATGACGAGGCGCTATAGCTTTGTGAATCCGCTCTCTGGATCGTCCATATCCGGAGGCAGGGCTGAGGCGGGTAACGATTAGGGTCATCCTCCTCAACGTACGAGATCGTGTAGATGGCTGTGTCACGGAGCAAGGCAGCAATCGATCGAACGACTGCCCGCTGAATATTCTCTGAGATAGCGTTCTTGTTGGGCCCTGAGCCATATTGAGGTGAGCCCGAGAACAGGACAGAGGTGGAGGAGGGAAAATCGAGTGAGGATAGGAGTCTTGTCCATTGCCACCGGCATAGGGAGACCTGCAAGTGTCGCAAGCGGGGCAGCGAAACACGACGGTAGTCTTCATTTCGCCTGGCTGGAGGTATCTCATCAATGATGAGTATTTCGAGATTTGACATATTGCTCAACGCGGCAAGTAGATGTCCGAGGTGAGCGCCCGGGTTGGAGAGATAGTGGGAGATCTTGAGACGACGGAGAGAGGTGCAATACAGCGGGTTTTCCCATAGTATTTTCACTCCCCATATCTCCAGAGAAGATAGGAGAGGAGGTAATTGCGAGGTCAATCTCTTCGGAACCTCCACCGTTGCTTCTCCGCGGTAGAAGGAGCTTGCTCCGCCCACTCCTCCGAAGTGCAGAGACTCCAGCTTAGTCGCATGACACAGGTTTTGCAGAGCGCCCCAGATCTCGACATGATCTTCCCGTTCTATGAAGACTGAAAGCCTGCGAGCATTCGGGAGCATGTCCGGGAGCATCTCGATTGCGTCGAAATAGTTGTCGGTGCCGGCTACGTGAGCCCTACAGTTGGAACAGTGGTATCGACCGGCAATGGAGTGGAGGACGACATTGAGAGGAAGACCTCGTGAACGCTCCAAGAGCAGCTTGGTGAACTGCGGACTGACGCGTTCGTCTAGGACTATAGTCGTCCAAAGCTGCGCACAGCCAAGGGCAACTTCGCGCCAGTAACGGCAGACATGGGCCACCGTGGTCCATGAGTATAAGTCCTTGTGCGTGGAGTCTCCGATGTGTTCGCCCCGGACGCCGTTGAAATACGCTAGCCTGCGTTGGTAGAACGTGGTAGCGTGCGCGAGGAAGATGCGGGAGAGGATGTGAGTTGGCAGCCTGGCGATGCGGGAGCTCGAGTTGAAGAGCCGCTTCAGCCGAAGGATCTCTTCGACATGGAACGTTATCGCGTCGTTACTATGCATAGCATGCCAGCTCAGCAGAATGTAGTCATTTGTGTACACAACAGTAACACACCTCTGTGTCGCGATCATGGAGTGGTCGCAAGCGTGAATATCCGGATCTCACGGAAATGACTGCCCCAAGGTGGGCGCCACGCTGAAGTTCACCTCTCCCTCATTCTCATTATCTCTAGCTACAGTCTAGCCTCTGGCATCAGGTGGTAGCACGTTTGCCGCTATCCCTGCTCTCTGCTCCAGAAATGACGCAGTTTCACAGCGGGACCCGACCATTACCAGCCATTCAACGGGCGCGTCTGGATGTCGAGAACATTGATCACTGCAAGCCATGACAACTACCTGGCCTAACTCAAGGTGCGTGTCTGCAGAGCCTAGCTATATGTTCTGCGTCTGAAACTCCAAATACGCGTAGCACTCAGAATGTGCACTCCGTTATTGCATTCCACGAGGAAGAGACGCGTCGTCTGACGCGAGTCTTCAATGCCCACTCTCGCGCTGCAATTATACCTGCTGATCTCCTTTCACTGATATTCCTCGAACAGGCTACCTCCTTGTACGAGCGTCGCCTGGCGTCGTGGAATAGAGCCGACGGTGAAGTGATGAACACGGGAATGCAATCGAACGCATCAAATCCGAATTCGTCCGGTCCTGCCTCCAATGGCGGCGCACCGCCCGAGTGGTTTGGATTTGGAGACGTTGACGATGCAAGCTCAATGACACACACAAAATATTGTAACACAGTCGATACTCGAGGAGCAGTAGATGATACAGCAAGGTTCGTTTCTTTTCCTCCATGATACACCGTTTGTTTGATGATCTTCTCCAAGTCATGCCCCCCCCCCCCCGAAACATCCAGACATGAGACCTCAGCAATCCTCTAGGACATGTCAACGATGCAGCGGATGCAGTCGCCACCCTGAATATGACTTTTAACAATATACCATGGGAGGAGATTGCTAAAGGACTTACGTGCATGTCGTGGAAGCCCTCGTTAATGTCATCGAGCTTGCGGTGGTGCGTGACGTACTCGTCGATCTTGACCTTGCCCTGGAGGTAGTCTGTTGGAATGTTAGTATTGCCTCAATTGCTATGGTGAAGAAGATTTACCCTCGACAAGGCCAGGAATCTCAGTGCGACCCTTGACGCCACCAAAGGCCGATCCACGCCAGGTACGGCCGGTAACCAACTGGAATGGACGGGTGGAGATCTCCTGGCCGGCCGCAGCGACACCGATGATGGTGCTGACACCCCAACCCTTGTGGCATGCCTCCAGAGCCGCGCGCATGACGTGGACCTTGATGAGCGAAGAACAGTTAGCACCTCACTATAGCCTCAATAGCAGGACGCATCGTACATTTCCAGTGCAGTCGAAAGTATAGTCGAGACCACCGTCAGTGATCTCGATGAGGTAATCCTGGATCTTCTTGCCCTCGCCCAGCTGCGTCGGGTTGACGAAGTCAGTTGCACCGAATTTGCGTGCCCACGACTCTTTGCCCGGGTTGGTGTCGATGGCGATGATGCGCGACGCGCCGACAAGAGCAGAGGTTGCGATAACACCGAGACCAATGGCACCCACACCGAAAACGGCGACAGAAGAACCCTCTATAGTACTGGTCAGTCATCCTGCATTGACCATGTAAGCCTTCCTGCACGTACTAATTCCAGGCTGCTTCACGACGGCGCCCCACGCAGTGGTGATACCGCAGCCAAGCAAGCAGACGCGGTCAAGAGGAGCCTTCGGGTTAACCGCAACGACGGAGACGTCCGCGACAACTGTGTACTGCGAAAAAGTCGAAGTGCCCATCTGCACGTTCCGAGTATCAGCGAACATTCTGATGCAGAAGCGCTAGAACTCACGAAGTGGTGGATCGGCTGGCCCTTGACAGTGAAGCGGACGGACTTGTCAGGCATCAAACCCTGCCCCTGGGTAGCACGGACTTGCGAAGAATTCAGACGGGAAGGGAACCAGAAAGTCAGAGAGCATACCTGCACCGCAGAGGTTGGTCTTTCCGCTCTTGCAGAACTTGCACTCGCGGCACTCTGGGAGCGAGTAAGTACGGCTGAGCGAGAGCATACATGATAAACTGACGCACCGGCAGTGTACAGGGGAATGACATGATCACCGACAGACACGCTCGTGACGCCCTCGCCGACGGACTCGACCTGAGAAGCAAATTGTATTGAGTGGATCGTCCAGTAAAATTAGCGGTTGCCGTAACTTACAATACCTCCACCCTCGTGTCCGAGAATGACGGGGAAGAGACCCTATGTAGGCAAATCGAAGACATTCATATCGGCTACTTGACTCGAGCGGTTATATGTGCGCGGATCTCTCACCTCGGGGTCCTTGCCACTGCGAGTGTACTCGTCGGTGTGGCAGATACCTGCCGAGATCCACGATTGAGCATACACCAGGCGAACCTTGACGGTGGGGGTACCCACCGGTCCAGAGAATCTTGATGCGGACTTCGTGGGCGCGGGGCGGCGCGACCTCGACCTCCTCGAGCTTCAGAGGCTCGCCAGCGCCCCAGCAGACGGCGGCCTTGCAGGTGATGGGCTTTCCGGCAGTGTCAGACATGGTGGTGGAAGAGAAGAGAGATGCAGTCCGCTGGGGTACGGAGACGCGAAATGTGCGGGCAGAACGTCGTCATCGGTGAGCGTAGATATATGTACGGCCGCGGCTCTGCTGATCACCCGGTTTATCACTCGATCGATGCGAATCTTGGCCTGCGGGGCCATGGGACTGTGCTCGTGCGGTCTGCCCGCGCTCTGTGCACCCGGTTGTGGGCGACATTCACTCGCGGGTCTGCGCGGAAGACTCTCTGCGCTGGGGGCCGCCGCTGTGGGACAGCCCTGGGTCATCTGCTTCCCGTGTCCCTCTTCCCGCGGGTGGGTTCGCGGCCTATCTCTCCATTCCACTCACACCGCACACCACCCCAATGGCCGCCAACTTTACCAACCTCTACTACAAACGCGTGAGTTCGGCAAGTTTGTGTGCATGCAGCCATGTTCATTGAACAATGCGTAGGCGGTAGGGACCGCGAGGCCGTGCTATATCTGCAACAAGCCCACGACCACCGTCCTCGCCACCATCAACACCGTAGACTTCCTGTACACCTGCGATACCCACCTCTCAGATCCGGGCTTCGCAAGTCAGGTGGGCAGTACCAATGACGGCGTGGGTGCCGGCGGCGCGAAGAAGATGGGGCTCAGCCCGGAGGAAATCGCGAAAGTGAAGGCGGAGTGGGAAGAACGCCAGAAGAAGAAAACCGAGAAGGCTAAGGAGAAGGAGAAAGACAAGGACAAAGGCAAGGAGGGCGACGGCAAGGATGCGAAGGACGACGAGAAGAAAGCCTCGCTGCCCGGCTCGTTTTCCCCGCCTTCAGCGACCGCGAGCCCCGCGCCTGCTAAGCCGACCCACCAGCGGTACACTCTGCACCGCGACATCTTCGCCTTGCGACTCGCAGAGCATCGCAGGCGTCGGCAGGCTGCCCAAGCCAAGGAGCTTGCGCCCCGATTACCGGGTGCTCCTGTGACGCCTCTACCCTGACCTCCCGACATTCGCCTCACCTCACTCTGCTCGTCTATCTTGCTTTGAATCTGCTCTCTGTCCTTACTTTCGGATTATTTCGGTGAGTGGCTCTCACCTGGTCCGGTCGGATGACCGAGTTCTAAAACGTCAGGGGGTGCTGTGACTAGTTCGTACTATACTCAGACTGGAAGAACCAGTCAGAGCAGTCTATAAACCATCTCCATCCGGGTCATGTCGTGTCGTTTTTGCGCAGAATCATGATTCATGACTAACGAAACATGAAGACCCTCGGTATCTGTCGGACGCCAGATCCTCACCCATCTCTAGATTGCTCCTGTGCAATCGTTTGCTACATGCCGACCGGAACAGCATGACTAAGGTGCGTCTTCTATAGTAATGGGTATACTAGTACAAGGTTCCAACCTATCGCGAATCCTACGTCATACCGATAGTCCACATAAACAATCCATCTACTCCGTGAAGGGATTACAATCGCACACGGTAGCCCGGACCGCAAAGCTCAATATGCTCCCAACCGCCAGTCCGCCGACCAAGCAGAAGCTCGCGACAGTCGCAGCAACATCGACGTCCTCCGCGCGTCCCTTGAGGCGCGGGTTGTGCGTTGTCGAAGGCGCAGCCATCATGCACATGCTTGAGATGTAACCGTTCGATAAGCCGAAAAGCAGGACGATGAGCATGAAGATGACGTCGGAGCTGATTATGGGGCCCGCTGAGGATGAGGAGGATGCCCACTGGACGTTGCACATCAGGAAGAGAGGTATGAAGAGCGTTCGGAGCAGTGATAGTGTGAGTAGACGGCGCGCAGACCAGATATGCAGTCTTGGTAGCGAGCAGATCGCACGGCCGGTGAAATCTCCGATGTTGAACATGAGGAAGTGGATCGCACTGAACACGAGCGGGTGGACGGATGGGCTCGTCGACGTGATAGATATCGTGATTGGCGGGAAGACGGCCTGCGGGCATAGAGAGTCAACAAATTGCTCCAGAATACTGAGCCAGCGCCGGCACGTACCAGAGTCACCACGAATACATAACCGACAGCGAAGTTGAAGATTGCATTCGTCTTCGCGATGCGCACGACTTGTGTTGTCTGACCATGCTCCTTCCCATGGCGTCGGTCGTCTATGCTGCTTCCAGACTCCTCCAACAACCCAGTCTCCTCCGCCACATCGAGTCTCTCCCTCGACATCGTCTGCGATACGACCGACTTGTACGCAGGAAGCGATACAAGCCAGCTATGCACCGCCGCACATACCACCAAGAACACCGTTGACAGCCCAAAGAAGATGAACGCGGACTGCTCCTCCGGCTCCGACGAAGACGCAACTGCAGCCGCCTCGGGCTTCGACCCGCGTACAGACGCAAGCGCGCTCAGCACTTGCACGCCACTGATCACGACGGCGACTGCGGCCTGCCCGGACATGACTGCCTGCATAGCGGAGGGACCGAAGAGGGAGGCGACCGCCACAACGGCTGTCTGGAGATAGGATCCGGCGGCGGCCTGGCCGACGGCATTCAGGAGGACGAACGCGAAGAACCCGCCTGCCGCGGGGTGTGTGTACGTGCTCGTGGTGAGCATGAAGGAGAGGACCGCGAGCGCTGCTAGGGATACCAGCACGCGCCGCGTGTTAGAAGCCTGCAGAACGAGGTATCAGACTTTCGGGGCGTACTAGGACAAGGAGCGAGGAACAGCTAATGCTTACCTTCTTCGCGGTGACAGTCGCATGTGCGAGGAAGAGGAAGTTGGCGGCGGTGAACGTAGTGGAAAGGTACGAAGAAAACACGCTCTTCAACGATGTACCCGCGACGCGGGACTGGAAGTACGGTGTGGCTGTAATCAAGGCTACAAGGGGACGATGCTCCGTTCACTGTGCCACTCCTTCAGAACGACGGTCAACGCACCATTCCAAGGCAACAGCACCGCACATCCCAACATGAAGTGCGCCCAGCGTATCCTCGAATCCACCACATTCTGAGTTGGGATGAAGGCACTTCCGGAAAGGGCAGCGTCGTCGTCCAGGTCGAGGTCCGGGGAACCTTCCGGGATAGGATTTGAGGCTACTGGAGCCTGCGGGATGGGGTGATATATGGCTTCAGATGCATGGTGGTGTTCTGACATCGACCTAGCCAGTCTCTTGGTGAGGGAGCAAGAAAGTCGGTGGATGCTGTTCAGGAAGAGATACGCTACTCATGGCGGTCACGGTCCACGGATAGACGCAGTCAACGGAGCGCCCATATATCGCTCCGGCGGCCACTGGCACAAGGCCCGTGTAGGGCTACTTGGGGCTTGCTCTGGAGTAGATGATGGTTACGATACTAGCGAATCACGACCAGTTCAGCTCAAGCTTTCAAGTGAGACTCTTATGTTGACATGGTTTGGCTTCGATACATTCCGCTTCTACCGATACAGTGGGTTTATGGGGCACAACTTGAACTATACTTCTCCGAGTCAGTGATTCAATTGCTCATGTCAACAACTCCAGCACGACACCTGTACGAGGAAAATACATCATCAGTATACGAGCAGCATTGCACCTGGTTACGGCCTCGACTTACCAGCGCCGATAGTCTCTCCACCGCGTCGAATGAGAATTCTCCCCATATCCTTGTTGACAGAGAAGGGTTCCAGCGGAATGGGCAGTACTCTCGATGCTGGACCAGAATACGTTGCATTGCGCAGGCTAATTTCTACCTCCGCAGACATACCCTTGGTCAGTACTCTGCCATATCATAGTTAGCATTCTGATTCTGAAGCTGACTTCGGCTGGTTCACCTTGGCTTATTCTTGACCACACTGCCGTTCGAGCGATCCAGTAATGAGATGAGACGAGAAATTGAAGCAGGCACGTCCCGAGAATGATGGAAGAGCTCCACCTGCAAGTATTTGTCAGTGCTGAACTGAAGGTAATGAGGTTGGGTGCGCTACTAACCGATGTGCCTGCGGTGATGGGAATTTGGATGTCGAACACGATAATCTTTGCAGTGAAGGAAGATGCCAGAGGCACGATCTGTCCCGGTCGGCAAAGCACACTCCCAACGTTCAGCGAGATCGGGTCCACTCCGGTGAGGGTGAGGTTGACATTGGAACCAGCACCCGCCCATGGTATACTATCGCCGTCGTTGTCAATAGCTTCACATGAAGATCAGCCTTGCGAGCGAGACGAATTGGAAGAACACGTGATCACCTTTGACAGTAGCGGACTCATCGCCAGGTACTATCCGCAGACGTTCACCAGCCACGATGACACCACCGCATACCCTTCCGGACACGGCGATACCGGAGGTTGCGCCCTTGAACACGTTCGAGATCGGGAAGCGCAGAGAACCATTGATGTCCCGGCTGGGCGGTTCCAACGCATCTGGGGTTCAATAATGAATGGGGACACCTGTGAACACTGAAATGTATGCTGCACATACCTAGCAGATCAACTAAGGTGGGACCCTTATACCAGCTATGCAGTGGACTGGTGGCCGGCGGAGGCAGAGATAAATTGACACCCTCCATAGCCGCAACGGGGACGAACTTCGTCTTGCTGGGGTGGAAACCGGATTGTACGAGGAACGGCTTGAGCAAGTCGCAGATCTCGTCATACCGCGACTTTGACCACTCAACCTAATGTGAGGATCAGTGGAAGTCCCTTCGACGGATAATCGCATGGGATGCGTGCCTGATCTAACTTGTTGACCGCTACGATGACCTGACTGACACCCAGACTACGGACCAAGATCAGATGTTCTCGTGTCTGTCCGCCTCGCTCAAAGCCTGCTTCAAATTCCCCAACAGCCGCATCAACGACAAGCAAAGCGGAGTCAGCTTGGGATGCACCGGATATCATGTTCGGGATGAAGTCTCGATGTCCTGGCGCGTCGAGAATCGTGATGACTCTGTGAGGCGTGTTCAACGTCTGCAGCGCGATGTCCATGGTGATACCGCTGTGAAGGGGATCAGGTAGCATTAGTGACAGCAAGAATTTGCCCTGGCCACTCGACCTACCGCTCGCGCTCCTCTTGCGTGCCGTCGAGCTCCCAGGCCCAGCTAAAGCTACTCTTCCCAACCTTCGCACTTCCACGCTCGTTGGCAATACGCTTCTTCTCGTCCATCCTCCCAAGCTCGTACAGCAGCCGTCCCATCATAGTAGACTTGCCCGCATCAACATGTCCTAGACTTCAGTCGGCAAAGGCAGAAAAGACAAAAATTGCAAGAAAACGGGCGCACCAACCACGACCATGCTCAGTGACCGCTTCTCTCCGTTCTCCTGTGCGGTAAGTACAGTCTTTGCCTCCTCGATGAGTTTCTCGATCGCCGCAGGGGTCTTCGCCGGCTCCTCAGGAATCACCTCCACAGGCGCGTCGTCGTTGAGGTTAAGCCCCGCCATATCGAGTTCGCTTTGGTCCATGCGAGCAGTGGAGGGACCTGCGGCTCTATTTGCATCTTGGGGTGCCTTCTTCGATGAAGTACCTGTAGGTGTGGCGCCCTTCTTGTTGGCCGCTTTCTCGCGTTCTTTGGCAGCTACAAGTTGTATTGCAAGTATAACATCGTTAGTACATGAGCTTCGTTGCACAATAGGAATAACAAGGAATAAGATGATCCCCAAAAGAAAAGAAGATAGGAGAAAAGAAAGAAAGGACAACAATGGAGGTGTTTCCTTCACCGCGCGGATGCGGTGAGCGTGGAGCGGGTCGAGGATGTCGATCGCTGGCCAAGAGACGTCCCTCTCCGCGCACTAATTACGACATCGTCCGGACTCGGCACGTCGAAGGCGAAGCCACGCATAGAAGGGAGCGGACCGGGAGGGAGGAGGATAGGCTCGCGCTCCTTGTGTCTGTGGCTGCGGGGCTTGCTCGAATCGCTGTGGTCTCTGTGACTTCTCCTATGCTCCCGCTCCGCCTTGTGGTGTAGGCAGAGGTGTGTCCCATCCGAACTCATTGCTGATGCGGTACCCTGGTCGTCGTTGACGAGCAACGTCGCAAAGGCTGATGGTAGCGCACGAGAGCGAATCGCGCTCGGCGAGAACATGGGTACCTCCACCATAGGAGCAATCTCCTCTGGCTCTGGCTCCGGCTCCGTGCTCGCCTTGGCGCGAGCGGACTTGCTCTTCATCGCGAGCTTCGACTGCTTCGGTTCGGGTGACTTTGTCTGGGATGCAGAAGACGCCCTGCCGTTGGTGGGCGGAGGATGTGCCATCGAGGACGGAAGCTTGATCTGGTTCCTCGACAGCAAGCCACCAAGAGACTGATACGACGTTGTAATCGCCGTCGTGGCCGTGGGACCATTGGCGGTTGGAGTGAGGTACTCGGTATGAGTGCGAGGAAGGATGAGGCCAGGTTGGGAGGGCGACGGCGCCTTGGCCTTGCCATGCTCCTGGGCCTTCGCCTGCGCAAGCTTCGCGAGCTTTGACAACTGGCGAGGTTGTGCTTGTGGAGACGTAGAGGGAATAGGCTGCGGAGATGCAGAGGGGACGGGCCGGGCACGCGGAGGACTGGAAGGAGGGGAGTGAATAATCGAGGGTGGTGAGCGAGAGGCAGCAGGGGTGAAGCCAGAAGTCGAAGAGAGAGCGTGCGCAAAGACATTAGGCGGGAGCGGAATTGGGGAAGGAGACTTCTCCGGGAACTCCGATGGCGTCTTACTGCGGCTTTGGGGAGGCGACTTGGGTGGGGGTGTAGGAGGGACAGTGGACTGCGTGGTTGGGGGTATCGCAGTTTGCGCCTGACGATCCAACGCCTCAAGAGCAAGCGCACTTTGGATGGCCTGCTGCACATTCCTCGTCAAGGACGATGGTGTAGTCGAATCCGATGTTACGCTTGAAGAAGGTCTCGGGGGAAGGAGAGAAACGAACGAGGATGCGGCAGGCCGCAGAGCAGGGTATGTCATCGCAGTGGCAACTTCTGTCTCTGTAACAGTAACAGAGGACCGCGAGCTGACGCTGCTGGCGCTGGATCTAGCACTTGACTTTGCGCTGGACCTGGAACTGGCAAGAGCAGACAACTTCGACTTCTTCTCCGTCTTGTTACTCTTCTCGCTCGCTATACTCTTGGCGTCATCTCCAGCCTTCATCGACTTCTTGGTGTGTAGCGAAACTTGCGACGGCCCGCGCGGGAGACTCGACTTCGACTTATAGTCCGGAATGTCCGGCATATTATCCATAGGCGGCAGATCGAGCACCGTCGGCGGACGTGAACTAACCGTGCTATCCGAAGGAGAAGAGTAATCAATTTGCGGGGGACCGGGCGGAGAGCCGAGGCCATCAAGCGAGAGTCGTCGAAGGGCAGAAGATGACGGAGATGGAGGAATTTCATTCGGGTCCGTTTGCAATGGGACCTCGATATTGGAACGATGTAGCCGTGGGTCAAGTTCTCTATTGAATTCTGGGTTCAAGATCCCCGGACGCTCTGCGTCGTATATTCAGTATTAATCTACATAGAGTCCGCACAATCACGAGGAGCCACTTACCGATGACCTGCCCATAGTCCGTAGATGCCGAGGACATATTGGTCGTATGAGATTCGCGGGGATGCGCATAGTGAAATTGCGGGGGTGGCCCCCAGTCTCTGCTGTCCTCCGTGCGCTCCGTCAACTCCGTAATTGTGAAAAGACTCCCCGGCCTCGTGGATGCCCTGGTGGTTTCCTGTTCCGAGGAGGACACATAGTCGCTTTGTGTCAAGCGGACGAATGGGACGTTGTGTCTCCCCGAAGCGTTGTCAGAAGGCGGCGACCAGTCACCGTAGTCCTCTGGGGGTGGCATGGGTAATGGCTTCCCGTTCTCGGCCAGTGGATCCCAGACGGCTGGAACGGTCGGGCCTAGTCAGCGCACCGCTTGCGAACATCTCCAGACAGGATGTGCACCTTCTCGCTGCCGTATGATCTCCAGTAGCAAGAGTACCCGATCCTCACCGCAGCAAGGTAGAATAGTGGGGGAAAAGATGGGAGAAAAGAAAGGAGCGCAAAGCGCAAAGCGAAGATTCATGGAAGCTCACCTTTCCGCGCTTCGGCCGCCAACCTACGGTTTTGTTCCTCTGTGAGAACGTCAGTATCACTCCAGACAATAGTCAACGGTCGCACACAC
Source organism: Lentinus tigrinus ALCF2SS1-7 (assembly GCF_003813185.1). NCBI lineage: Eukaryota > Fungi > Basidiomycota > Agaricomycetes > Polyporales > Polyporaceae > Lentinus > Lentinus tigrinus. The sequence goes on along the minus strand of NW_027137911.1, from coordinate 88,752 downwards.
CTAGTAGCCAGTTCGTTGCTTGTTCGATGTCGAAGTAGTAGTGATAGAGAGCTTGCTTGATATCTGCATCGGTCAACCTGGAATGATTCTCGTCGCCCAACATTCTCCGGATCTGCTCCAAGCCGCTGATCATTTGGTCTATCGCTCTGTGAGTACAGTCAAAGGGAAAAACATTGTGTCGTACGCACCATAGTCCTCCTGACTGAGATCCTCGTATTCTCCTCCGTCGGATATAACATCGTCCTCCATCTCCTCTGTAGGGACCATTCAGCACGTCGAACACTGACGATATCACACACTACTCGCACCATTGATGTCAATGTTGCGTACAAATCTGTGCCGTGACATGGTGGTAGAAGTACAGGAAGTATACAGTGAACGACGGCGGACAGTGAGGTTGAGATGAAGTCAACCGGCGCCCGCGGCTGCGGCTGGCCTGCGGTCTGGCTGCGGTGAACCGTGATCTACGCGGTGTGACCCTCGTAACGTCACGCGTGGCGTGACTTTACTCGACGTCGAGTTGTTGCCGCGCCGCATCTTCGTTGGCGACACGTCTCTCATTGCTCCTCGTCACCATGTTCTCGCTATCCGCTCGTGCAGCCCTCCGCGCACCCTCGCGCGTACGTCGCTATATCTCTGTACTTCCCCGAGCCCTATCTAACGCCGCAGATACAGGCATTCTCCACAAGTGCTTCGCGCTCTACCGACATGGCGAAGCTTCTCCTCATTGGCCGTCTCGGGAAGGAACCCGAGCTCCGATACACGAAGACGAACAAGGAATATGTCTCGTGCGTTATGGTGAACCTCGCGTATCCCATGTGTTGACTGGCTGAATTCTCTTTTTGCGCAGCTACACGATCGCAACCGCGAACAACGTGCCTGAGGGTGCTCAGCCAACGACAACGTGGCACCATGTTCTATCCTTCAATCCTAGCTCGATCAACTACCTCCGCACGTTGAAGAAGGGCGCACTTGTCTATGCTGAGGCAAACTTTGAGCTGCGTCAGCCTGACCCCAATGCTGACCCAGACTCTCCTGAGGGCCAGCGACAGATCTTCTTGAGGCACGGTGCGTATACCAGACTTATCGCCATGGCATGCAACTTACTTTCTTGCAGAGAATATCCGCGTGCTGCGCAACGCTAACAGGCAAGAAGGAGAGGCCGACGTTGAGTGATGGACGACATCCCTTTCCTCTTCCTTGCTACTCCCTCTACTGGGCATGTGTGTATGCTACTCTCACCCTAATCCCTATAGTCCGACTCGAACTGTGTGTGTTGCTCGTCGCGATCGTAATCATGAATACTCCGGGACGCTGGATCACGAACCCACTCCTGAACAGAGGCAACTTCGTGAGTCGCTCCACGCACAAGGGAACTTGACCGTCTTCTGCGTACCGTACTTGGTGGGCGTTGTGACTGGGCATGCGAATGGCCGGTATGCTGCATGGACATTATAGTGGGGATGCTTGTGGCCATGCTTGTTCCTGTGCCCATACTTGTGCCCATGCTGGTCATCGTGGTGGATGGCGGTGCAGGCACGCTCTCCCGCCCGATCTTCTTCAGGTAGTCTCGTACGGCTGTCACCACCAGCTTTGAAGCATCATCAGCACCGTTGTCAATGACCATGCTTCGGGACTCACGTTGTGATCGTCTTGACTAGATCCGGAATAGCACGCTACCACTGCGATTGGGCAGCATGGAGCATTCTTGGACCGCTTCAGCCACCACGGTCAAGTAACGTCATAGCAAAGTATGGTTCACCTCCAGCCATATAGGAAACGCTACTTGCTCGTTAGTTTCGGGGCTCATACTGTCTCGTAGCGCATACACATACCTCCACCGTTAATTTTGTAGTCTGTCTGGATGCCGAGTTGCTTCTGAGTCTTGCCCATGGCGTTCATACCCTTCTCGACGTAATAGCTTGAGTGTCCCGTTCGACGAACGACGGCAATCATCCCCTTGCACCCGCAACAGCAATAGTCACTCCTCCGTGCGGGCATACGCGTGCTGGCAGTCTCGACTACGTACCTCCAGACACGCCCAGCTATCCAAGCTGACGTCGCCCCCGCCGTCCGGCCCACCCAGGTTTCCGACCGTGCACGAGAAGAGCGTATGACCGGCGATAGTTTGTATGGAGATGACCATTCCGCGCACTTTGACGTGACGCGAAGATGAGCGGAAGCGTTTGCGTAACGAGAGACCGAGCATGACCGCGGCGTCGGCGTCGAAGGAAGGGAAGCGGTAGAGGGCCTCTTCATTGAGGGCTTGTGTGGCGAGCTCTGCTTCGCTAGGAGGTATTGGCCCAGCATTGAAGCCGTTAAACATTGGGATAGTTGGCCTGGGTCGGTAAGACATGCAACGTAGGTGGGTTAGGGAGGTGAGCGGCGCAGGTGGTAAGTATTCGATGACGAACAGAGATAGGTGAGTGTTATACTCGGGAAGCAGGATAGATACGGCTCACAAGACGCGACTTTGACACGACAAGAGCGCACGAGGAACTCAAGGTGCAGAAGTCAACTTGAAGGCACGAGGACGATGCGGGTGTGGAACATGAGGCTGCGCGGCAACAATGTCTGGACACTCCAAACGGCAATTATTCGTTATACGCTGCCTTTGTTCGTTTTGAAATGCACTAGTTCCCATCGTGTACAACGACGATGAATCACATTGCGATACCGAGCAGGACTGGAAGAGGCAGGATGAGGCAAAGAATCAATGTCGAGCCAGACCAGGTAGACCGGCCCGACTGCCCAGTCTGCCTTTTTCGGAAAGTGTGCGGCCACGTGCCGATGATGTTGAGGTGAACGGAGGCTGGAGAGCGCACAGGTTGTCCTTCTCCAGCTCCGTTACCGTACTCCCTTTGGGGTAGCCCCGGGTCCTCCTATAAAGTTCTTGTCTGCCGCTCTAGGGCCTCTCTGTTCGACTCAGTCCGATAACTGGTGTACTCGAGCTGCAGCACCGCGCACGGTGACATTGTGCAACCATGGACGCGTTCTTTGAGCCCATCGCGGATGCTACAGGCGCATCTGTTGACCAGATCAAGGTATGTCTCCGTGTCAAAGCTTGGTTCAAGCGACACTTGTGCTCATGCTCTCAACACTAGCTCATATTCTGTCTATTGTTCTCCTACCCTTTGGGTAGTCTCTACATCCGCATCCCAGCATCTCATCCTGAAATCAAGCACGTATTCAGCGTTGCAATCACTTTCTTCTATCTCGTTCCAATACTTGGGCTATGGGGAGGCGCGTTGCAACTCTTGGTGGACATATTGGGGACATACTACATTGCGCAGAGGGTGCAGACCAAGTCGATGCCATGGCTTGTATTCGCGTGAGTATTTCGCATCGACCCCACCCAGTTCTTCCGCGCTCATGTTGATTGGGGACGGCCAGTTTTACCATGGGGCATCTTACAATTAGGTCAGTTCGGACATACACGGGAATACTAGTGCATACCCGCTAACGCCAGTTCAGCCACATTATCCGGACCTTTGCTGAAGCTGGTTACGAAACCATTGAAATATCTGGTCCCCAAATGGTTCTAACGATGAAATTGACGACATTTGCATGGAATATATGGGACGGCAGGCGACCGACTGAGGTAGGCCCAACGGGGTTGTAAGAAAGATATGCTGGTGCTAAGGTGTGCGTCAGGACCTGGACGGCTGGCAGACTGAACAGCGCGTCGCTGATTACCCAACGCTACTCGAGTTTCTCGGTTATGCGTAAGTTTCCGACCCTTTGGGTTCACCATGTGCTGACACGGTGTATAGGTGCTACTTCCCCGGGTTCCTCGTCGGTCCTTACCTCACCTACAACGACTACCAGGCCTTGGTCACCGGTTCTTTGTACAAGTCGGCCGAGGAGCAGGAAGAGGAGATTGTCAACAACACGAATAACCTGTCTCAGCGGCTGGTCCCTCACGGCCGGAAGCGAGTTGCATTCAAGAAGATGTTCATTGGTCTCGTCTTCCTCGGGCTATATGTCCTCTTCTGGCCCGAGTTCAACTTCACCCTGACTATCGAGGATGAGTTTGAGGCCAGACGTCTGCTCTCTCGGTAGGTCCCTCGTGCGCTTCCTGCGAGTTTTGCATGACTCATCGTCCACTTGTCCAGCATAATCTTCTTGCAGATCTGCGGCTTCTTCGAGCGTACAAAGTACTACGCCATTTGGACCCTGACGGAGGTGAGTAGGTTGATCCTACATCTACACAGGTTGTTCATGGAATACGACAGGGTGCGTCCATCCAAACCGGTCTTGGCTTTACTGGCTACACCGCAGGAGGGCGGACCAAGTGGGAGGGCGCGAAGAACGTAGAAATTTGGAAGATCGAGTTTGCTGAGAATAACAAGGTCCTGTTGGACTCTTGGAACATGAAGACAAACGTCTGGTTGCGCGAGTGCGTGTACAAGCGTGTCACGCCGAAGGGCAAGAAGCCAGGCTTCAGGAGTAGTCTTGCCACCTTCGCCACGAGCGCATTTTGGGTGAGTACTACGTGACATATCAGCTTGTCGTCGCGCAGCTCTGACGTAACTTGCATTTCAGCACGGCATCGCACCTGGCTACTACCTCTCGTTCTTCTTCTTCGCCTTCGTGCAGACCACTGGTCGCCTCGCGCGCACGTACCTCCGCCCGCTCGTCCTGCCCGCAGGCTATGTTGGCGGTCGCGGCGCACCACCGCCTCCGCAAACCCGGAAAAAGCAACTCTACGATTACCTCGGCATTCTGATCACGCTCCTGCTCACAAACTACGGCACGCTGCCGTTCATGCTGCTGACGATCGACGACTCGTTCGTGGCGTGGAACAACGTGATGTGGTATGGGCACTTCCTCATCGGTGGCGCCCTCATCTTCTTCTACTTGGGTGGCTCCGTCGTACTGCACCAAGTCCAGGCCGTCCGGGTAAAGCAGGCAGCACACCAGATGGAACGCGACGAGATTAACAGGAGTGTACAGGTACGGTCTGTGCCGAGTACGCCCTCGCGGGCGCCGACGCTTCCCCCCGTCGACGAGGTCGCGCAGGAGATAGAGAAGGAGCTGGAGAGCGTCGCTGCGCGTCAGGGTGGTGGGAAGAACAAGAAGAAGAACAAACAACAGTGACGAGGCTGGCCGTTGACGGATGGACGGTGCCTGCGGGGGTTCAAACAGTTGCTCTGTGGCTATGACTAGAAAAGTAGAGATATACGACAGTGCTTGGATGATCATGCATCATGCGTCATGTTCACTTACAATGCTATTCACAATTCTACTGTATCTCTTATTCTACTCCATAGTCAGCCTGTTGTGTTTTCCGCTTGTATGTAACCGGGCGGAACTGCAGTGCGTTCGAGCGCTCGCGAAGCACTCAGACTGCAGCCACCATCGCGTTGACCTTTCGCATCCTCGTGTCCAGCTCTCATACGCTTGCGTAGTATCCATTGGAGAAGAGAAGGTCATACTGCTTACTCACAATGTCACGACAAGCTGTCGCAGATACCATCCCGCCATCAGCACGAGCGATCGCACTACTCCTCGCGTCCACACCAACCGTCCAGGACGCGCAACCAGGGGTCCTGCACCAACTGCTGGAGTTCTCGAACCGGTATACCGCGCAGGTGCTCTCGGATGCGCTCGTGTACGCGGAGCACGCAGGGAGGTCAGGGAAGGTCGAGATGGAGGACGTCGTGCTCGCGGTGCAAGCACGCGTAGGATGGGAGTTCGGCGGTCGCGTCCCCAAAGAGGTGCGTTATTGGTCCTATGTTCTACATCCTCTTGCCCTCCTTCTGCTCGCACGAGCGTGTCTGGCCAAGTATACTCGGTCTGCCTCACACGAAATGTGTGTGATATGTGACTAACATGCCCTCCACTCCCCGTATACAGTACATGCTCTCACTCGCCACACAAACGAACTCCGTCCCGCTCCCCTCCGTGCCTGAAGTCTACGGTGTCCGCCTCCCACCTGTCTCCGAATGCCTCACTGCTGTCGACTTCGACCTCGTGCCGAATAAGCCACCGCCAGGCGTAAAGCTCTTCGACGAGGAGATCGAGGAGGTCGAAGAGTCCGAATCCGACGATGAGGACATGGAACCCGCGCCCCTCCCGCAGGCCTCGCATGCCACACAGCACCAGCACCAGCACCAGCAGCAGGTGCACATACCGCCAGTCGCGCCGATGATGGCACATACGCCGTCGGACGTGGATATGCTTACCCCAGGGGCGCTCCCTGCGGAGGAGGGGAGCGAGGCGGAGGAGGACGACGGGCTGTTTGCGGGTGGGGACGAGGAGGAGGAGGAGAGCGGGGACGACGCGATGGAGGACGTTACTGCGTCCGGTGCTGGCGATGCGGCGAACGGGATAAAGCGGAAGCTGGTAGAAGAGGAGGATTATGACTAGGCGGCGCGATATGTTGCGCTCGTGTGCAGGTCTCGCTCACGCTCTTGCTGACATTGTTTTAGGATGCTCTGTAGTCTGTAGGTTACATGTGATGTTGTATAGTGTAATGCACGGTGCTGTATCTAGGTACATAGAATCGTAAAACCCTGTCCGAAAGTATGAACACTGTAAAATCATAAGGAAGCAAACGGACCCCAGAGACTGCTAGGCAGAACCGGGCAGGACGATAGAACCCTGCGACATCTGCTGCGCGAGAATAGCAAACAGCACTACGAGCAAGGCGACGATAAACAGTATCCATGATCCCCACGCTATGCGCTAGGTTAGCACCGCGCAGACAGACTAGAGCAGATGGTGCGACACTCACAAGTGGCGCCGAGGTTTGGCGGGATTGTGGCAACGCGTACTGTGTTATCTGCACTTCCAGATATGAGCATGTCGGACGATGGGCTGAAGCGTATCGTGGTCGGCGGGAACTCGTGGGCTTTAAGGATGGTCAACAACGGCTACGTGTGATAGAGTGGTCAGAGAAGCGTACAGAGTGGTACAATCAGTGACGTACCGCGAGTGTTTGTGAATCAAGCACGCCGACATTCAGGTCGGAAGAGCCGAAAGCCAGTAATTTGCCATCGGGACTAGTAAGGAGTCAGCATATACAATGTGGATTAGAATGCCCAAGAACGAACCTTATGTCAAAGCAAGTTACCCCACGATCACTGACCTGGCGTGTCTTGGTGACCTTCCAAGTGTCAGTGTTCCATTTGCAGACGAAGGCGCGCCTCGGTGACGATTTCGTCCGTGTTCGTGGTGGTACCGTATTCGAGACGGTGTAGAGCGTCTTCTCGTCTGCAGGATGAAACCTAGTACGCGCAGATAATACCTTAGCTCGGCAGAGTCCTAGATTCAGATAGTTCACTCGCCTGACACCGCGGTAACTGCTTCCAGCGTCCTTGCCGGGTAGTGTGGGTCTGTCGATAGTCTGCAGTAGCTCCAGCTGCTGCTGTTGCTGTTGCCCTTTCTCGGAAGGCCCGTCTTCGGACGGGAGTGCATAGACGAGGAGATTAACAGTTGTCGCAATTACTAGCTAGGGAACGAAATGAATTGATTGTAAAAATCACGCTGGCCTCCGACTCACCGTCTTAGATGAGAAAGCCGCGTCGTAGATCTCGCCTTTGTCCAGGTGGATCGGCGCAGCAATCGGGCTCAGCGAAGGATAGTCGAGGACAGAGAGCTGGAACCATGAAAGCCGTCAGCAGTGAGCTCCCAATTGCAACAAGTCATGGACGTACATCGCGTGTGCCACCGGCAGCCAACAGACTGCCATTCGGAGAAAAGACGGTAACTCTCTGAATGGGAGGTTAGGCCGACGACAGCATGTCTGAGGAATAAGGTACACACTTGGTAGTCATCGTCCACCCCAGACAAGGCCAGTGTACTCTTAGCTTTTGCGAAGGAGATTCTGCGGACGCTACTGAGCCATTAGGGCAGCAACGGTGGTTGCAAGGGACATACTTCTTCTCCTTCACGTGGAATACGCGACAGTTCTGGTTTGGACCATCCTTGAGAGCGTCTTCAGAACTATTTATCCCTCCAACGATCTCTTCCTTTGATGGGTGTGATGCCATGCTCATCGGAGCGTCTTCTCCGCTCGCTAGCTCGAGCTCATCCACGAGCTCGACTTTCGCGTCTCCTTCGACATGATAGAGCCGCTGAGCCAGGTTCCCGTGCATTGGTCACCGAAAGAGGAGAGTCGTTGTAAGCATACGTACCAGCTTGTTCTTAATTCCAGTCTTTGACTGGCCCCCTCCACCACCCAGGACAAAGTCTGTCGGAGAGACGAACGCGCATGAATAGACCGGAAACGAGGGCAGCGGATGGGCTGTATGTTTCGTCCGCATTGGTGCTGGTATCTAGAGGTATGACCCCCAAGTCCTAGTCCAGAGAAGACGAGACAGAGGAGACCAAGGCGCGACAGCAGCGAGGATGATGAGCGTAACAAAGCAGGAGGCGTGTCTGCTGCAAGCGAGGCCGACAGCGGTGACGCGCCGAGCGCCTGTGTCTATAGCGCGATCGGCGGGCCGGACCCGCACAGGCAGGCTGCGCTTGAGGAGAGGCCGCTTCGCTTCGCGGGTGTGGCTTCCTGCTCCCCGCCTCCCTCCACCGCACCGCACCTGCTAACTTATGTTCTGCTCTGCATGACTTCGTCTGTCTCCTGCACTGCACATAATCTGTACCTGCTCTAGACATCTTGCACAGTGCCCATACCCATCATCCTAATCATGCCTGTAACAATACCCGACGACCTTCCCGACGGCATCGACCTCCCACAAATATCCACCGCCACCGCCGCCGGAATCAGCGTCGCTATCGCGGGGAACATCCTCATCTCTCTGGCGTTGAACTGTCAAAAGCTCGCACACAGGCGTCTCGAGCACGAACGGGAAGCCGCCGCACAGGCTCCGCGACCGCTTTTGCCCACACACGGAAGCACTCATGTTGTAGATCAATCCAGCGAAGACGGCACGATACCCTCTACACCCATACCTGCCGTTGCCGTGCTAGAGACGCAACCCCTCTTGGAGCATGCAGAAGTTGCAAGCCACGGACCAGAACTTCGCACACCAGCTCGGAGATGGGGTTTCTTCCGGAAGAACCGATACGGACAACACGCGAAAGAGGCCGACCGATCCCACCTCGCAAGCACGCATGCGCTCATGCCCGTGGACATAGTTCCCGTCCGAACCAATAGCTCGGAGTCCCATGCGAGCCATAGGAAGCAAGAGAGCCAGGATGGCAGCGAAGGCGACTACCTCAAGTCGAAGCTATGGTGCGGTTCATCTAAGTTCCTATCCTTCTTCCGTTGACTCCAGGTAGGTGGCTAGGTTTTCTCCTCATGAACCTCGGAGAGGTGGGGAACTTCATCTCCTACGCCTTCGCCCCCGCGTCTGTGGTGGCTCCCTTGGGAACTGTATGTGATTTAATCGACTATCGCACTCTGGCTGTCAGCTAAGACTCCTTCACCAGTTCGCACTGATTGCGAATTGCATATTTGCGCCACTCATGCTCAAGGAGCGGTTCCGGAAGGTCCGTACGCTCACAGTTGAGTGATCGAAAACTTCTATTTACATGACATCTGTCAATCTAGCGCGACTTTCTTGGGATCATAATAGCTATCCTTGGAGCAGTCACCGTCGTGCTTTCTGCCAATCCTTCAGACACCCGACTGGACCCGGAAGGCCTGATCAAGGCTATCACGACAAGACCGTTTGAGATATATGCCATAACCTATGTCGCCGGTATAGTCATTCTTTCTGGCCTGTCGGAAGGCCCGGTAGGCAAGCGTCTGGTATATGTCGATGTAGGGTTGTGTGCGCTATTCGGTGAGTATCTGTGACCGGGGTATGATGTCATCAACTAATGCTGAAGTAACGCAGGAGGTTTCACCGTTCTGTCAACGAAGGCCGTGTCGACGCTGCTTACCTTGGAGTGGTTCGAGATCTTCAAGGAATGGATTACATACCCTGTCGTCGCCGTAAGTACTGTTTTCAATTGGCACGAACACGACCTGAGGCCGCCTTAGGTCCTCGTTGGCACGGGCATAGGACAGATACGGTACCTCAACCGCGCTCTTATGCGTTTCGATAGCAAGGTAGGTACCGCGGCCGAACGTAATTTTCGCTCTATCGCTCATCCACACGTCTCTAGATCGTGGTCCCCACACAGTTCGTCATGTTCAACTTGTCCGCCATTGTGGGCTCTGCCATTCTCTACGGCGATTTCAAGAAAGCGACGTTCCATCAGCTGGTCACTTTCCTCTACGGCTGCGGCGCCACCTTTGCCGGGGTATTCATCATCGCTTGGGCTCCTTCCGACCCGACGGGGGAGTCAGAAGATGACATCGAACCCGACGACGATGCCACCCGCACTGCAATATCTCCTGGAAGTAGGAGTGAGCCAATTTTGTCCGCGACGATGAGCGACGACAGCCATACCCTCCGTTCGGTTAAAGTGGGCAGCCTGGCACGACGCAGCCGGCCGACTCTCATCATGCCGGAGGGCGCCGCCGTTTCTGCGACGCCGATACTGCACAACAGGCATAGCATTGTCAGCCTGTACGGTCTCTCGCCTGCCCAGGTGAGCCTACGTCCCTTCCGTTACCCGTTCCTTCTACATATCGGTGGTTGTTCCTGGATCGCTAACCACGCGTCTCTCCCTCTTTGCTTCTCCCATCTCTGATATATCGCATGTCCTTCTATCTCCATCATCCATCTGCCACGCCCACCTTCGCCCCGCGTCACTCCGGATTTTCAGCGCGTCCTTCTGATGAGCACACCGTCGTCCCCGCGCGAGGAGTTCATCCGCCCGCCACTTGACCGCGAGCGCGACCCGGAGCGCGACGCAGGCGTGTCGCCCGAGTCCTTTGGCCGTCGGCGTGGCGTCGCATGGCTCGACGAGGACTTCAGCAGACACGCCAGCCCCCATACTGCACGGCGGTATGGAGCCACGTCCAATATTGCGTCCAGGGAGCACAGTCAGCAACGGCCGCGAGTCAGTGTCAGCAGGAGTCGGAGTAGAAGTACGAGCCGCAGCATGAGTCGGGACCCGTTCTGCTAGCCGTTCTTCAAGCTTCACAGTTCGGGGACTGGGGGGAGATGTTTGAACGTTGGATATCAATGTGTCGATGGACAGAGGCCAGGACTAATACGCGGAGGGACAAAGTAATCCAATACATAGCATGCAACTATGCCCACCGTACGTTCCGACATCCTATGCGTATAATATAATTATTCGTGCGTCATCACGGGCCGCATGTATACTGGACGTCGTTACGGCACCCAGGCACGCAGGTACGTTACTACGTACTCGTACCCTAACCAACCCGATCTAAGTCCGGTCGGAAACCTGGAAGCCTGAAATGGCTCGCACAGAAGGCCGGTTGCACTCGGGAACCATGGACAAGTTATGTGACCTACGTAAGATATATGCCAGACACTTCGACGCGAGGAGAGTACAGATAACCCAAGCGCGGAGAGAACCAGATGCGATAGTGTGTGGTATGTGAAACGAGATGATAGCACTGAAATGGCACGGATGCAACGTAACAAAGAACTCCTAAGTACCGCGGAATGAGCACTCGCAGTGCCGGGGAGTCCGCAATTGACAGCCTCCCGCGGCCCGCAATAAATTACCCGTCCGTGCAAAGAAGCCCGACCATGAACAAAGTCCTGAACTTCCCGCTATCCATCCACCAAACAACTAGTTACACCCTACTACCCGACTCGAGGTGCAGACGGCGAGGACGAGATGTGGCTGAACAACGGTGAACTCCCCGGAAACAACATACACGACTCCAGATATGCGTGACGTGACATGGTTGATGTGAGGTGGGCTCGGGGCCGGAGCCTATGCAGCGGCTGGAGGGCGGACCTCAGAAATGATGTCGTTATCATTGCTCTGCTTGGGGGCGACTTCCTCGACCACAAAGTCCATCGTGGACCGCGTGGACGTGGCAGGGACCGGCGCCCAAAGAGCGCGGAGGTTGAACCAGCCGGCAGTAGAAGGGTCAGCCGTGTCCTCGGCAGTATCGTGCGCGTCCACCCTGGCGCCGAAGACGTCCATGGCTTCAGCGGGACGCGCGAGTGACGACAGGTCAATGTCGTGATCCGGCGCCATGCCAAACTCGAGGTGGGGGTGGTTTGTCGCAACCCGGTGAAGTACGACGTGTGAGGCCATGATGAAGAGCAGGACAAACAGAAGGATAATCGTCCGGATGCGTCCCCTCAACGAGAAGGAGCGACTGCTCTGGTCATCGAATGTGGCCTTGAATGGGGTTGCGGGAAGCTGGATCTGAGATGGCAAGTATGACCGGAACGATGGGACCAAGGTGGACAGGCGTTGGGAAAAGGTAGGGCTCGGTGGGGGCGCAAGAAATGCGATGAAGAACTCGCTCTCGAAGACCGGTGATGAGGGCGTGACGATGATGGCAGGAAGCTCGGCCTTTTCGTCAACAATGGGCCGGTTGAGGTCTGCGATGCGACACATGTGAGGGTCAGTCCCCGCTACCCCTAAAGGATTCTATGAGATAACGTACCCAACGGCGCCGGGATGAGCGTATAGTCGAGTCTCTGAGGGAGACGGTTAAGACGAGGAGCTAACCCATAGTTTTCATCGTTGGGAGTGAGGTAGCGGCCGTGAGCTCTCGACTTCCTGCGGTAGGGCATAGAAGGAGAGGGTAAGACTCACGAGCACGACGCATACTCGTAATAAGAGTATAAATAATACAGGGGTCGAAGGCGAAGACTAGAACTCTATGCGGAGGCGATTTTGCGGATATGGAGAAGCAGCTCTATGGCCGGATGGCGATCCGTCGTCTAGAGCGAGCGGGGCGAAAAAGAGCGTGGGTGTAAAAGAGAGTGAGTGCTAGACAAAGCAGAGCGCGAGATGGTCGGCGGCGTCGTAGACAGCGAAGGCGACGACGACGGAGACAGCGAGGACGACGAGGAGAGGAGACAGAGAAGGATGGAGACTGGCCAGAACGAGCGCGGACCGCCCTCTCGCCCGCCAGGCGCCCGTCGCTACGCTGCTGACGTAAGCGTCTTGTCCTCCCTTCAGCAGCCGATCTCCAAATTTCCCCTCCGCCAAGCCATCTCTCCCTTCTCCCGCCATGTCTCTCCTCGACGCGCAGACGTTCAGGTCCTCCTCCAACCCCGTCAGATCCGCAAAACTCCCCGCGGAGGCGTATGTGCTCTCAATCGCATCTCTGCCGTCTTTCTACGCGGCCGCAGCGTCGGCACCGTCGAATTCCGTCCATCTCTTCGACAGGGAACGCCTCCGGAACGTCCTCACACTGCCGGGCCATGAGGACGCCATCACGACGCTCAGATCCGTGCCGAACGTTGCCAACGCGGTCAGCCACGCCCTCCTCTCATCAGGCAAGGACGGTGCGGTCAAAGTCTGGGACGAGCGCGCCGGGTCCGCCGCACTCCGATGTAAGCCTCTGTCCTGCATGCTTGTCCCGAGATGTACCTACGACTCAATGGAGAATACAATCCGTGTTTGCATATATACACCGCTCGTTGCGTTCTTCGTCCGACCGCCGAGCAGTGACTGCATCAACCGCTGGCAGCCCCCGCGCACTGCTCTCCTGTGATGTATCCGCTGACGGGATGACGATCGCCGCCGGCACCGAGCTGCACGGGGAGGATGCGTCGATTCTATATTGGTAGGTTCAGACGGATTGCGTGCGCGTTGTTCGCGTACCTGGTGTGGCGATCGTCCATATCTTCATTCAAGCCTGCCATTTTCAGGGACCCCCGCAGTCCAGCTGCGCCCCTCCGTGTGCATTCCTCCACCCACTCCGAGGATATCACCGCCCTTCATTTCTACCGGAATGGAAAGATGTTACTGTCTGCGTCATCCGACGGACTGCTGTGCACATCCAATGCGGAAGAGGCTGACGAGGATGAGGCCGGTGTGCACGTCGGCAACTGGGGCTGCAGCATCGCACAAGCAGGATGGCTGCACGACAGAGCAGGCCGGCCAGGCGTATGGGCAGCAAGCGATATGGAGACGTTCAGTGTGTGGACAAGCGAGGTATCTACACCTCCTCTTTGCAGTCACATCGTGGTTCGCTCATCTTGGATTCAATTGCAGCTCGATCGACTGCAGGACATTGACATCCGTCAGCCCTCCGTGCACAGACAAGATCTTACGTGGGTCACCGACTACCTCATTGGATGCCACACCACCCCGCAACCCCTCGGCGATTCGGACAACGATCTCTGCGTATTTGCAGGTTCCAACGAGTTCGTTTGACTTTCATTGCCTCCTATCCCATCCACTGACCTTCATCCAGGGGCGATATTGCTTTGATCACAAAGCCAACATTTGCTGACGCCAACGCGCCATGGGTACTGCAGCGTGCTTGGACGACTGGCCATGCCGGCATAGTCCGCGCTGCATTGTGGGATGAGGGGGTACGTCTCACTTGTAAAGTACCTTGTCGCATCGCCATTGACGATCGGCGTTGCGCAGAGCAATATCCTGCTTACTGGCGGAGAGGACTCGAAGATCAACGTCTGGACTGCCAAGGGCTCGGAGTCGATTGCGTCGCCGAGCAGATCAAAACGAGGGAACGACATCGATCCTATGGATGTCGACGATGACGACATGTCTGGTCGCAAGAAGCGACGTGCGTAGATCACTAAACGTTGCGGCGGACCTGCACCTCGGACAGAATTCTATGAGACCCATCGTCCGGGACACGCATGTGGGGAAGGGCGACAGTGTATGCCTCCAAGCAAAACAGAGATAAATGTACACGGGTCAGAGTGTCCACATTGGTCAGATGATAGTCCTTCGGTAAATCTACATCCTGAACACGCCGAAACCCTTTGCGTCCCCTTCCCAAGTCGCAGATGACCCACGGCCTGAGGACTTTCCACCGTTGCGTTCTCGTGCAGCCAATGCCAACGCCAAGCCGACTGTATCTCGTGTGTCGACGGGCTTGATGATCCCATCGTCCCAGAGACGCGCCGAGGCGTAGTAAGCGGTGGATTGCTGCTCGATTTCATCCTTGAGCGTACTGTGTTTTGTTGGGTCCCTGCATGCCCGGTAATTAACACGCGATGCTTCCGAATAGGCCACAAATCAACTCACTTAGACACCGTCGCCATGACTTGCGAGAGTTGACCAGGTCCCATGACAGAGACTTTCGCGTTCTACACATAACTGTCATCACAAGAGCCATAGACACTGGATTTCGCGACACGCACCGGCCACATCCATAGGAACCTCGGTGAATACGCCCTACCACACATACCTATAACGCAGTCAGGCTCGCTCTCTTCATATAGCTGGCTGCGAGGAGGACGCACCGTAGTTCCCTGCACCATAGCTCCCGCCAACGACAACCGTGAGCTTGGGCACGTCCGCGCACGCAACGGCTCGGACCATCTTCGCGCCGTCCTTAGCAATACCGCCCTTCTCCGCCTTGGAACCAACCATGTATCCAGTGACATTCACAAGGAAGAGCAGTGGTATCTGGCGCTGGGAACACAGCTCAATGAAGTGCGAGGCCTTGAGCGCAGACTGGGAGAACAGAATGCCGTTGTTCGCAACAATGCCGACCGGATAGCCGTGAATGTGTGCGAACCCCTGATATACCGTAACAAGTGAGTGGTATTCCAAGAGTCACGGTCATCAGAGAGCAGAGCTCACCGTAACGATAGTCGTGCCGTATTCCTTCTTGAATTCGCGGAAACGGCTGCCATCGACTATCCGTGCGATGACGTCCCGCATGTCAAACGCTTGACGAAGGTCCGTCCCGACTATTCCATGCAATTCGTGCGCTGGATACAATGGATCCTCTGGCGCTGCAGGAGGCTAAATGGCGTGAGTACAGCTATGCATCGTCATGTTACCTAGCAGATCTTACAGGGACTTCTCGTGAACCGGCTCTCCCAAGGTCGCCCACGATTCCTCTTGCAATAGCGATCGCATGTTCGTCGTCTCTTGCAAGGTGGTCTGTTACACCACTTTCCGACGAATGCATCTGTCCACCACCAAGTGTCTCTTCGTCGACCTCTTCGCCTGTTGCGGCCTTCACCAAGGGAGGACCTGCTAGAAAGATACGACCTTGCTCCTTCACGATGATGTTCTCGTCCGCCATCGCGGGGACATATGCGCCACCTTTACATCGGTGAAGGTCAGCGCCGCGAAGTGACACAGACAGGAAGTGCATACCTGCGACGGAGATTCCGTGTACAATCGCAATCTGGGGTATACCCAAAGCGGACATCTGTGACATGTTATAGAATATACGTCCGAAATGTTCCTTGTCTGGGAAGACCTACAGATGTCGCGTTAGTTCATGCAATACATGTGAACAGATATCTGGCTCACGTTGGCTTGGTGCGGTAGGGCTGCACCTCCAGACTCCACTGTTGCCTGTCGTCAGTAAAGGATCACATGGAGCAGAGCGAGCATTGGTACACACCTACATAGATACATGGGAGACCGTGTTCTCTAGCAATCTCCTGCGCTCGAAGGTGCTTCTTGACCTGCACAGGAAGGGATGCGACAATTCATACGATACTAGGGACAATTGGAGGGCAGAACTTACAGTCAATGGATAATATGAGCCACCCTTAACAGTAGCATCATTGATTACCACCACACATTCGCGACCAGCAATGCGACCGATGCCGGTTATGATTCCAGCAGCAGGAACCGACTCGCCGTAGACTTCATGTGCAGCGAGTTGTGACAGCTCTAGGAAGGGCGTATGAGGGTCAAGCAGTAATGCTAACCTGTCCACCAGGGGGTAAACTTTGAGTATCGTACAGAATGGTCGAAGACACGCTACCTCTCCCGGGGTAGCTTCTTCCCCTTGCTTCGCATACGCTCAACCGCCTTGGGACCTCCGCCTTGCCTCACCACAGTCAACTTCGACTCCATGTCCGCCACAAGGCTATCCATCGCCTCCGATTTGGCCTTGAATTCTGGGGAGGCCGTGGAGATGAGCGATGGGAGAACTGACGGGTGGTAGGACCTCCGGCTCCCCGCCACCGCCAACCTAAAGGTCTTCTGAGCGACCCCTACTGTTCGTGTCGTGAAGCGCATGTTGTATCTGTTGTCACTGGAAAGACGTAGCCGTTACGAGTAGGTAGGCTGGAAGGACGCGACCATCTTAAGCTCGGCTGTCCGGAGCTTGCAGGTTACCCCGCATGATCAGCTGAGCGCGTCCCCGCGCGCGTCACCGCCAGATCGAGATTTCGGCGGTGCGGCACGACTTGTATGCGTCGTCTTTGCTACTTACCACATATCGAGGATGTCTTAGATGGTGCGCACACGGGCGACTCGGATGTTACAGTGCGCAACAAACGAAGAGATCATGTTGAGCGCGTATTAGAGACCAAAGATTCCATGCAAAGACATAAGAATACACTATAGACGGAACAGACTACCTAGGTCGCGAACATACGAGACGGAGTTGGGGGAGTATAGTAGGGCATAAGTCCATAAGATAGCATCAATAACCAGCAGCGCCAGACCCGCTCACGAGTTGCCTCGACTGCAGCGATGGCGACGGCGTTGGGATGGCAGGTTGCGGCGTTCGGGTCGGCGATGAGTGCACGTTGACCTGCGCGGCGGCAAGGTTGGGGCTGAGCATATGTGGTGATGGGGAGTGCGGAGCAAGGCGTGCGATGTGGTTTGCGGCCGGGGAACCCATCCCTTGCGCGACATTGAGGACCTGGGCGGCGTTGGGCATGGGGGCCCCTCGAGACATCTGGGGCGCACGCATGCCTGACGCGGATGGTGTGCGTCCGGGGGAACCGGCAGTTGAAGCGGAGTTGCCATCCACGCCAATACCATCTGTCCTGCTGTTCTGCGAAGTGTGTTGACCAGCCATGGGCCACTGCATCGGACGCGCGCCAGCCATTTGTATGGGGTAAGCGCCATTCGGCATAACGTATCCTTGCTGTCGCAGCGCAATGTTGACGTTGTTGTCCGGGAGCATAGCCGACAACGACTGCATCTGTTGGAGATTCAGCCCGTTAGGGCGTGCATTGGGATGCATGTATCCCGCTTTGGGAATGGCAGAGTAGCCGTTGACCGCAGGGATGTGATATCCGTTTGTGAGATTGGGGACATTGAGGCTGGCCGTCGACGTGAGAGGTTTGGCAGGCGCAGGTGAGGGTGACGTTAACATAGCAGATGACGCATCTGGTTGCGCGTGTATGCCATTCGGGCTACCTTGCAACGACGGCTTAACGTCCTGTTCAGCCGCCGCCGGCGAGCCCTGGCCCTGAACATCCGCGAAACCATTCACCGCTGCACTGGTCGCGGGCGTGGCATGGGGAGAGGTAGGAGGCTGGGTACCGTTGGATACTACTCGCAGCCCGCCATTCGACGATATGCGTAGGTGCGCGAGCGGGTTGGGCTGTGCTAGTTTCTTCACCTGGGTAGGGACCGATACTGGTGTCCCGTTTGCCCCGATAACGCCGTTCGGAGTGTTGGGCGCAGATTGAGACGAGCCTGCGGAACTGATGGATGCGACGGGAAGAGGACGCTGCAATGGAAGGTTCGGAGGACGCATAACAGCAGAGAGGTTCGGTTGCTGAGGACCAAGGACGAAGGGCCGCACTATCTCGCCCGACGGCAGTTTGACAGATTGGTCCGTCTCCAGCTTCCTATGGTCATCGGGGTGGAGCAATGACATGGTGACCGTAAGGTGTCTACGAGATTGGAGTCAGCAGGTGATATAAATTATGGTATCAGGACGGTAACTCACTTGGGCTGGTACTCATCGATCAACCGACGGTCTTGCTCATCCTTCCCAGTTGCTCCGACCGCGAGACCTTCGTCATCATCGTATCTGAAGCGCTCCTCCAGTCTCCGCGCACGCTCTTTGGCTTCATCGTCTTCGTCAAAAGTCGCAGGCTTAAGCTTGTAGTTGATTGCGCGACGATCCAGACCAACTCGGCCACCACGCATCGTTCGTAGGCGAACGGAGTATTTGAACGTGGGAACGTCGTCATCGTCCTCGAGCACTGCCGAGGCAGGCGTCGATCGTGGAGGGATCTCTCGGAAGAGGCGACAACCATAAGGCGAGGGAGAGGGCTGATACGGATACTATAGGACGCAATTGAGTTTTTGTCTGAGGCAGTGACGGAAAAGACTTACGTCGCTGACGTCCTCCCATTTGTTGTCCCTCTCTTTGCATTGTTGCATGTGCTGCTCGACCTGAGATGTAATCGCGGCCACGATCTCCTTGGGTCGAACTTGCGGCATGGCAGAGACAATTGGAGAGCCCATGTCGCCATTCTCCCGTGGATGTCGAAGCTTGAGAGACGGACGACTGGGAGGACGGTCAGACGATACACGACTCAGTATAACTAAAAAGACGTACGCTTCGGTCTTGGGTTTCTTTGGCGGCCTCTCTTTGTCCAAGAAGAGCTCGTCGTCTTCCCTTGATCCCAAAGAAGGATGCATACGTTTGAGATCTGCAACCGGGACGCGCTTGTCCCACAACTTGTGAGTCGCTGAGAACGATTCCCGTTTGCAATTCTCGCGCTGGTGGACGAGTCGAACGATATCCAATGCTGTCGCTAGCTCGTTCTGCAACCGTATCATGCGGTCGGAGAACGAGGCTTGAGACGCGCGAGTCTTGCGGATTGCCTTGATCTCGCGTCGCCTGAAACAGATGTACGACTCGTTCTTGGTGTCGCTCTCGTCAAGCTATATAAGGGATGTCAACTGAGTAAAGGTGATACAAGCGCTGGGGCACTTACGTTGACGGGAGGGATAATTCGGTGCCCACCACGCTCAAGCCTTCGCTCTCGCCAATAGGGGTACACGATGCGAGCCATACGGTGCAGTTGTGGAGGTTGGGGGACCCAATCAGGAACAGAGTAGACGGCAAACATATCGGGGTGTAGCGGATGCCCAAATGTATCCGAGTAGTCGGAGAATGGGGGGAAAGGTGAGCCCTGCTCGAGCCCCTGTGGCCGCGTTGAGACGGTGCATATACGTGGTTGGGACGGCGCACTCACATGGTGTAGGAACTCCGTCTTCTCGTGAGTGACCTTCTCGAAGATGGCCATGACGAGTTCGAATTCATCCTCGGTGATCGAGACGGGCAGGGCGACGTCGGGCTCCTTGCCTTTCGCCTTCGCACTGCGGCCGGAACGGGTGGAGCTTGTCGGGGCAGCCTGGGTACTCATACCTTCGCCACGAGCTTGCTCGTTGTTCTTGTCCAACCATTCCTTGTCGCGCTCATCCATATAATAGATGAAGCCATTTGCGAGAGCGTAGGAGATCGCCTCCTCGACAGTATCGGAGGACTTGACATAGGAAAACGGGTCGCGCCAGCGCCCTGGAGGGTACAGCTCTTCATAGTTTTGAACTATACCGGTACTGTCTGGCGTTGGGATGTAGGCGGCGGGAGCGCTCTCCTTCTCCTTGTCGCCGGAACGCGTAGAGCGCGCGGTGGCCTGATGCCGAGAGGCGGCAGCAGACAGGACTGCTTGCAAATGATGTTCCTAGATTGGCAATAGATAGCGCTTAGTCAGCATTCCGCGGAACGAGCTTCCCACGCTCTCGGCCAATCAGGATGCGCCACACCAGGACCTCCAACATCGTCGTCGACAGCGAGCAAGGGGGCATGAAAAGACGTACATTGGCATCCTCAGCGTCCACGCCAGCAGTAGAGACGACCCTGGCCTTCTCCTCGTCGTCATCGAGGACGATCGAGTCCGCTTCAATGGTATCTCTAATGACCTTGAGGCGTGTCTTGTTGGTGACCCTGTTGCGATTCCGGAGGGCGGCAGGACCTGGATGCGTCGCGCGAGGCATATCATGGAGCAACGAAGGGGCGAAGCGTCGAGGTGAAGTGGTCTGAAGGGTGGTTGCGGCGGGGACGGCGCCTCACGCGCTGGGACCGGTCGAATATCGTGCGTGGGGGGCGGGCCGAGCCATCGGGCGACGAGCAATCGCCACATTCACAGATTACATAAACACCTTTTACCGCTTTTGGCAATCACCCTTTAGCGCTGTCTGGACCATCGGCCTGGATTGAGAATGTTTGAAAGGCCGTCGAAAGTCTTTGTATTTTGGCAGGGATAAAGTAGCAGATGGCTATAGTACGTCCTAAGGTATCTGGGATCAGGTTAGCGAATGATAAACTTGATGGAAGGCGAGTCCCAGGGAGAGGTGCTCACCCATCCTTCTCCGCCGATCTCACCAGCAGACAAACCCTCCAGCAACGTCGTGAAGGGCATCCTATGCGTCATCCGAACATCCGAGGGAAGGGACACATAAAATTAATATGAGTTTCCGACGACGAAGCTGTCGCCGCAGCGCCGTGGCACGGCAGCTAAGTGGGCGCCGCACCGTTTCTCGCCGCGATTACTTGCAATCTGTGAACGATAGAAAAAGAAGGATAATGAGTAACAAATATATTTGGGAGTATGAGGATAGATGCGAACGAACCTGCTGTTGCGGTGATGCATGCGCCATCCGTCGCCCGGAACACACGACGCCAGATGTTGGTTTCTATGCAAGAAAGGCGAACGACACTCACCCAGATCATCCTTAAACCCCGTATGGCACCCAATCGACATGCCTGCTCGCATACATGCAGTAAGACAGACGATGCGCAATTTGGGGGCCAGGGCGGCGTGACGCTAGGGAGGCGTACACAGAATTATGAGACATCGAATGTGCACCGCTGTCTTTTCGATTGGGTGTTGAAGAGCATCTGGATGGATAGGGAATAGGTGAGAGAGTATGGAGAGCGATATCGCAGGTCGCAACGATGAGGACGGGAAGGGGAAGAAGGGAGGCAGGACGGAGTTGTCTCGCACGCCCGGCCCTGCTTCCACGTGCGGCACGTGGGTAGCCACACAGACAAGCGCCCCAAACTGTACAGTCCCTCGATAGTCCAACCCCGATTTGTCTGGTGTACACGCCCCACGAACTGCAGCTGCAGCTATGCCCCGAATTCTTGACATTTTTAAATGGTTGTGTCCAGCTTTCTAGCCCTCAGGCTCATGTGAGAACCCTTTATCAGTCGAATTCCGTCCGGGGGGCATCATCAATGGCAGACGCTTCATTGGATCCTCCACCCTTATCCCGTCTGCCATCGCTGGCCCTCCCACAAGAAACAAGTAGCGGCACGGAACCTCCACCAATTCTTAGCGACTGCATTGGATGTACTATCGAGTCTATGTACCACCACGGGATGGTACCATAGTACCCACATATACATACGTCCGCTTATGGAAATCAGACCTCTGACGCGCAAGACGCGACAACTACGCCGAGCGCTTACACCATCCCGTCTCTTGACGTCCTGCTTCCTCCACCATGAGCTCACTCGCTGACGAACTACTCGCTGACCTTGAAGGCCTCTCTGGTGACGAGAATGAGTACGAGAACGAAGATGATCAGCCGCCCCAGGCCAGCACATCCACTTCCGCCGGAGTCAAGAGGAAGGCGCCTGGATCTGAGGACGAGATGTCGGAGGGTGAGGGCGAAGATGGGGGCGAGGGAGAGGGAGATGAGAAGGCAGTAGGGAGTTTAGTTCTTGAGGGTGGTATGAAGCCTGCGGAGGAGCTGGACGCTGAGGAGGTGCAGCGTATGGAACTGGGTAAAGTGGAGGACGTGAGGAAGGTGGCCAAACTTGAAGGGAGCAAGCGCATGAACGACATTCTCAAGGTGAGATTTGCGCGGTGTACTTTTTCATGGCTGTATATTCATCCGTCATGTAGGAAATTGAGAAGTATCAAGCCAACCCGAGCCCTCCGGAGCAGATGGCGCTCCCTACCCATTCCAATCCAGAGTACAACCTCATTGTCCAAGCTAACAACCTATCCGTTGACGTAGACAACGAGATCATGGTTGTTCACAAGGTGCGCATACTGTGGTCCAAACGCGTATAGCGCACCTCACCGGAAGGCCTGCTTTAGTTCATCCGAGATCATTACGCACCCAAGTTTCCCGAACTTGAGCAACTGGTAGCCGACCCTCAGATGTACATCCGTTCAGTGCGTGCCCTAGGCAATTCGGAAGACCCTACCAAGGTCGATCTACAAGGCATCCTACCCCCGGCCATTATCATGAGTGTCCTCGTTACCGCCACTACGACGTCCGGCCAGCCCCTCTCGGAAGCCGAGTGGCAGACCGTCCAACGGGCATGCGATCTCGCGGACCGCCTGGAGGAGGCTAGGAAGAAGGTGCGTTTTAGCGGCGTATCGCTCTTGCACCTGTTTCTGACCGCAAGCAACAACAGATTTTCATGTACGTCAGCTCACGAATGAATGTCCTTGCTCCCAACCTATCCGCTATCGTCGGTACCACCACAGCTGCGAAACTGCTCGGTGTTGCGGGCGGTCTGTCTGGTATCGCCAAGATGCCTGCGTGTAACGTATATGTGCGTATTGCCCTGGACAGCGATCCTTAGTTCGTTTACTAACGGATACTTGCTATAGCTCCTTGGGGCACAGAAGAAGATTGCCGCCGGGTTCTCCTCCATTACTCAACGGAGACACACTGGCTTCGTCTTCCAGTCGGACCTCGTGCAGGGAACGCCACCTGAATACCGGATGAAGGTACAGCGCACGGTCGGCGCGAAGTGTACCTTGGCTGCACGTATGGACCTTGAGCGGCAACGCAGGGATGGTGAGTTACATTGTGAGCATGTCATGACTTGCCGCTCACAGGCATCCAACAGGGTCGTATGGTGGACAGTTGCGAGATAAAATTGAGAAGCACATCGACCGTCTTGCAGCACCACCGCCGAGCAAAATCGTCAAGGCCCTACCCATCCCAAATGATGGCCCCAAGAAGCGTCGTGGAGGCAAGCGGTAAGTTCCAGCTATTCCATTCTTCCTTCCCAGTCGCTCATGAGTACTCAGTGCGCGGAAAGCGAAGGAGGCATACGCCCAGACAGAATTGCGTAAGCTGCAGAACCGCATGGCCTTTGGCGAGGCGGAAGAAGAAGTGGGCGCGTTCGACCAGACGAAGGGTCTTGGAATGATTGGCACCGGCAAGGTGCGCGCAAACGTGGGCGAGGCGAAGAGCCGAGGTGCGTACACAGATCCTCGGGGCACCGACCTCCAGGACACTCTCTCCAACCCTTCTGATCTTCTCTCTCACCATGCTAACGTCGATCCTTTACGTACTCACAGCGAAATTGTCGAAGGCGAACAAGCTACGCGTGGCGGCACTTACGAAGGCCGCTCAGAGCGGCACGGCGACGTCAGGAACGGCGACGTCGCTGACTGTTACTCCTGTGCAAGGTACGCGTGCTCTGCCCGTTACGATTCGCTGCGACCTTCGGAGGTTTGTTGACATTCCTGTCACGTTCCGCAGGATTCGAGCTTACCAACCGTGCTGCTGCTGCGCAGCGGGTCAAGGAGGCGAACGAACGCTGGTTCGCAGGTGGCACCTTCTCGTTCGTGGGTCAGAAGGGCACTTCGACCCAGAAGTAACTCTATCCAGCACGACGATGTATTGCATGATGACATTTACGATGATATATATGCGATGGTACTACTACGTTAATGCATGCAAAATGGTACTAATACAAGAACAAGGGAGGAGGAAGAAAGCAAGAAAGATGAAGACGGCACATTTTACGCCGACGAGGGAGGGTGTGCAGTTGCGACCGTCTCGCCGGTGGCCGCGCTTTGCGAGACGTCAATGAAGCCGGACTTCTTGGGGTTGCCCACCTTCGTCCGCTTGGTCCTGTAGTCACGGATGGCGGATCGGATGGCATCCTCCGCGAGCACTGTCTTTAAGTCAGTCTCGACAGCTCGACATGAACAAGGAAAGGTGCACGCACTCGAACAGTGAAGCTTGACGGGAGGCAGGCATAGCTCCTTCGCGATCTCCGTGTTTTTGATCTTCTCCGCCTCCTCCAACGAGAGCCCCTTGACCCGCTCGGTCATATACGAGCTAGAAGCGATGGCACTCCCGCATCCAAACGTCTTGAACTTGACGTCTGAGATGATGCCGTTCTCATCCACACGAATCTGCAGCTTCATGACATCGCCGCACCTAACGACAAGAGACAGGGGTCAGCACGATGACGACAAATATGCGACCAGCATGCAAAACACGTACGCAGGAGCACCGACCAAGCCCGTGCCGACATCAACATCGTTCTTGGGGAGAGAACCGACCTGGAGAAGAGGAGGGATGGGCGCATAAGTTATCTGATAACTGGAAGAAAGAGTCCAGGCGGGGCGAGACATACGTTTCTGGGCTGTTCGTAATGGGAAATAACCTTCTCGTGATATGCGCGAGCAAGAAGTGGTCTTGCAGCAACGCAGCTCGCGCGGGGAGAAGCATTGGCGAGGGTCTTCGAGATTGACGAGCGCAACATGGCTGGTGGTGGTGGTGAGAGAGAGAGATGCTGACTCCGGCCGCGATTGCGTTCGGCCGTGGGTGGCTCCTCGTCAAGCGCCCTCCAATGGCCCCACGTGGCCCTACGTCAAGTCTGCTGAGGTAAGCCAGGTTTCCCAGTTTGGGTGCGTGGGGAGTGTGATTCTGGAGAGGACTGGCCACCAAACGCGTCGCACATGCGTCCTCTTTCCTGAGTACTGCTGCTACAGTCCTTGTCTCTGCTTTCTACCCCTCTTCTGCTCTGTTGTCCTCGACCACCTCACGACTGCAGCCATGGCCATTCCTCCCCCGTCGCGGCCTCCGTCGCCGCCGCCCTCCATGAGCAGGGTGAACAGCGGAACAGGCGTATTCTCTGTCCCCTTCGAGCGGTTCGTCCGCGACGAGATCTCTGACTGGGCGAGCGGGTTCACCCTCCTAGGTGCGTGTATGCCTTTCGATGGTACGGGTCGCGCATTTGACGCGTCGCCCCAGATACCATGGAAACCTACTTCGACTCCCATCTTGACTTGCTGCAGCGGCAGCTCGCAAAGACCAGCGACCGCCTCAAGTCGAAGGCAGGGGCCACCATCAACGATCTCAAGAAGGATGTCCTCAAGGACGCGAGCTTCAACAAGTTCGTGCCCGCGTCCAACATCCAACTGGAGCGCGACCTGCAGCGGTACAAGCTGAAGGTACGAACGTGCGCCGCTTGGCGGCCCAAGTCTGTCCCGTTTCGTTGACCGCCCGGCCTCTAGGTCTCCCAACGCCTCATCGCGATAACACAGACATGGCATACCGCGAAGGTCATCCGGACGCGCGAGAAAGTCACGTTCTTCATGGCCGTAGCGTCCCTCCTCTTGACGGCTCTTCTTTTCGGCATGGCTCCAGAGTGCGTTATCCCCTTACTCGTCCTGCGCTTGTCCTGCTGAGAAACCTCCGTAACAGATGGATACACGTTGTCTACACGGTCCAGGCAGCATACTACCTTCCTCTCCGGGTGTACATGTACAAGAAACGCGCTTGGCACTACTTCCTCTTTGATCTCTGCTACTATGCCAACGTCATCGACCTCATCTTCATCTGGGCTATGCCATCGAGTGCTGCACTCTTTGTCGCATGTTACTGCTTGTCCCTGGGCTCTCTGGCTAGTGCGGTGATAACCTGGAGGAATAGTCTCGTCTTCCACGATTGGGACAAGGTTACCTCCCTGTTCATCCACATCTATCCCCCTCTTGTCTTTTCCGTCATCCGGTACGTGACTTCGGAGTGTGTTTCGCCTGCCCCCCGCCTAGACTCAGTGTCTACTTAGACATTATTACCCTGACGCACCGACACGT
Organism: Lentinus tigrinus ALCF2SS1-7; assembly: GCF_003813185.1. NCBI lineage: Eukaryota > Fungi > Basidiomycota > Agaricomycetes > Polyporales > Polyporaceae > Lentinus > Lentinus tigrinus. The sequence goes on along the minus strand of NW_027137911.1, from coordinate 62,152 downwards.
TTCCCGGCGCTTCGTGACGTCCCGCACCTCCAGCCCTTCAAGGCATTGCTCTTGAGCGGCATCATCTGTGCGTGTTGCATCGCCTCGCTTTACTACCATGCAGTCGCTGACATCGAGACACAGACCTCATCTGGCAACTGTTGTACTGGAAGGTTTGTCCTCAGATGACGTATGGCTTCGCTACTGTCAAGCTGACTTGGCGCTACTAGTTCGTTCTGATCGATCGGCGGGCCAAGGTCCAATCGGGCCAGAGAATCACGTCCTTTACGTGGATGCTCAACGACAAGCGCGGCGTCATCGGTCGTACCCTGGCAAAGATACCGCCTCAGTACAGGGAGGTCTCCTTCATGGCTGGGCAGCTGGGTAAATTCATTTCTTGCGAAGTTGTCGCTTCGTTCTGATGGCGTCGGTGCAGTATATTCGATTGTTACGGAGTTGCCTGCGGTATTCCTTCTGTACGAAAGCGCTTTCTGGAGCTCCGCCTACATCTTGCTCCTTTTCGGGGTCTGCGCGTGGAATGGTGGTGGGTTCTACATTGAAGTCTTCGGCCGCAAGTGAGTATTCTCAATTGGTTTGATGTCGAATTCTGTTGACCAATCATGCAGGTTCGAGCGCGAGTTGGAGGCTCTGCGGAAGGAGCTGGCCGAAGTCAACGCACGTTCGGAACGTTCAAGTCCTACGCTTGGCCCACAGAGCGACGACGACATGTCAACGCTTGGTGGCTCCCCGAAGGCCCTTTCCCCAGTTGTTGATCCTGCAGACCCACAGGACCACATCCCTCCCCTCAACGGGAACGGCGATGCTCGGCAACACCTATAGATCTGCACTTGCGCTTAGAGGACTCTGATGACCCATCCATGCTGTATCACGAAGTGTAATGACTGTATTTTGATGATTTCCTCCCTTCTCTTCTTAGCCGGCGGTACTACTATTGCCACGGGCTTACATGTCTACATACTTGCTCCGCTATCCGCGTCGAAGTGGTTGCTCGACCCCTTGACTGCTTATACGTCCATATACAGATACCTTACGGATGGTGTTGTACTCTGCCATACCCCGCACGCTCATAATGACTGGTGGTTGCTATCGCGTCGGCTGGCTTCGACGACCTTTCCCATCGGGTCGGATGAATATACTATCGTGATCCTAATCTTCCTGGCTTGGGGACGGAGAGTCAGATTAATTCGCCACAGTACAAAAACTATCAATACGGTTATGGAAGCATTGTGCTGTACCCATCTCCGACTAGGGACCCAGAGCACAACTATGTATTGTTCAAGTCAAATCTGCACCAACGCGTGCCGGTCTTGTCAGCAAGCGCAATGCTTGTCTTGTGCAGCGCCAGCGCGACGGACGTCGCGACCCACACGTCGCTCTTGCGATACTGCCACCTGAGTCACCCCAATGTCATAATCAGCACAACGGCATGCAACCCCGACAACAGCGACGCCAACGTACTGGTTCACGGGCCAGGCAAAGTCTCCCAGGACGCGGAGTTCCGTGAGCACGGGGAACTTGTCCCTGTGCTTGGAGAGGAACTGGACAAACTCCACCCACGGCTCGAGCGGGTCGAGTATGCCTATTCCCCCGTCTGGGTCTCCAAGGACTATCCCAGTCCCGTATTGACGGCCAAGACCTGCCCGGGGCAGGGTGATGCGCTCGATGCACGGGTGAGGTTTTGACTTGGCCAGGAATGGGATGAGGGAGGGCTATTGTGGGACGTGCATACTATCAGCGATACAGTCATAGATAGAGGAGAACAGACATACCACCCAACCTGTGGTCTCGAGACGCAGCTCCGTGACGTTGGGGCAGTGGTCAAAGAGAGGCTGCTTGAAGTCTTCGTCGTAGGACTCCAGGTTGATGGTGAGCACGTCGAGCTTTGCCCCGTGCACCTTGAGGAAATCCAGTACGGTAACAGCAGCTTGGCTTGTGGGCTTGAAGCCGAACTCTCGTAGGTGCGGCAGGCTGATCGTAACGTTATGCCGATATCAGAACTATCCTGTCAATGACTACAGTCAACGTGATCCACGTACTTCATGTCACGAAACAACTTGGTCAGGTCAACCCCGGGTTCATATAAATGCAAGCATTCCAAGTGAGGTAAGTCGACGACCACTTCGCCAAGCCTCCCGGCACGTCCTCCAGCGAGAACGACACGCCGCAGATGTGGGAGTTTGAGGAACATTGACGGCGTGATCATGTCCGTCGGGGCGAGATGCTGCTTCCGCATGTCCGGTGATGCTATGCACTGCTCTAGCGACTCCAACGGCAGCAGAGAGCCCTCTTCAGCGTACTTGAGGAGACCTGGAAATACCTGTATGCCGCTGTTCACGCGGACAAGGTTAAGAAACGGAGCGGAGATGTGTTTGAAACGCGCATCGTGGTGGTCCATGTACCCAGGGTCCACGTGTAGTACGCGCACGAGTGATGCGAGATCGGGGTTCCTCTGGAGATGTAGAAGGAAGGGTTCCGTCTTCTCCCTGAAAAGAAAAGGATGCGAGTACAGATGCTCTCGCCCAATCCGCTGAGAACGGTCAGCTGCGGGGCGGCCCGTAGGACATGCCATGAACGTACGTGGAATCTCTTGCAGACGCGGAGGATCTGCAGTCTTGTGTTCAAAGCCACCCGTCGGTCTGCGTTGTTGGCCCAGACAGTCATCTCGTAGCTGTCGACAGCAGGGTCGTATCCGTCGTAATGTGTAGCGATCCAGATGATACGAGCCCATATCTTGTCCGGCAATTCCGGTAGCGACGTAGGCTCTGGAACGATGACGCTCATGTCTGGGAAATCAGCCAGTGGGACCATACTTCGATCGCAAGCAGATCAGCATGGGTCCGTGAGCCACAGACTAAACACGTACTTCTTGCCTTCTCCCAATATGAGTTTGTGCCGAACGCCGTGTAACGCGGCACCCCAGGTAGATAGACCTCGCAACAACCATGCCTTTCCGTTGCGGAACTGAAGCATCTTCAGCGCGGGCCGCTCCAAGATAGGTCGAAGTACCTCGTCCAGCCACTCCAAGGTGAACTCGTTAGAGTCTACCTTGATATCGCTGCTGACGTATTCGACCTGCGGCAGCTCGAGAAGGTACTCCAGCAGGTCGTTCGGAAGGGAGAAGCCGGGACTGATGTCGATTCGTCGCTGCGGCGAAATTGAAGAAAATTCTGATCAGCATCACAGAGCTGTAGGGCGACCAATGCAGGAAACATACCAACTTGGACCAACTTGGCACTGTGTGTGATATGGCAGTGGAGAGAGCATCCATACGCGCGACGGGCACGTCGTGTCTCATAGCGAGGCTTGCATCCAGAAGAAGTCTGGAGGGGTTGACCTGCTCCAGAGACCTGAGAAGACCTTTGAAGTTATCGTCGATAGATATGTCGAAGCAGAGGAACAGCTCTGTAAGCTGTGGGCCAGCCATCTTCATGATCTGTCCCAACTCGGGGGAGTACCCGCCATCGACACGCAGACGGCGAAGATAGCGGGACAGCTTCTCGCCTCTGTGGTACTTGCATATGGCTTCGCAGAAATCATGGACTTGCTCTTTTGTCCGGAGGATCGCGGCCTCATACAAGTAGGGCGCTCCCACGCGGTACCACTGCCACGAAGTTGCCAGAACGCGGTAAGGGTGCAGATGTGGAGTACCTGCGAACGTGTGCGGTGTGCGCCATGCTCGGAACGTCTCTTCAGGTATGGTCAATGCGCAGTCCAAGATCTGGTCCACGATCTCATTCGGGAGCAAGAGAGGTTGCAAAGTCATGCCCTGCGCATCATACGGACATACACAACAGACAACGGTTAGTTATATGAATACCTTTTTTGCACCGTGCACTGACCTGGTCATATCTTGTGGTTTTGTGTTGATGCTGATGGCGGGAGGAGGAAATTGCTTTATATCTGTCTAGCGCTCACGGTCTGGTCCTGGCCCGCCGAGGCGCGCGTAGCGACGACCGCGCGTGCGCATCAAGAAGTACAGAGACACAGCGTGACTAGAGTCAGTTAGAGCTCCTGACACTGTGGAGCTTGCAGCACTCCAGTATCATTCTAGGTTCACTGTTATGCTATTGCCGTAGGCGTCGAACTCCTCCCATTCTCGCCCGCTAGTCACCCAGCCTTCAAAAGGTCCGCCTGGACCTTTGAGCGCCAGCCTCGCTGCTGTGTAGTCGGAATCCATCTGCTTGCTTTCGTAGTACGTCGTCTCCCTTCACGGTCATACGTGTTGTTCGATCAGAGCCTCAAAACGAAGGAGAGGAAGAAACGTACGCGTGCGTAGATAACCCAGCCTTGGCAGCAGTATTCTTGAAGACGCAATACAAGCAGAGCTTCGACAGCAGAGGTCTATGGACGTCCGTTCAGGCACGCACAGCACGTCGAGAGTGTCGTCAGACCTACCTGAACTTCGGATTATGCCGGTGTTTAGGTGACACCCCGCGACGAATGCCGTTGATCAAGGCTTCGCTGGGTTTCGGAGAATCTGCGATGTAACAAAATGCTTTTCCGGAGCTGAGCTACCGCATAGAATGCACATCCACCTACTAAGCATGCTCACAATCGTTACATCCACTCATCGCACCTGTAAGCGCAACCTTTGAGTGCACGAAGACGGTCGATGTGAACTCGAACGAAGGCTCATTCAACCGGAAGGAGTCTGGGAGGCCTACACATCACTGCTATGGTCAGTATCACCCACAGTGTCACGTCACACGGACTGACCAGTAATTGAGCGTAGTCTGCCATAGAGCGCTCTCGTACAATCTTCGAGAACCACATCCTGCATGGGAGGTTCGACCTCTCCTATGACGAATCGGTCGATATAGATGGGCTGCAGGAGTCGGGACCCCAAGGCACCCTGAATTCCAAGGACGCTCCAAGAGGCAATCTTGTCGCTACAAGACATGGATAGAGTTGGTGGCGAGTCCGCGCGTCCCGGCTTCGTGCGCATGACGCCATAGAGGGAGTAGTTGTCACGACCTCTGGAGGCGGTGTTGGGCATAAGCTCAGGAAACCGGGAGGAGTCCTTTAGCGCAGCCATCTGCGGATCCTGGAACGATGCCAAGTAACGAGTGGAGGCGTCTCCGCCTGGCGGTCCCGATGGTGAGACGCAGCAAAGACGTATGAGAGGAGGCAAACGACATACAAGGAACAGTGGAGATGTACATGTTGAGAGTCGTTCCGAATATAAGAGCGAACTTTCCATCCTCTTGGCGGGATATCCACGGAGACGTGTATTCTGGGGTAGAACAGCATCGCGCGATCTCTTCCAGGAACCAGCGGACTGCGCCTCTGCGAGCAAGAACTTCTGCGTGACTGTCGTGCAACGCGTCCCCATGTTCTTGCAAACGAGAAGCCGGTAGGCATTTGGAACCCGTTCCGAGGGAGATGAGCTTCAGCTCCTCGGAGTTCTGCAGAACGAAGCCGGCCAAAATTGTAAACTGGCCATCGGGTGGCCGGAAGTTCAGTTTGGTGTACGCTGTAAGTACCAAGGAAGCTACAGCATCAGAGCAGGCGTCCTGCATGCATGTGCAGGGCGAGATTCGAGCACTGGCAGAAACGGAAGACAATGGCAGGGCGTCGGAGCAAAGTGACCAGGAACAAGTGACAGTGGGGCCGTGACCACGATGGCAGCGATGGTGTGACGCGTGACTGTAAGCGCATGATGATTCGATGAAGCTTGAGCATGACCACGACTCCGGGCCATGCCAGGCAGCCTAGGCACTGCCATACGGTTTCTGTTCCCGTCGAATCTCCACCCGCAGCTGCCCCATGCACGCTTGTGCCCCACTGCACCCAGCATGACGTCTGCCCCGCGGAATCGCATATAACACGCACCGATCGCAAGAACACTGAACAGCGTAAACTTCATATCCGCAACCATACACATACCCCGGGAACCACATCTGAAAGATACCAATACCACCATAATGGGACTGTTCGGATACCGCAACAACACCACATCTACTCCCCGCACGACCCGTCGCACCGGCCGCTTCAGCAGGCTGCGCTTCGGCAGGAAGGACCCAGACCGGGTCGCCGGAGGCTATAGTGCGTCCAACTTCTGCTTCTCTTCTGTGCACGAAGCACCGAGGTGTAGCTGACACGAACCCTGCACGACCACAGAGGCCGCACTCGCGAACCCTAACACGACCCGTTCGGGCAGGAAGCATGCCAAACACGAGCTGGAGATGATGGTGCGTAGCCTCACACGACCGTTCCTGTGGCCAGTGGCGGGCCGCTCTGGACTGGGTGACGCTGACATGCCTCTTGTGTTTGCAGGGACGCGGCAAGGAGGCTCATGTCTCCCTCATGACGAAGATCAAGCGCAGCTTGGGCATCCATAGCACCCCGCGCGGCGCGAGGACGACCACTCGCGAGCGCAGGACCCTGCACCACCGTGTGTAGGTCCTCGTCACCCCACGGAACTTGTGACAGCGGCGATACCACGATACTCCTATGCCCATGGGACGTGATAGGACACTTGAATGCCGGACTGGTATCCTATGTGATGCTTTAGTAATTTGTATCAATAGCGAATACCCAGCTACTTCCGTCGAGACATGCACGTTTCTTCTGTTCTCTCTAAAATGTCCGCGCGACATGTAGAAGTCATAACTTCAACTTGTCTCAAACAAACTCGACGTGAAGCGTGGTTTCATTGGCTATGATATGTTTACATGTGCCGTGGATGTGAGATATGATACAGTCGTGATGTGTCGTAAAGATGAAGGTGAAGGAATAAACAAACCAAAGCCGAACGTCACCCAGTATGCGACCGACCTGCGGGCATGCTTTCTATCAAGAGATTATCGAGCGTTCTGGGCAAAGTTCGGTATACGTAGAGGAGAGCGATGAGAGCAGGCGATAGGGATAGGGAACATCAATAGCATAGAGCAGGGGAGAGGGGGAAGGGACAGGGTCTACGCCAGCCCTTCAGCTGGTGGAGAGGACAGGCTGCCAAGTGCCCGGCGAGATCTCCTCCAGGTGGTAGAGGATCACACGGTCCCACGAGACGGGGATCATGTTTGCCTGTGCAGACAGATGAAGATGCGCGTGAGTGGCGTTGTTCGAGAGCACGGGACAGCCCTGCAGCTGGGGTGGAGTGCGCGAAAGGCGTGCTTACCTGCAGGAAGTGCACGCATGCCCGTGAGATTCTCCGTGCAAGGGTCTGCAGCTCGACACGGCCATCGTAGCTGTCGGCCGGCAGCTCGTACGTCATCGAGTTGTAGCCCGTCCACTGAACATTATTATCTCGTGAGCAACTCGCTGGTTTTGCACAAAATGAAGCAGACACGTACCCTGACTTTGAGTATGATGCGGCCACGACTATCTGCGTTCAAATCGTAGAGACTGTACTCGTCGTTGCTGCTCAGGTGCGCGTCCGACATAGCCTCCCCGAGGGTGATTCCGCTGCGGAAACCACCCTTTCGCTTGAACTTGATAACTGTTGCGCTGGTTCGACGGTAATCACCGAATGCGGGCCTGCCCATGCGCGAGAGCGAGCGTGACATCGACCGGGACATCGACCGGGACATGGAGTTGCGGCGGTGGCGAGTGTAACCACCCGAGTGGTAGGGATCTCTGATGTCGAAGTCGTCATATGCTGCGCACGCCGGTCAGGGCGAGCTGCTTTGAAGTAGGGAGATGTCGTACCTCTGCCATACTGGCTAACAGAGCGCTGAGGAGTGTATGCGGGGTATACGCCCGCGGCATACCCAGGCTGTTTTCATGTCAATATCCGGCGGAAAAGACGGAGCCGACTGACTGTACTCACATCCGAGTAAACGGCGCCGCCATATGCAGGATCTTGGTACCCGAACTCTGTCGGGTGGACTCCATAAACGGGTCCATGGGACAGCGAGTGCTGGAGGGGGTAGCCGAACTGGTTGTTGTAACCGGTGTCGTACGTAGTGTACGCCATAGCTTAATGCTTGAAGGGAGAGTTCAGAGGCAGTGTGAGAGTAACAGGCGGGGGCTTGCGCAGGAGGGTGTGGAGGTAAATGTCGAGGGTCTTATAGGAATGGGCCACAGCGACGTGCCCGCCATGCTGCAGAGGGGGATCCACAGTCCGCAGGCGCCCTGCCTCGAGGCTGCGATGGAGGAAGAATGCAAGGACAAACGAGCATCGCAGATTGCTCGCTCGCCAGGCCGCTGATGGATACGCACGCACAGAACCTGCGCTGGCGCCCATGCAGATACACAGAGATGGCCGAAAACGCACAGAATCGTGTTCGCAGGTGAATATTCGCGCACCCTACGCCCAATGAGCGATGCGGATTGACGCGTTACCTGCGCTTGCTCAGCAAGCCTAGCTGGTAGGGGATCGTTTCTACCTGTGGAATATCACGCTGGTCAGGCGAGAAGCTGGGGAAGGCGAACGTACTGCGTGAATAGCCGAGATTGGAGAAGGCGCGAATCAGTGGGCCTTCGGAGATGAAGAAGTCGCCCGAAGGTCAGTTGGCACGACGCCTGCTGGCAAACACGCCCACTGGATCCGCTCGTACCCACGTCACAGGCATACCTCTCATCCGTGCCATTGTGGGCCACAACCGACCTGGTTCCGCCGACAGACAACAAGTTGCAGTTCCGGGGCAATCCATTTGATGTGTGGCCCGAGGACAATGTAGAGCGAGAATAGCAGGAGGCGGCCTCTCACGCAAGAGCCTTCTGAGTGCTATACTCGGATGTAGTAGCTGCGAACAAAGGAAGATTTAGCGTTGGACCAGGAGAGGAGGAAGGGTCGGTGTTTGCCGAGGTGCGCTGGGATCGAAGCTGTGCCGTCGACCACACCGCGGCCCTGTCACTCAAGCCAACCTTCGAACCTTCTTACTGTCACCACTGGCACTACGGCTGGAACCACCCTCTTCACCGAAGCGCATAAATAGGACGCGCGACCAGGTACACGTAAAAGCGAGGGCTTCGTGAACCTACCCCGGCAGACGGCCCCCACCCTCCTATGTAGGTTAACCTTCCGCCAACTATGCAACCAAGCATGCTTCCCTCAACGGACCTGCCCCGAGTGTGACCACAACCCACTTCAAATCGCTGCTTGATTTGTTCTGAGCCGGTAAAGTCTCATGAATATGATCGGGCTGTGGTCTTGCCTCGCGCGAGTTGCGAGGCAATCGCAGGACGACGATGACCACCCATGCAGAGCTCTCCTCCTGCCACACCGGCCGCCCTGGTCTCCATACGCGGATCATCGCGCCCATCCGTGCTCTACCGGAACATAGCAATGCATATGAGAGTCTTCCAATCGCACACGTTCGTTGCAAAGCTGCGGCAGGCATTCCAACCGCAAGACCGTACTGGATCTCCCCACCTGCGCTCGAGCCGTGCAATTCGCATGGGTTTCTCACCTCCAGAGGGGTTGGGCAATCGATACTTCACTTCGCAGATCCCAGCTCCATTGCTTGAGGGCGAGTGAATCCTGTTGGTGCTCGTATGCCCAGTATGCTTGTTTACATGAAGTACGGCATTGTTCCGTTGCACTGTGACATTACAAGACCATGAGTCTGACTACTGGCGACGCTATACGTGTTTTAAATGTGGGGTAGGACTAGACGCGTCGTGGACAAGAAACACGTTCTACAATACTAGTATATACGAATGTGCCGCTGCGACACGCGGTTTTTCTCCAAGCATCTCTCCGACAACTGGGGACTGAAACCAACCATCTCCCTGCCTCTGCGAACGCAAGATAAAGTACAGAGAGGCAAGCGACGCGATGCTCAAGACGTGCGCCGCGTGAGGCAGCGCTTCAGGGAACGCAGTCGCGCCATGGCCTTGGCGATGAACGCGTCAAGACGACGAGTGAAACGGCGGGACTACAGCGGGGAACGGGTGTTGGTGTCCGTTGCGCGATGAATCGTGAGCTCACGCACCTGAGCCCACAAGCCCGTTCGAAACGTCTGGTTGTAGCCGAAGCGCTTGATGTCGCAGTCCTCCACCTGCCCTGTAAACACGAGCTCTGGGATGCGTGCATCGGGTGGAGAGGATGGGAGCTTCCGTAAGTGCTCTAGAGCGGGGAGCGAGTCGATGCTGGAGACTTCCGAGTCGGAAGTGAAGGTGAATGCGCGTTCGTCCTCAGCAGCTTCAGGAGACAAGCGAAGACGCTTCATAACGGGTCGGAATGGATGGCAAGGTGGTAATAGGATATACGCACTGAGTAGACGCGGTTCTGTGACGGGAAGAAGTAATAAACGTCGTATTCCTCCTCTTCGTCATCATCGTACTCGGTCGTGAAGATGCGGCGGCGCGGACGGACGAACTCGTGCATGTGGGGGTGTTCAGACGGCATGGAGGCGAGGTGTGAAGAGATGGGCGGGGAAAGCGGGAGCACGGCCGTCGGGAGCCATCGCGAGCGAATTTATGAGGGGGACGAGACGGAGACGTTGTCGTAAAAGTCGTACCTCGGCAGAAACAGCGCCAGCTTCTTGGGGTCAGAACCCCCAGGGTCGCGCACCCCCGCCCCTTCCGAACAACCACCCAAACTGTAAACGGCGACTGACTCTTCCTCGCCTGTCCACGCGCCCACTCTTCCGGCCAATCCTGGTGCGCTACCGGCGGAGATGTTACGGTTTTGCTGACTGCCTGGAGCGGAAGATGGAAGACTGGATGGCGGGGAATTGCGCGTTCCCAGGCCTCGGCGAACCAACTGTTGGCTCAGGCTCCAGATTACCTTAACGGCATGGCAGGACTACCCAGGAAGCGAGGACGACGGCGACATCCAGGAGGGAAGAGTCGGTGAGCACGCGGAGAAGACCCCAGATTGTTGGCCGCTGCCGTAGCCGTCGTGTCCTTCAGCCACCCCTCCGCGACCGATCGTGATTGACAATGAGGCGACCTGTCCCTCGTCCTCTCCAGCCACAATCCCGGACCTCATCCCGCAGGCCTTTCGCTGGCTGGCAATCCTCCCTCATCCCACCATTGCCCTCAGGCCCCTCCGGGATGCAGCACGCAGCCCAGCCACAGCGTACACGCGTCTCCGCCAGGAATAGTGCCGCGTCCGAATCGAGTCCATGCTGCGGCACCGAGCACCGGGAAGTCACGGTCACGTGCAATGAGTCACGCTACGCTGAGTGCGCGTCAGAAACCATCGGGATATGGGCAACGAGTTCTATCCAGAACCACCACCCGTACCTCTTTGGCTGTGCAATGAGCTCACGCACATTGTGAACGCTACTCCCGTGTGATACTCAATGCGCATGAACGTGCCCTTCCAAGAAGCCGCGAAGATGCTATAACGTACCGCGTGCCCAGAAGTCAACACAAGATCACCAACCGAGATGGTCGGAAGACTTTGTCCAGCGTATCAACAGTCAAAGGACGCCAAAGCCAGCCAGAAGCACCGTAGAGAGTCTTGAATCCATGGGGGCACCATCGCCATCGTCCTTGGAAGAAATGACCGCCACTGAGAGTTCCCCGACCTGTGCGAATCAAGGCTGCAGTGCATACTACGTTGAACAACGTACCAAGAAACCTATGCCCGACTACAGTGCCCGCACGCAAACATTCATGCCAAAAATCAAAATTTTCTACCCGGTACGACGGTTGATACGTCGTCAGGAGCTCCATCATATGGTGAGCACGACCCGGTGTACGTCGACCGACGTACTGTCTTCTCGTCGCCGAGAGAGGCGAGGGGACAGTATGGACAGTGAACGTTCGGCGAGGGGAGAGAATGAGCAGCGAACGTTCGGCGATTGATAGAAGCGCAGCCGGGAACGCGACGACGGACCGCTGCTGAGGTGGCCTTGGTTGCGCTGTCTGAAAGGGGACATTCCAACCATCCGGCGGTTTGCAGCGAGGGCCGAGAATAGTGCGCTACTACAGCAGCGAACGGCGACAGCGATCGAGAGGATGATTGAGGACGTCGTCGACGAAACGGCGACGAAGACACGACATCGGCGAAGTTCCCGGCAGCTTGCCGCTGGGGGCGTGCCACCCACTCTTGGTCTCGATCAACCCACGCTCGATCGCGGCTCGGGTACCCCACCTCTGCCCTCATTCTGACCTCCAAAGTTCTTCCTCCCCTTCTCTCCTGCTCGTTCATATTTTCTCTGAATTTTCTTTGCGCCTACAGCTTTTTTCTCATAGCAACCACGTTCAAGTTGCGCTGACCAGCGCGGCCAGGCTCCAGCACACCTGGCGCTGCACGTGCAGCAACCGTCTTCTCTTCCCTGTCCGCCGTCCCGCTCGAAGACATCGAATGCTTCCTACCTGTCAGACACCGGCAGCCCCCTCATAGCCTACGCCCAAATCTGTCACTGTGGACCTTTGTGCAACACACATATCCTGTGCACCACCATGCTTATTCCGGAACACCGCGCAAGAACCACCGCAAGCCACCCGTGGTTATCCTATACACCACATTGCATCCGAACCCGCAGGACGAGGCCGTTATGCCTAGACGGCACCTCCACTCTCCTTCGTCCGCCCAGCACCAGCGGTAGTCTATACCGGAGCATCGAGTGAGGTCTGCCCTCGGTTCACCAGTTCGCTCTCGGCCGGCAGTACTGCATAGCGGCAGGCTTGCGAATCAGGTCCGTCTGCCAACATGTTTTTTTTCCTACCGATTCCAGCGCAACGCATTCCGACCACCCTCATTCCGGTGTGCGTAGCCGGTGGCCCCTCCTCGTCCGCGTCCCTGCCGCGCAGGATCAGTTTGATATGCCGTCCCCATCCACGGCACTTGGATCGAACATCTTTGAGGTTCGTGGTCTTGGGGATGCGGCCGACATGGTATACCTCACTCGCGTGCTATTGCTTTGCGGCTGCCGCCGGCGACAAAGACAAAGCCTCTTTCTCCATCCGCATGTGGGCGACCTATTGCGCTACAGGGTACCATAGGACAGCCTGCAGCCATACCCTCCAGTCAGCCACGGCAACGGTCCAAGCGTTTCCGCCCTCGTCAACAAAGTTGCAACGCATCCGGAAAGCACCGGACACCTAAGGAAAAGTGAGGTCTTCCCGAACGGCAGCGCATCGTTCGCTCTGACGGTATGACAGATTTTCGTGCTGGTCGCCGGCAAGAGACGTTCATTCGCCCTTTCCTCCCCGGTTAGGGTCCCCACACCAATGCAGGATCGCGGCCTCCCTTCAAGCGCACCGTCAGTGGGTGCGGGTCTTGTCTTGTCTCGTCGCATCACAGTGGTCCTTGGCTCGGCTGCTCCACAACCGAGATCGATAGAATGCAGGAGCTTGCACGTGTCGATTTTTTCGATGACCTGTCGACATTCCAGCCATGGTAAGTCCCTTGAACCCCTTTCTGGTACCGCTCGTTAATCTTGAGGTGAAGGTTCGACGAGAGTCGCTTGCAGAGCAAGCTCATGTCGGAGCAACCTCTGCCAGAGGTCTCTTTCTCTTAGGCTCGCCATTCCGGCACCCGTAGGCAGGAAGACCAGGGCTACTGGACTGTTCGGTGGGCTCAGTTGCCATGAACTGCCTATATTGGTAGCGCGAGGCTCAGGGGTCGGGGTATGTTCATGCCTTGTTATGAGCCACTGTCGTCAGTGGTTGTCCGTTAAGACTATACACTCCGCGCGTAGCTTTCATCAAGTGGGGCCAGAGTACTTGCGACGACCAAGAACTTCCGAGGTGCGCAATCGCTCGTCGAATGTTGGGTGCCCGATACGGCAGCAATATAATGGAATTGCGTCATGACGGGGGCTCTATGCGCATTTTGGTATCGGCGCGTCTCTCGGTGACGATCATAGCGGACAAATGTATGCTACATCCTGGTAGTGGTATACATGAACGAATTGCAACAATTATTATGGCAGCGACGACCTGTAATATGGCTAGCATGGGGTCATCCGGTCGTACGGTCATCACGGTCGTAACATCGGTGTGCGCGTCGCGGTCAAGCCTGAGCACCTCCTGCGCCGGCGGCACCGGTGTTGGTCTTGGCTGCGGTGTCGGTGTCGTCGCCACCAACGATGCTCGCGCGGTCGCCGGAACTGAAGGTCGAACGAGTCCCGGCAACTGCGGCTTCGCGTGCGTGGATGTCGGAGAGCTTCGTCTCTCTCACTTGCTGTAAATCCGAGATGTCATGAGCATGACCGAGGCGTAGGAGGCCCATTGGTGCAGTGCACTCACGTCGTTGTGCTCTTTGCGCTGGCGGAGGGACTCGAGGTGCAGCTTCCTCTGCTCAAGGTCCTGCGCGAGGCGATCTTGGTGCTGGTTCTTGATCTGGGGGCGGGATGATGAGAGTCGACGTGAGAGATCGGCGGGCGTCGGGGGGAAGCTCACCTGGACGGTCTTCTCCGCGGTCTGCTCGTTCGCGATGGCCGCCTCGTGTTTGTGGGCGGCGTTGTTGAGGGCCTTCGCAGCCTTGTGCTCATTGGCGACGGCCTTGTCGAGGGCGTGGGCTGCCTTCTCTGCAGACTGGAATTTGCCGAGTGCGGGATGGCGGTCAGCGTGGGTCGAGGAATAAATGGGACGGGCACCGGAGGGAGCAGGGAGCGGTCGGCAAACAGACCTTGATGCTCTTGCTGTGGGTCTTGTCGGCCTGGGAGAGGTCGCTGATTGCATGGTCGAGGTTCTTCTGGTCTGCGCGGGCCTCTTTGGCGACGGTTTTCTCGACCTCGCGAACCTCTGGGTTCTCAGAGAATGTTTCGGACTTTCCGAAGAGCGGCATGGGTAGGGTGGGGGTAGAGGTGGCAGTGGATGCGGCCGGAGGTGTGCTATAGCTATGCGCAGGGGCGAGCTCACGCTATATAGCTTGGCCTAGAGAAGGAGAACGTCATGGTGGCTGCTTTGAGGACGAGTCCAAATTGGGACGCGTCGTGGGTTCGTGATGATGTCACTGATGGGGGCAGCGGGAGCGGGGGAGGGCGGGCACCGGCGTAAAATTGAGACAGAAATGGGGAGAAGAGGCCGGGCGACGGCGGCCTGGCCGGGGAGAGGGGCACCCCAATAATTATATTGTCGCGCGTCAGGCTGCTACTGACGGATTAGGCGGGCAGCGACTCGGACGCAGGGAAGAGGTTTATAGTCTCTGCGCAGTGGCTCTTCTCTCCACCCCGTCAGCATCACCGCCCGCACGCACCGCAGATTCCCGCCCCGTCAATCCTTACCGCTCCGCTCGTCCGTCGCGCTCTCTCTTCACATGCCCTCCTCCTCCTCCTCCTCCCACCACCCCCCGGACGACTCCCGCCCATACCGCTTCCACCGTCCCCCAGACCTCGACCAGGAGCTCTTTGGCCCTCACGAGATCGAAGCCGGCATCCCTTCTCCTCCGTATAGGCGTATCCCCTCCACCTCTCACGTGCTCCTCGACAGTTATCCCGAACAGTCTCCTGCTTACCGCTCCCGCTCAAACGTTGATCTCTCCTCTGGCGACATGGCCGACGACACCCGTCTCGACGAGAAGCGTCCTGACCACGGCTCCAAGGGCAAGCACGTCGTCCATTACCCGGAGGAGCTCCCAGAACCCCCCACTGCCCCACGCTTCGAGCCCGAGTTCAGGCCCGCCTCGCGCGCCTCATCCATCGCCACCGACGACGATGAGGAGGATGACGACTACGACTGGAGTGGCGAAGAGGACCTTGTTGACGAGGAGGCCAAGTTCGAGCATGCCATGGGTGTTAAGAAGAAAGAGCGCAAGTTCGGCTGTATCAAGTGCGCAGTCATTCATCTCTTTGGAGTATCAGAGCGCGTCTTCACACTAACCTCTCCCTCCCGCCGGCTTTGCTCAGACTCATCAAGCTTCTCTTCTCCACCCTCATCGGCTCGACCATTCTCTCCGGCCTCATCATTACCCCAGCGCTCATCGTCCATTTCTATTGGTACAAGCCAAATCCCACAGACGACCGCAAGTATGTCAAGGACAACGTCGAGGCTTGGCTCTTCTGGGCCGCCGTAAACGTCTCTATCTCTTGGGGTCTTGCCCTCATCGTCGACATCGTTCCTGGCGTCATCCGTTTCGTCATCGGTCTTGTCTGGGGTCATGTCAGTGAACTCATCAAGACCCGCCTCGAGATGTATACCAGCGTGAAAGAGCCGATCAAACCCGTCCTCTACGCTGCGAGCGGTTGGGTCAGTTGGGTCATCATCTTCGTCCACATCTACAAGCTCTACAACATGGATGACGAGGACAGCAGCCGGGCTAGCTACACTCCTCGCGTACGTAGCATATACCCCCTCAACGCGCCTCTCCCTCCTGATGTCTTGGCAGTTATACGAAGTCATCGAGTTTCTCTTCTTCTTCTCCTTGGTTATATCCGCGCAGAAGATGCTCTCCCACTTTGTCGGTATGTCAACGCCGCAGTGTCTTCATCGCGCAGAACGCACGAATCTGACGAGACACAGCATTCTCCTTCCACCGTACCGCATACAGGGAACGTCTGCAAGAAGTACAGGGTGCTCTAAGGGTGATTGAGAAGCTGCGCACGTACCGTCCAAAGCGTCGTCATGGTCAGAAGTCGTCTTTCGGTCGGTCGACGCCAGTATTCTCCGCCTTGCTTACACCTGCACACGAGAAGGAGCACTTCCTTGGTGGTCGCTCGCGGCCAGATAGCCCTGGCGGCTCCCGCGCAGGAACCCCGGAATTGGGTGGCACTGACAGCGATGAGGACCGCGACGCGACACTTGTGGGGAAGAAGAAGAAGGGCAAGGCTCGGCGCAGCTGGCTCGCACATGAAGACAAGCCGGACCTTAGGGTGAACACGGCTGATCAGCACCGGTATCCACCCTCGCCCCTCGCAGGCAGCCCCGCCAACGGCAGTTCCCCAGCAGGCAACTCTCGCCGGCGGAGCTCCGAGTCGGATGACCCTGCGGTCGTCGTCCAGGCGGCGACTCAGGCAGCCAAGGCGCTAAAGACGGCCATGCTGCACGACGCGCGCAACTTACAGGGCAAGGACGACGAGCTCAATGGCCTCGTGTGGAACGTTTCTTCCTCTCATGAGGCGAAGCGACTCGCGCGGTCCATCTGGCAGGCTTTCAGGGAGCCCGGGCGGACGTACCTTATCCCGCGTGACTTCTACCCCGCGTTTCCCACTCACCAGGAGGCCGAGGCTGCGTTCAAGGTGTTCGATAAGGACAACAACGGGGACATCTCGCGCGCAGAGATCAAGACGACACTGCTCAAGGTGTACAAGGAGCGCCGCTTCCTGTCGCGCAGTATGCGCGATGTTGGTCAGGCGTTGACGACGCTCGATAACATGCTGCTACTCGTTGCGCTCATCATCTTGTTCTTCATCTCGCTGAGCGTGTTCGGTGTCAACATCGAGAGCTCGCTCACGAGTTTGTACACAATTGGAATCGGCGCGAGTTTCATCTTCAAGAACTCGGCGAGCAATGCGTTCGACGCGATCATGTTCCTCTTCGTTACCCAGTATGTTTTTTGCGTGCATATATGCGGTGTCTAGTTGCTGATGGCTTATCGTCTAGCCCCTTCGACACTGGGGATCGGTGCTTCATCGATGACGAGAACCTTGTCGTCAAGAAGATGGGCCTCTTCGCTACGATCTTCACGCGCGCCGACGGTTCGATGACGTATTACTTCAACAGCATGCTGTTCAACAAGTTCATGTGAGTCGTCTCCTCGCCTCCAGCGCGTATCGTCTCTTGACCTTTGATGTCCCAAAGCACGAACGCTCGGCGCAGCGACAAGACTGCGGAAAACTTGACAATGCAGGTCGCATGGCGGACACCCATCGAGAAGCTCGACCAGCTCGAAAAGTGCATGAACAACTGGCTGCAGACGGAGGAGAACCGATGGTTCCAGCCGAGCACGTCCGTCACGCTCCAGCACATCGACTACCAGCGCTACCTCGAGATCACGATCGGTATCCCGTACAACAGCAACTGGCAGGACTGGAACCTCCGTCTCGTCCGCAAGACGGCCTTCCACGCCGCGGTCAACTACTACTGCCGCCAGCTCGGCATCATCGCGTACAACTCGGCCATTCCGCTCGCGTACGCGAACCCGGACACGCTCGAGGTCGCGCCCACGCCTCTGGATGAGGACGTCGATGTGCCCGAGTCGCCGGCCCCGGTGCCGGCGGACAAGAAGGAGAAGAACAGCTTGCTGGGCTTCCAGCCCCCGCCGGAGGACGGGATCCCGAGCGGGATGCGCCGGCGCAAGGCGAAGAGCAAGAAGGCGATGTTCCGCACCTTTGGCGGGGCGGACGGCTTCTAGTTGCGTTCTTGACCTGGTGTCGTTGCGCCTGCTCGATCAAAATGTTTATTGTGTGTGCATATCGTATCGCTCTGACAGTACTGACATAGTTGCTGTGGTCGTGGATGTGTTCCATGGACATCGTGCATGGACATGCTGTTTCTTTCTTTTGCTTGCTTGCAATGTTTGTTTCATCTTGCGTGTGTAGATAGCGTTGGGTGGTCTTGGTTATATATGGATGGGTGGTAGTGTTGCTTGTTTGTTTCCTCGTAGAAGCTGTTCATGGCTGTTTTTTTCCCTCCCTTTTCACTGTCTGGTTACGCTCGATTACACGATTTAGCTCATCCTTGATGACCGAGTACGCCTTCCTCCATCCTCATCACGCATCATCTACTCATGACCACATCTCTGGTCTATCCCCACACTAGCATCGCATACATATGTCCATACCAATTGCCATCACCATATCATAGCACTCTCGTGTACATGACTTCGGACAGTAGACACTGACGACGTCGTGCAGCATTCTCTCATACATACATGACATCTCGAGATCCCTGTTCTCGTATAAATACTCCTACATAGTCGATGCTGGCGATCTTCTGTGAATGCTTCCTCCTAGACGTTTGCGCCCTGACCCTCGCGCGCATGTCCCATCCTTCCCGCAACGACGCAGTAAGGTTCATGCGGCGGGCGTGATCACGAACCACTTGTGGAAGACAAGCTCGGGATCGTATTTCTTCTTGAGCTCTTGCAGCCGCTTGTAGTTGCTCCCGAAGTTCGCCTCAGCCTTGCTCGCTGGGACCGAACCACCCGTAGGGAGTGCCTCGCTGTCCGGACCTGTATCGATGTTGTTCAGCATCGAGGACCAGGGCACTAGCAAGAGCGTGACGCACTGTAATTCCCGTACCCAATCTCCTCGCCCTTCTTCCCGGTGATCATGCCCGTCAGCTCGTGCGCCGCGTCCCGCGAATACTTGAACGCCGCGTCGCTCTCCTCCTTCGCATACACCGCGCACAGCACGTTCGACGCGAGCCCGCGGCGGTACGCGGTCGCGGCGTCGGGGACCGCGTTGACCTTCCCGAGCGGGAAGTACTCAAAGAGGAGGCCGAAGGTGTACGCCTCGGGCGCGGAGAGCTCGACGACGCGCGCGAAGACGCGGGGGAGGAGCGCGCGTGGGAAGGGCTCGGGCGCGAAGCAGCCTTTCATGTAGACGTTCTGGCCCGGGCCGGCGATGTGGTTCTGGAGGGTGTTGAGGACCTCGTAGGGCTGCTCTTTGGACATGTCGGCGACTGGCTCTGTTGTTCGCAGTGAATGGGAAGTGCAATAGCGCGGAAGGGAAATGGCGTACTGAGGTCGAAGAAGTCTTTGTAGTTCGCCCGGCCCTCCTCCTCGGAGCCGTTGTAGAAGATAAATAGTGCGATGCACGGCTGCAGAGTTCTTCGGCGTCTTGTGCGTGCATGACCTCAGGGAAAGGCATTGGGCGACTTACCTGATGGCCTGGTCCGCGGGTGAATACTTGGATCATACCCTCCTTCTCGGAGGGGCCGTTGTTCCACCACTTCTGAGTGACGTCGAGAAGCGCTTCCAGGGTATCAGGGGAGTAGATAACGGTCCCGCAGTACACAGTGCGGCGCTGCGGGTATAGCTTCAGGACGAACTCGGTGACGACGCCGAAGTTCGAGCCTGCACCCCGGATGCCCCAGAACAAGTCGGAATTCTCCGACTCATTTGCTGTAAGGATCCTCCCATCTGCTGTGACTACAGTCGCCTGTGCAAAGAGAACAACGAGATGAATATTCGGCTTGGGACTGACGTACTACCAGGTGGACGAGGGCACACCTGTACGAGGTTGTCGATGGCCAGGCCGTATGCGCCGCTCAGCCATCCATAACCACCTCCGAGGATAAGGCTACCGCTCATGAGCGCATGCCGAGGCAGTATCGGGTGTGCACTCACCCGCCAACACCGGTCTGCAAGAATGCATCAGTGTTGTATCAGCAGTAGTAACTCATAACGAGACCGATACTCACATGGTTCACTGTACCGCCAACTGTTGCAAGACCATGCTCGATAGCAGTCTTATCGACAGTTTCCCAGATCGCCCCTCCGCCGACATACCCAAGCCTCTTTTCAGCATCGACGGTGACGCCGTTAAGGTATCTGGATAAGTCGATCACGATGCCGCCTTCACTAGAGGATGCCCCGGATGCGTTGTGTCCTCCGCCTTTGATTGCTATGGGCAGGTTTGCCTGCTTGGCATAGGTCACCGCCCGTGAGACGTCCTCGGCATCCTTGACGAAGGCGACAACAGCGGCCTTGCGGGCCGCGTTCCTGGCCCAACGGGCGATCGCGGTTTCGTATCCTGCATCGCCTGGGGTCAGTAAATCACCTTTGAAGGCAGCCTTGAACGTGTCGAAGCTAGACATGGAGGCTGTTTTGGAGCGGTCGTCTGCTGTATCGATGACCTGTGTGCGTTCCCGCGACCTATATAAGCCCGTCGGGTGGGGGTTCGGGCTCTTGAAGGCTGAGAGAGCATGCTGAGTTGTACATGTCGCCGCGTGAAACCCGGCGTGTATTCCAAGTTGCCAGAAATGGTGCATGGCATGTGAGCCACCAATATCCTTTCACGGGATCCCGACCGCGCACTGCTTCGCGACTGTAAGTATAGCAGCTGTCGTCGTCGTCGGTATGTCGTGAAACCCTTCAGACTTCGGAACGCGTCTCATTTGAGGACAGCATATCACGACGGCAAGGTGAGATGCTTGACTGGATTATCGCAATTTCAACGCGCCACTTCCCTTTTATGCTCTGAGAGCCATCAAGCGTCTCAACTTTCAAATCACGCCCGTACCAGTATGACATCGGCCTCGATACGATGTTGGGTGCGTGCTACGGACGGTCCGAATTGCATGGAGAGGAGGGGGCACTTCTATTGTGCCATCGATGTATGACATTCAGAGGAATGTGACTTTGTGGTGATTCTTGATACTAGAGTGATGATGATAGCCTTCTGCTTTCCCCGAACTCGACCCGCAAACGCTACGGCGTCTTCATGCGGCAGCAGGTGTGATGACGAACCACTTGTTGAAGACGAGCTCGGGGTCGTATTTCTTCTTGATCTCCTGCAGCCTCTTGTAGTTGCTTCCGAAGTTTGCCTCGGCCCCGCTTGCACGAACAGTACCGTCCGTCGAGAGCGCATCACTATCCGGACCTATAGGCATGCCTTAAGTTAGTACAATTGGCCCAATAACCACCAAAATTGCGACGCACTATAGTTCCCGTAGCCAACGTTGTTCGTGTCCTTCCCGGCAATCATGCCCGTCAACTCGTGCGCCACGTCCCTGGAGTATTTGAATGCTTCCTCGCTGTCCTCCTTTGCGAATACAAGGCACAGCACGTTCGATGAGAGCCCGCGGGGATACGCGGTCGCATTGTCCGGGACGGCGTTGGCTTGCGCAAGCGGGAAGTACTCGAGCAGAAGAGCGATATTGTGCGTGCCAGCCGCAGAGAGCTCGACGACACGCTGGAAGGCGTGCGGAAGGATCGCGCGGGGGTAGGTCTCGGGCGCGAAGCAGCCCTTCATGTACACGTTCTGGCCTGGGTAGGCGACATCATTCTGTAGCGAGTTGACGACTTCATAGGGCTGCTCCTTCGCCATGTCGGCGACGGGGTCTGTCACACAGTGTGGAGGGTGAGTTGCAGCAAGAAGAAAAGAGCAGAGATGGACGTACTGAGGTCGAGGAAGGCCTTAAAGTTCGCTCGCCCCTCCTCTTCGGAACCATTGTAGAAGAGGAATAGTACAATGCATGGCTGCAAGCCATATATGAGTGAATGTTCCGTGTACAGAGTTATATATGCGTAGCAGCCTCGGCTCACCTGACCGTTTGGTCCACGAGCAAACACTTGAATCATACCCTCTTTCTCCGATGAGCCCCTCTTCCGCCACTCTTGTGTCGCATCGAGAAGGGCTGCAAGCTTGTCGGGGGAATATATGACCTTGCCGCAGTACACAGTGCGGCGCTGCGGGTGCAGTTTGAGGACAAACTCGGTGATGACACCGAAGTTGGACCCTGCGCCACGGATGCCCCAGAAGAGGTCGGGGTGTTCCGACTCGCTAGCCGTGAGGATGCTACCATCGGCGATGACTACAGTGGCCTGCAGCAAGGGAAGTTGTCAACGTGAGAATTGTGTCGCAGCAAGATTTGTGCGAAGCCGGAACTGACTTGTACGAGGTTGTCGACGGCCAGGCCGTGTGAGCCGCTAAGCCATCCATATCCGCCTCCGAGGATAAGCCTATTAGTTACCAGTCAGCGACTCGTACGTGCGTTTGACGACCATACATACCCGCCTACCCCGGTCTGTAAGGATTCGTCAGCATGACGTCGGGAAGTGCGAAAGCTGACTGCTTACATGATTGACAGTGCCGCCAACCGTGGCAAGGCCATGCTGAATTGCAGCCTTGTCTACCGTCTCCCAGAGCGCGCCTCCGCCGACGTACCCAAGCTTCTTCTCAGCGTCGACGGTGACGCTGTTGAGGTACCTGGACAAGTCGATCACGAGGCCTCCCTCGCTTGAGGACGCCCCAGCCGCATTGTGCCCTCCGCCTCTGATCGCTATGGGCAACTTCGCTTGCCTGGCGTACAATATAGCTCGCGCGACGTCCTCCGAATCCTTGACGAATGCGATGATGGCAGCCTTGCGTGCAGCGTTCTTTGCCCAGCGAGCGATGGCGGTCTCGTAGCCTGCGTCATTAGGCGTAACCAGGTCGCCCTTGAAGGATGCCTTGAATGCGTCGAAGCTGGACATGACTAGTATGAGCTGGGCTGGTTGTGCTGATGGAAATGATGGACTGACCCTGCGTTCTTGAATCTCGAGACCGTTAAATATATACACATCACTGGTCAGGCTGGCACCCTGTCCGCCGGAGTGAGTCGCAATCAGTGTGGAGCTTGAGCCGGCCCAGTCACTCCAGGACTCCGGTTCTTAGGAGACGCATTGGAAATGACCTGTAGAGTACCGCTCAATGTCGAAGCCGGAACGACGACGACCTGCGGCATGTCGACCCCGGGCGTCGCTGCGGGTACTACGCTTGGACCTGCTTAGACCCAGCCTACGTCAGTACGGGGAGAATCGGAACGACCCGTCCGATCGCTCGGGGGTGGACGACGCAATACATATTTTGCTGCGAACAACAGATGCCTTTGCCCGGGTGCAGTTGCCAAACGATAAAGTTTGGGTCTTACTCATAGGCTGTAACCACTGCCATCTTCAAGTAGCCAGCTCCACAGCATATGTGATCATACGTCGATTGCACACACCAGAGGCGGCTGCGATAAACGACTCGTCAGTCTGGCGGCGTATAGAACCAAACCTCAAAGTACCGGATGCACTTACTGACATGTCGCCATCTAGACAAGGTTACATGTTCGCGACGAGTCGGAGTCAGTAGTCTCGTACTGAGCCACGCAGTCACAGGCGCCAAACGTCAGAAGCAAACTTGACCATGTTGTCCGTGCATCGGACTGGGGCTGCGCGAGTCTCGCTCGTTGTTCTTTCCTTCCTCGTGCTTGCCGTCCATTCCTTCATCCCCGCTACGCCATCTAACGCTACAGATGCGACTGCCAATCTGCTAAATGCCACACTGAATATCTTTTGGTTCAACCAAGGCGAGTTCACGGCCGAGTTCGCACGCGCCGTTGCCACCTCTGACAGCGGTAACGTCGCCACGGTGAGTAAACTACTAGGCTCCTAGTCTTGTACATATGCATGCTAACTTTCGATCCTACAACAGGGAGCTTTGGTTCACTACTCTGATGATGCGTCGACCGGCACAAGTGGGTACCCGGGATGCCCTCCTCTCAGAATCAATCGCTGATCTTCTCGTCATTCTGAATAGCCAAGACGCCTTGGGTAGCCCTTGTGGTTTGTGACAGCAATGCGACCGATGCCTCCCAGGACGACATCTTCGCTCGCGCGAAGAGCTCTGGCGCGCAGGCTGCAGTACGTCTACTGCCACCGATACATGGACGGCGGTGCCGATGTGTACTGACTGGCTCCGCGACGCTCTGCTACAGGTGTTATACTCTCTCTTCTCCCAGACATGCGTTGTGACTCCAAACTACAGCAACTCGCCTCTGGACGTTTACGTGTCGAAGTCGCTCACGATTTCCAAGTGCGTTTCATCACGTATTGACCAGACATCTCAGCTAACCGCTCGTCAATCCCGCAGGCTGATCGAGACCACATTCCAGAACGTCGACGCGACCAAGTTCAGCACCTTCGATCCTGCAACTCTAGACTCGGAGTCTGCCAACATCGCCGTGGCCCCCTCTGATGGCTTCAAAACTGTCGATCCCGGATATGCCGTCGCCATCATCGCAGCCCATGTGCCGATCTTCTCAAGCGTCTACACGTCCCTCCCTACGTCTACGGGCGGGAACTCGAACAGCAACGCTGCCACCACCGCTTCTCTTGCACCAGATTCGGCGAACACCAGTTCCAGCGGGAACGCTAATGCTGCTGCAATGAACGGGCTACCTGCACTGTGAGTGTCTCGTCTTTCGTGTCTGTCGATCTGACAGTTCCACTCACCCTGTTGCAGGACGCTAGCCGGTGGTCTGGTGGTCGCTCTTTCACTGACCATTCTGGCGTAACAATCATAAAGCATGTTACTATACTTCTCCAGGGTTATTTGCTGTTGCTGGGTATACTTGCTTGGTAGGCCGTCACTTCCATTAAGTTCGAATGCAGGCTAACATCCATCCCAGTAATTGTCGTTACACTGTTTGGAATACAGACTACTCCGTACTCGACTGAGCGGCTTGCTCTGTGCTCTTCTTCTGCTCGCTATCAAGGCTTCCACGAAGGGTCGTGTCTGAGCTTGCATCGGACTGCTTGCGTTCTGAAACCTGGGCGCTCTCCTCTCTCTGCCTCAGCGTCTCCTTCTCCTCTTCCGTCTGGTCGTTGAACACGCTCCCGAGTTCTTCCAGGGTCTTGTGCGCGGTTTCAGGGTAGACGAAGAAGACGAAGAACCCAGAAATTATGCAGAAACCGAGCAGGATGAAGTAGTACCCGCCGGAGATCGACGCGAAGAGAGGCGGGGTGATGAAGGCGATGATGAAATTCGAGATCCAGTTCGCTGTCGTGGAGAGTGCCATCCCCTTCGCCCGTGCGCGCAACGGGAAGATCTCAGCGCCGAGCAGCCACGGTCCGGGACCCCACCTAGATGCAGTAGAGGGTGTGAGTACTGAGTACACATTCTTTGTCAGTGACCAGGGGTTGCTTACGTCGCTCCATAGAAAAGGAGGTAGATACAAACAGCTATTCTCGCTTAGCAAAATAAACGTATGCATAGCAACATCTCAGCTCACCTGCGAAGATGCCATTGGCGCCTGGACGACGGGCATCGCCAGAGGGCAACGAGTCGACGTAAAACTGCAGGCCACCGACGACAGCCAGAGCAGCAGCAAGCCCGAAGCTTCCAACAATCAAGAAAGGCCGCCGTCCAAGCCTGTCGATCCCGAACATCGCCGGCAGAGTCCCAACGCAGTAGAGCAGCGACGATCCTGCGGCATACAGAAGAGCCTTCTCAGTCTCAAATCCGGCGCGAAGGAGGTTTTCGGGAAGGTAGTAGAGGATCGCGTTGATGCCGTTGAACTGCGCGAACGTTTGGCAGGTGATGCCGATGACGGTGCGTCGGGTGTACTGGCGGAAGACCTGGCCCCATGACGCTTGGCCCATCTCGTTCTCGAGATTGACTGTATCGACAATTCCCTGGTAAGTCTCACGCACCCCCTCGTCGTTGACGTCGCCGTTCGCATGCAGATCGGCCAGCACGCGCAGGCCTTCGTCCAGGTACCCGTTCGCCATGAGGAAGCGCGGTGTCTCGGGAATGATGAACGACCACAGGACCAGGACGACGGCCATGCCCACCTCGACGATGTACGGGCCCTTCCATGAGATGTCCGAGGGGAAGGCGAAGTAGAACGCGTAGCCAACCCACGCCGAGAGCGCATACCCCAGGTTAAGGCAGATGTACTCGATCGAGATGAAGAACCCGCGATGGTTGCCTGGCGCAATCTCTGCTTGAATGATGGGGACGGTCATGGATAGGATCCCGACACCGACACCTTGCAGTGAGCGGCCGACGATGAGGCAGGCGAGGTCGGGCGCGACGATCTGAAGGATGGCGGAGATGAGGTAAACGAACCCGCCAATCCGGAGCGACATGCGCCGTCCGAGGATGTCGCAGACATATGCTGCCCCGAAAGCAGCGATGAAGGCCGTGATGTTGAGGCATGCTACCGTGATCGCTACAAAGAGGATAGGAAGGTGAATTGCTATGTAGTATCCGCGATGCAGCGCAAATGGTGGCGACATACCTAGTAGCTCTGGATTGACCCCAGTGGCGTCCATCTGTATCTGCTCTTTCGTGACATTCCTTCCGAAGAACCGGTCGATAAAGTTGGGCTGGAGCTGGACGGCGGCAATTGCACCCTGACTATATCCGAACATAGCATCACCCAGGGCGGCGAGCGCAGACGAAGTGATGAGCAGCGGTCGCCCAACCATCCACCTGGGATAGCGCGGTGGGAACGACTTGGGGCGGAACCTGTCAGCGAAGGAATCCATGGCTAGAGATGGTGAGCAGCCGTCGAGGCTAGATGTGGGGGAGGACAAACGATTCAAAATCAACGCTACCAGAGCGCGACAAAGCGGGGCGAAAGCAAAGGGGAAAGCTGGAATCCCTTCCTCAGTTGCTGTATATATATCCGTCTGCAGGAGGCTGACAGGGCCACCGCACTGGAACCGGTCAAAGTGGGAATTGAGCCGAATAACAAACACTTGGTGAGCCAGCCGCACTAATATTTCGGTCGAAGGCAAGTCCATTCTATACGTACACCTCTGTTGTACAGTCCGAGTGCAGGTTATCCAAGGAATTATCAAGTGTCAGTCTGCGACAGCGAATGAGTAATTATGGGACACAATCGCTAATACTGAAGCATAATTGAACAACACAGTACAGTAAGGATGAGAGATTCGAACGAATGAATAACAGCCATCAATACTCCATTCGAGTAGGATCTAGACTTGCGTGCTTTCGGATTCAAGGGAATCCAGCAACACCCGTGCCTTGTCGGAGCGCACGGTAATGTTGCATTTGAATGGGAGGGGGTGACTATGTCAATGCGGGGCAGTCAGCCACGACCGCCCTCCAATATCAACGGACTTCCGCACACACCTTATGAGCGTTCCGGAGCCCTCCATGGGAGGCCCTATTGTATTTCCCTTCTCATCGACGGCCTTGGAGATAGTATAGAGCTGCAGCGACATCGAGCACGCCGCGAAGATAGAAGCCTCCGCGAAGAATATGCCTGGGCATCTCCTGCACGTAGGGTGTTAGTCCGTTTGGGAGATCTGCAAGGATGAAAGGAGCAACATACCGTCTGCCGAAGCCGAACGCAAAATCGCGAGGATCGCGCTCCGCCTCCCACTCGGGTGTCGTAATGAAACGGTCCGGGTTAAAAGTCATCGGATCCGTGTATGTCTGCGGGTCATGCAGCAGGTTCCATATGTTGACCATAACCAGGGTGCCCTTGGGGATGAAGTAGCCGGCGTGGACGTCGTCCTCAGTGAGCTGATGAGGGAAGCCTGCCGACATGACCGCACGTCAGAGTGGGGTAAGTCCGGACAGGAGAGAGATGCATTACCCATAGGCGCGACAGGAATCCATCGAAGGATCTCAAGCATAACTGCATTGAGGTACGGAAGACGTTCTCTGTCCG
This sequence comes from Lentinus tigrinus ALCF2SS1-7, assembly GCF_003813185.1. Taxonomy (NCBI): domain Eukaryota; kingdom Fungi; phylum Basidiomycota; class Agaricomycetes; order Polyporales; family Polyporaceae; genus Lentinus; species Lentinus tigrinus. Next base: position 34,243 of record NW_027137911.1, on the reverse strand, counting down.
CGATCGTGGGCATGCGGTCTGGCCCGATGACTGCGTCGAGCTCAGCCTGGGCCTTGCGCTGCACCTCCGGGAAGCACGACATAGCGAGGAAGAAGCTCGTGATAGATGAGACAGTCTGCAAACGAGCGTGGACGTGTAAATCATCTAGAGAACCTCTATACGACATGGTTTATTAACTCACCGTATCGGCTCCGCCTGAGAGAATACGTACACACAAGGTGATCACGTCAACACGGGGACTTAATGCAACAGGCTGTAAGACGCCGCGACGTACCGGCGTATAGCGACGTCGCAGCCATCTTGACAAGGTGCTCCCTTCCGGGATCGACATTCCCCTCCAGGAGTGTTGACGTGAAGCTCGGGAGCGCGGTGCCCGCCGCCTAGATGTGCCACAAGCGCACGTCATGTCAGCAGGGAGAAGAGGCCGAAAAGTGCGGAGTAAATGAGTGCACGCACCATCTGCTCTTTTACCCAGCGGTAGGGCAGCTCGACGGTGTCGTTCACTGTCCTGGCGTACTCCGTGATGTTACGCTTCCACGCCGCGCCGGGGAACCACGATGGCACGCGGGTCACTGGATTAAATTGCATTTTATTTGAGGGCGATCAGGCATGTAGCTCGGAGCGAAGAACGATTTAGACTCACGGATCGGAAAGATGTCCGCGAGGAACGCTCCGGGAGCGAAGATGATCGCAAAGTCTTCCATGGCCTTGTCGACAGTGTTGATGATGAGGTCGTTGTCGCCAGTAGACTTGTAGCCGTAGGCAATCATGACGATGATACTTCCTGCAAGCCTGTCAATGACATGAAACCAGTTAGATAGGTTACCGTACGCTGCGTGGAGCAAATGTGCGTACTTCTGTATGTCACGTACAAGCGTGTTACTGCAACCGCTGAGGCCGAGGAGGAATTGCTTGGTCTCTTCCTCAACGAGGTGGTGGAACCGCTCGACGCGTTTTGTGCTGGCCATGACCAAACCGAGCAGCTTGCGAGTCTCGCGCAGCTTATGGCCGCCCGGCTGCAGGATCATGAAGTCCTTCCAGCCGATCATGTCGCCGGCAACGGGTATGCGAGGACGACTCGAATAGACGGTGCTTTTCTTCTCGAGCATGTCCACCGCATGCCTGGCCGAGTTGAGGATGACATATGACTGTCCGAACATGGTGAAGGACATAATATCACCTATGATAGAGGTCAGGCACGGTAAGAATGGAATCGACTTGAAAGGCTCACCCCAATGTTGACTCCAGTTGGCGAAATGATACCACTGGTAGGTCAAGGGGATGTCTAAGACGCTACCGACGAGAGGGAGGCCCCGAGGGCCTGGCGGCAGCGGACCGGGTGTACGTTTCTGTACAAGACGGGAAACGAGGAATGCCCCGAGGACGAGCAGAAAGAAGTCGAGGATATACATAGCGATGGCCGGGTGTTGACACGTTGACAGGATGGACAGAGACGATGCTACGTCTCCTGGAAAACAATCAAGTGTAACCGAAGGATAGCGGAAACCGGCGGAGGTAAGGCAAGGATAGACGGCGCCAGCGAGTAAACGGGAGCAGATGTTGGACAGTTCTGCGTGTCTCCCTGGACTGTTATATGCCACAGCGACACAGAGGGATCCTCGTCTTCCGTGCTGTCGCAAGCCGCGTGTAGCATGTACTTCCGCCCAATCCGGCGGCATTGCGAGCCAGGCGCTGAGGTTCCCTGCGGACCCGCCGCCACAACACGACAGGAGGAGTTGAATGATCTGACGCATAGTTGAACTTGGAGAGATCCATGCGTGTAGCACTGCCACAGAACCCAACGGACGGCGTACGACAGCTATATATCAGCATGCACGTTGAGATTCATCGCCATACCCATGGAGGCTACTCGAACAGTATAGGGAAGTTTCGGCCTGCAGCCCTAAGCCGATATGGGAGGCCCGGGGTAAGACAAGTCCCAAAGACAACCGCGCTCGTGTATGCGATGTTTCGAACCGTGGGTCCTGACTCGGAGACGACTCTTCGGGAGCCAGTTTGGTGAGCGGCGGCGGCGCTGGGCGACATTCTGGGTAGGTCACACGGTCTACCCAAAGCATCGCATGTCTTTGAGACTCCCGAATCGGACCATCGGTTCTGGGTGCCCGGGCGTGCCCTTGTCGAGCGGAGGAATATGTTGGCGTCCCCGGTCCGCTCGCAGCGCACGATTCTCCTGTGTTCGAGAGTTGGAGCGTAGCCAGTTGCCCGAAGTAACTGCGCTTCAGCATTCAGGGCACAGGTAACCTGAGAACTGACTTGATCGGTCTGCAGGTCGGCATAGCGGCGAGCATATCCATTGTCAACCATGAGCTGACGTCAGCAGTCCTCTACAGTGGAAACCATTCGCTTTAGTCAAATCGAAAGTTGAAGAAGAATGTCCCACCTCCGCAGCGTTCGCGATTTGAAGCCGACGGACAGCATGTCCCAGTGCGCACGAGACCTTACGAGACCTCTGTAAGGGTCGGCAAGTCGATAGATCTCGGATTGAAGATCTGAAGGGCTCAGCCAGTCATGTCAAATGCGTTTGCAGTTGGTTCGTAGCGCATACACTTCACCCGCTGGGTCAAAGGTAAGTCCAACCAAGGCGGTGATACCGGGGTCGAGAATAAAACAACTTACCCGTGCATGGTCTCTCCCGCGTTGCGTACAAGATTCATCAGTGACAGGCGAAGGGTAGACAGGCTGTAGCGATGGCACGGGGCGTGCGGCAGGGCGAAGGTTGCCAGGGCGGGGGCCCTGCGGGGACCCAATCGTTGTCCGATGACGAGAAGATCCAGATTCTCTGCATTACTATTAGTATATAGTTGGTGTTGACCACGTCTGGTCGGCTTTCGACCAGCGACACCTGTACGTCAGGAGTCAGGTCTTCAGGGTCCCTGGGCAGCGGCTCGAGCCAACTTAGTTCGTCTCGTGTATGTAGCAAACTGCTTCGCATCACAAGATTTCCTCTGCGTAATTTCTCAATGAGCAGACCGGACGTAAAGAGGATCCCGCGGCACTATGGGTGCAAGCTTACCCGTTAGTCATATCCAGATTTGTTGATGGCGGGAGCAAAGCAACGAGGGTCGGTTTAGCGGGCGCCTAGGTTTCAGGATCGAGATCATCGGCTCGTCCAAACGTTGAAGCACGTACTGATGCGCCAATCGTGCGGCCAGACATCTCATAATACATGCTGCATGATCGACCCCAGAATGTCAGATGGTGGCGCATCAACTACTCAATACAAGAGCACTTCATCTCAGACATTGCATGGCAAGGGAGAGCGCACCCGGCTGGCGCGTTGAGGCTAGAACTTCCGTCGGGGAGCCACTGGCATGGGAGCCTCGCTTGCAACAATAGGCTATCAGAAAACTGAGTTGCGCTCAGACTTTCAGAAGCCCGAGGAGGCCGTGTCCGTGGGCTTCCGGGATTCGGGAACGCGCCCAGAAATACAGGGTTCCTGCTGGTCCCTGGGCGGTGTCACTGTCACCAATGCTCAAGCAGGCTCAAGCGATGACAGGTCCTGCCTGGGTCGCTTCCACCCACTAGCCACAATCCCTCACAAATCGGAAAGGCCTTGTAACAGAACAAAATCCGAGTGATTCGAGAGATATCGCTCGCATTCAGACTACACGTAGATGCGGCGAGCAAGTGAGATGCATAGGAGCGAAGAAGACGATGAGAAGAGCGAAAAGAACCAATGAGTGAATGACGGCACCCTGAGAGCAGAGTGCGTGTGTCTATGCTACGTATGGATGTCCCCTCCCATATCTCGAACCCCGAAACGCTCGGGGCGTCGAGACCGACCAGTGCACTAGATACGGCTAAAGCGTGATCCAAGAAGGGGCGGCGAGTCCGCAATAGATCTGTAATTGGGGCGGCCATGCGGCCAAGCCCCCATAGGGAAGGCGGCGAGCTAGCCAATGCACGCGAACGCGCAAGGCCCGCCCGAACCTCGACAGGCGTTCAATCGTGCCTCTCCGCGAGTTGCGCGATGATGGCCTCGGCCTTCGCGGAGCGGGGCTTGATCTCAGACTGGAAAGGAGGCGGATGGCTGCATGTTGAGAAGACGGATTAGGGCGGGGCCGCCATCAGTACCCTTCGTGACCGCAGTTAGCATTCAGGGCGTGCGTACCTGACCGTGCCGGTGCTGTACTCCGTTGAGGGCTCGACAACCTGGCCGTTCACGACGGGCTTCTCGATCTTGAAGACCGCAAGCGACATCGCAACAGCGAGGAAGATCGAAATGTCCGCAAGCTGGAGACCAGGGCAGATGCGACGACCGAAACCGAAAACCATGGTGCGAGGGTCGGTCTCGGGCTCGTGGCCGGGAGTCTTCATGAACCGCTCTGGGTTGAACGTGAAGGGATCCGGATAGACCTCGGGATTGTGGAGCATGCGCCAGATGTTCGGAATGACGATCGTGCCCTTAGGGAGGAAGTATCCAGCGTGGACGTCGTCCTCGATGGAACGGTGCGGAATGGCTGCGTATATTTCTGCGCTTAGCTGCGAACATAACGATGAGCAGTAAGGAATGCTTACCAAGCGGCGCGACATTGTTCCAGCGGAGGGTTTCGAGGAAGATAGCGTTGACGTAAGGAAGGTTCTCGCGGTCCGCAGCGGTAGGGAGACGATCAGTACCGACGACACGCTCAATCTCAGCGACAGCCTTCTCCTGGATCTCCGGGTGAAGCGTCATAGCCAGGAAGAACGTCTGGATTGCAGAGACAGTCTACGCGCCCAAACGCGTCCACGTGAGCATTTACGTTATGAGTCCACGGCTGGTGAAGTGCTTACTGTGTCAGCACCACCAGCGTACAGCGATGAGGCAGCATTCTTGATGAGAGTCTCGCGCTCGGGGGTCAGCTCGCCCTCAAGAAGATCCGAAGTGAAGTTGGGGATGTTAGTACCGGCGGCCTGCAGAAAGGAAGACGCGACGCAGTCAGGTCAGCGCTCCGGCATGCTGTCAAGAAAGGTTCCACACTGACCATCTGCTGCTTGACAAAGTTATGGGGCTGGTCACACATGAGGTCGAGCGTCTTCCTCCAGGCCGCGGCGGTCTTCTTGAAACCGGCACCAGGGAACCAAGAGGGGATGTGAGCGACTATGTACATGGGAAAGCGTCAGTGTGTGACCCCGTGCGGCCGGAGATACTTGTCAGAGACATACGGGGAGGGAAGATGTTCGCGAGGAACGCGCCGGTGGCCGTGCAGATAGCGAACTGCTCCATCGCCTCGTCGACTGTAGCGACGAAGGGATCGTTCTCATCCTTGACCTCGTAGCCGTGCGACATCATGAGGATAATAGCACCGGCGGACCTGCGTAAGATACAGATCGTCAGACACCCAAAACCCACAGCTGCTGCTACGGTCATACTTTTGAATGTGCTTGAGGAGGGTGTTCGGCTCCTTATAAAGCTCATAGACGAAGGCCCGGGTCTTAGAGTCGACAAGGGGTACGAAGCGCTCCATGTTCTTGCGGCTGCCGATAAGCTGGAAGAGAAGACGGCGGTACTCGCGGAACTTGTTGCCGTAAGGGAGGAGAGCGAGGGTCCTGTTCCAGCCGACAAGCTCGCCGCCGACGGGGATGACGGGCCGGGAGGAGTAGATGGACGACTTCTTCTCAAGCATATCGACTGCGTGCTTCGACGAGTTCAGGATGACAAAGGGCTGGCCGAGGAAGGTCACCGAAACGATGTCACCTGTCGGAGGCGAAGGTTAGCATCGGGTAGCTTAACCCTCAAGACTGGACAAGAGAAAACGATACGTACCCCAACGCTCGCCCCACTGAGCGAAAGTCTTCCACTCGTGGCTGGCGGGCATGTCCAACATGTTGCCGATGAGGGGAAGGCCCTTGGGACCGGGCGGGAGGGGGCCCGCCGGCTTCTTGCCGAAGAGACGGTTCAAAAGAATGACCGCCACCAGGATGGCGGCAGCGTCGAGTAGGGTCGGCGTGTATGCCATAGTAGTACACGAGGTTGGAGGGAGGAGGGAGGGGAAGTGAGGGGATGCGGTTTGCAGAGCACCCTAGAGGGTCATATATCTGCGCCCAGGAACCCAGTCCGAGGCGCGTGGGCGCTGTGCGAGCTCGCGAAGGGTGGTGTTGGGTGCCGGTGGGTGAGTGGATGATCCGCTCCGTGGCAAATTATTGATAGAAGAGGGAAAGAGAAGGAGAACGGAGTAGAGTCGCGGAGTCTGTGCGCTGCTTGGTATGGGAATGTGTGTCCGCATCGTCGTCGCCTAGGGAGCCTTGGAACTAGGCACTTGGATCTCCCAGCCAGAACGCATCAATTACAGAGAGTCCGCCTCAGTGCAGCCACATTCCTGGCACTAGGCGCCCTGGCATCAGATTCCAAGATCTCGACATACCTTCCACTAAACCCAACGCGTATACACACCCGACGCGAGGGCGAACGCATATCAATCCAGCCTCCAGCCCTGCCTTGGCCGAGTGGTCTCGATATCTCGTCCGACTCGTCGCTCGCCGGACATGGACACCTTCCGATGGGTTTGTTGGTCGCCAATGAGCCCTGGGGTGTTTCAACTCTTCGCTTCTCGAGCCCATTCGGGGCCTGTTCCTCCGGCATTCTCTCGGAGATCCCAGCCCTGTGTCTACGAATCTCTCAGGGATATCGTCAGCAGATGGCCCAGGCACTTGGCCGCATACAGTCCGCATAGGGCACGTACTGGCTGCGCCGTCCAAGATCAACTTGTGGCACTCACCAGAACGCTGCTGATGACCATGCGGGTCGCCACAAAGTTCTAGGGCGCCATGCAAATTGCGGCGCAGACCAGTATACTGGACTGTATTTCGAAGGAAACTAGCACGCAAATCACTTCCGTTCGAGTGTTTTCATGTCCACGACGGAATGTTTCAACAAGCCATCTACCGTCGACGGTCCCCGGTTGTTCGCGTTACTGACCGGAGATGACTTCCATGTGTTTTTTTTTTTTTTCGTCTTCTGATGTCTCGTTGACAAGTTGAAACCGTTTCGCGGCATGGGTCGAGCATTGTATACGTGCAAGATGCATGGTGGATGGGAAATCGAGACACAACACTGCCAGACGGGCGCTACTCGAACATACAGCTGTGCTTGGGACTTGCTGTCGGCACCGGCCGAGCTCGCCGCGGCAAACCTGACAGGACCTCCTGAACATTGAGTACGTCCTGTTCAACCATTTATTCAGTATCTCCCCCATGTTGGCAGCAGTCCGGCCTGAAGCAATCCACCCAGCCTTCTGACACGATGCACCGGGTAAGCCAGCGGATCTGCGCCATCGAAGTCCTCCGAGTCGCCGAACGCTGCTGCATGTCTCAGCGCCGCTTCTCGTCCTAGAATGCCCATACACCTGACATCCACACGACCCGCGCCCAAGAAGCAATCGCGCTCCTCCATGCTCTTGCGGAAGCCTTTCCGCGACTGCTGCGATAGGACCAGCTCGAAAGGCCTATCGAGGACCGAGGATGCGAACGAGAGGCCTGACAAGCACAAGCGAGCCTCTATCGATGGGAGATACCATGAACGCGAATAGGGGCCGGAATACAGGACCGAGGGCGGACTTATCATACTGCTAAGTGGGACTGACTCGTACCCCCTCTGGAATCTGGATTGCGTTCAACGTCGTCCTTACCATCGCCACCATCGCGTCTTGCCACAGACTACCCCAACACTAGCTCCCAAACATGCCCGGACGTATTCAGAACAAGGTGTGACCCAAATACGCCATCGTTCGCAGATATTCAGCTACGGAGGGCTGACGCGCGCTGCCGCAGGCTGCACTCATCACCGGTGCTGGATCGTACGTGATAGTCCTCCTGCCCTGCAGCCGCACCGCGCGCAGGAACCCTACTGAGCATGGACCACGCGATACAGGGGCATCGGGCTCGAGTCGTCGCTGCTCTTCGCGCAGGAGGGTGCAAATGTCCTCCTCGTGGACATCAACCTCGGCGCGGCCGAGAAGACTCTTGCGCTCGTCAAGGAGCGTTTCCCGAACGTCAAGGCCGCCGCAATTAAGGCGGATGTAGGCAAGGAGGCCGACATCAAGGCCGCGGTCGACAAGGCTGTCGAGCTCTTCGGCCGCCTCGACATCATGGTGCGTCTGCTCCCCCACCTGCATGTGTTGCGCGGCGAGGACCTGAGCTCACGTTTGCTGTTGCTCGCAATCCATCCCGGTCTCTTCTGTGGCGCGATCGTCTGCTGCTATCTGCTGGATCACATCTACATCGCGGCCGCGCGACTGACGACGCGACATGCAGTTCAACAACGCAGGTGCGCCTTCATCTTGATTGAACTATCTCCCTACTTTCTCCCATATATCTGCCCGCGGGACCATTTCTGTGGCGGATTCCCCGCCCTCTCCGCTGCCGCCCTCCCGGTATCAGTATTCAGTCACTGATGCGCGCTCTGTCCTCGGATAGGCATCATGCACCCCGAAGACGACAACGCGCTGAACACGGAAGAGCGCATTTGGGATCTGACGATGCAGATCAACGTCAAGGGCGTCTGGTGGGGATGCAAGTACGCGATCCTTGCGATGCGCAACAACCCCACCGACGAGGCGCGGGGCCTGCACACTGGCGGTAGCATCATCAACACTGCAAGTTTTGTCGCGCTCATGGGTGCTGCGACGCCCCAGCTTGCTTGTGCGTACCCCTCTTGATCGTCGTCATCCCAAAGCTTCGATCCCTCCCTCACACGTGCGGGCCACTGACTTCCCTTCTGGTTATTTCGGTGTACAGACACCGCCTCGAAGGTAACACATCTACTACTTCGTCCCGCAACGTGGGAGGCAGAGGTTGACTGTGTCACAACTTTTCGATTCCTAGGGTGCCGTTCTCTCCATGACGCGCGAACTTGCCATGGTTCATGCCCGGGAAGGCATCCGCGTCAACTCCATCTGCCCGTACGTCTCTCGTCCCTCCACGAGTCCGTGCCCCTCGCAACAAATGCTGATCCTTACCCTCGATACTTCTTTTCTTTAGCGGTCCTCTGAAGACACGTAAGTAGCCGCCAGAGCCTAACAGCCTCGGTCCTTTGTACGCGTATGACCGCCAGGTGCTGATTGTAACTGTCCACCGCGTCGTTGCCGATACCCACGGCCCTCACACTCGCAGCGCTGCTCATGGACTTCCTTAACACCGAGGAGAAGCGCAACCGCCGATTGGTGCATCTCCCCATGGGCCGCTTCGGCGAGGCTGTCGAAGTCGCCAAGGGCGCTCTGTTCCGTACGTCAGACCCCCGCTTAGTTTGCAGCTTACTCATATCTATGTCCTCTCGTATGTAGTGGCCAGCGACGACAGCAGCTACATGACCGGCACGGACTTCAAGGTTGACGGTGGTCTCACCTCCTGCTACGTTACCCCGCTCGGCGAGCCGGTCTTGCCTCCGCCCGCCAGCCTCGCTTGACGAAGATGTGCGCGATTTTTGGATACCGTCATAGGGGGGTGCGCTCGTGCTTGAACACAATACAAACTCAAGTTGTACAGTAGAATTACAAGTGCAGAGTGGACGTGGACGTATATACAAGAACAGGAACATCTTCGGGCTAATATAAGGCAAAAATGGTGAATGTGAAATTCATAGGATGTCCTTCAGCGAGAAGCAAACACGAAAACAAGAGCCAATGTTGATGCAGGGCTACGTGATACTATACAGGGTGAGCTAGACCTATGTGCTTGTCGGAGTCGAGGATGGTTTGGGGTTCACGTAAGGACACGGTGCGCGCATACCGCTCACTGACCCTTCTTCTCCTTGGTCGACTTGAGCTTGCTGATCTCCTCAGTGATACTGGCATGGATGCTCTTCTGGAGAGACGGGTTGTAGCCGAGCTTGAACAGAATTTCAATGTGCACAAAGAACGGCGCGAGGACGAGCGCTGTGGGTGCATGCGGTCAATTCACGAGTTCCCGGGCGATGCATGTGGATAGAAGTCAATAGGAGAAGCACGCACCGCCAACGAGGTTGTCGAGGAGAGCGGGTGAACGGCCCTCGGCGAGGAAGTGGCCGGCGAATTGGGCGACCCAGGAGGAGACGTGGATGAGCAGAGCGGTGTTGAATGAGTCGGACTTGTGCGCGAAAGCCGCGGAGGTGAGGATTGTGAGAATCATCTGGGGCGTGTAGAGGAGCTGCGGGGTATCGAGTTGAGAGACTGCGAAGACAGTTACAGGAAAGTGGCACATACCGCCGCGGTGGGCTCGAGAATATAGTAATACACCAGAGAGGCTATGGCCCAGAGCGCGGACCAGTTGAAGTCGAAGGCAAGGTAGTCGTTAATCACGGTGTGCACCTCAGGGAAGAAGGAGGGAGTTGGAACACGAGCTCCGAGGACAAGGCCAGTCCTAGATACCCTGAAGTCAGATATCCAATTCAACCAGTAGACGTGGATAGCCCGACCAGAGCAGAACGGGCACAAAGATCATATGGATAGCGACATTGATCGGGTGGTCATGGTATGCCCCGTAGAAGGTGAGCTACACCGCATGACGAGTTGTGAGCACTCGCGCGGCGACTACGCGAGCAAGACGCGTACCTGATGCTTGACGTTGAGGAGACCGGAGGAGGCCATTGTACGCAAACTGGACGAGGAGGCCTGGCTTGTGGAGGATGCTAAACAAGAGGGGATGGTGCCATGGACTCGCAGCTTAAGATGTCATATGTTTCTGGCCAGACTCGCGGGAGCTTTTCGCCCTCCGGCCAGAGGCGTCCCGATCTCGTCCCGGCGTAACCTGGGGTTAGGGTCTGCCCACGTGAGCAACACCACGTATTTCCGACGCAGGCGCCGGTGCTCGACCTGGCAGAGGAGGCCAGATCTCTTTCGTCACTTCTGTCAGTCACTCTCCAGGACGTGCTCGTACCTCGTACACCACCCCTACTCTCGCTATTTATCATGGTCAAGTCCACGCTTGTTGTTCGCGCCTCAGACGCACTCCCCCTCGCCGCCAGTGTCGACGACGAACAGGTCAGACTTTCCGACCCACTGTTCCGCGTGAAGTTGTGTTAATAGCAAGCAGACAGAAGCCGCCTTGTCCGAGTACAAGCAGCAAGCCAAGCTCATCTTCCGCAGGATAGGATCCAACTCGGAGCCGCGCTGCACGATTGAAAGTGGTCAATACACCCTTCAGTGCGTTCGCTCTCACAGTTCTGCCACTTCGTTTACACTCATTTCGCTGCAGCTACCTCATAGCGGACAACGTCATATACCTCGTCATTTCCGACAAGTCATACCCCCGCAAGCTCGCATTCTCCTACCTCGATGAGCTTGCAAAAGAGTTCCAGACATCATACGGCGCGAAAGTGGATAGCGTACGGAAACCGTATGCGTTCGTTGGCTTCGGTGAGCATTCTGTCGCCCGATCCTCAGGTCCATCATCCAACCTTTCACTCCTCGTGTACGCTAGACACCTTCATGACAAAGACCACCCGGCTCTATCAAGACACGCGCACCGCGGGCGCAGCGGGAGGTTCCCACCTGGACAAACTAAACGGCGAGCTGCAAGACGTCACACGAATCATGACAAAGAACATGGAGGAGCTTCTGTGGAGAGGCGACTCGCTAGACCGTACGTGCTGTCTGTTCGCCGCGTTTGTGTGGATCCTCGTTTACCCACTGCCGTCTGCCGTTACCTAGGCATGTCCCATTTGTCCACTTCGCTACGATCCGAGTCGGAGAAGTACCGCCGCGCCGCGAGGAATATCAACATCCAAGCGATGATTCGGCAGTACGCACCCATTGGAGCCGTCCTCTTCATTCTCGTTATCTTCATCTACTGGCGGTTCTCATGAGTGCTGCCGCGGCCTCTGGACTGGTGTACTATGTATTTACGACCTTTAATGTTGTCTATTCTCTTGGATCCTTGCCTTCCATTCTTCGGTGCCTCATGTCTTTCGTTGCGACGAGTTCGGCCACGATGGCGAGACAAAAGGTATGTGGCGCCCCACGTTCCGGAAGGTGTACGCCGGGCAAAGACACGCTGTCGCTTATTTGCCCCCGCTGGATCTTGCCGCCGACCACGATGCAGGCACTCGGGTTCTCGGGCCCTGGGGTATATATAATACTTATAGATCATCGCGCATCGCTGCGATAACCTCCCAAGACTCAGACAATCGATATCTGTCCCGCACCCGCTGCAAAACCAGGGAGCGACTGTCCGACATTGACACACGCCCGACCCCGACTCTCTGCGCACTCGCCCACCGCGATCCCTACGACGGCGAGATGAATCCATACCATTCCGGGGCGGTCACTCCCGTGTCGCCGCTCATGCAGCACGCGTCGCCATACCCCCAGACGACGCCCCAGCAGGCATCCACGATCCAGCCGGGCTCGATCACGTACACGACGACGGTGGGGGCGGACGGACAGGTCGTGTATCACCCATTCAAGTACGCTTTCCTTTGTCGCGATCGCTGGTATCGGCGATGCTGATCGTTTCATGTCCTCGCCAGGGCCGTTGCGGCCAGGTGCGTTCCGTCTTCTCTCATACATCTCCCCCCGCGTCCGATGTGTATGACGTCTTGCTCGTGCCCTGCAGCTACCAAACGCCTACGGGTATCGTGAACGGCATCCAGTGGATCCCTGCTGAAGCGACTTCTGTCCTACCTGCGAATGCTACCCCCGCCGATGCTGTAAGCTGCGCATGTCCGTGCACATCGGCGATGCCCTAACGTCGAGCTTTTGTATCGACAGAACTTCGCAGCGTCGTTCAATCGCCGAACGGACGATAGGAATTGGTATGTGCCCATTGTCCACCTCTGCATCGCTTCGTCTGCCTACATGCCCCTTCCAGGCGCGATGAGGACTACAGGCGTCGCAAGGACGATGCTTCCCGCGGCTCGAACAGATACGACCGCGATCGCTACGACGACGACGAGTACTACCAGCGCCAGCGCGAGCGTGAGGATCGCGAAGACAGAGATTACCGCCGCCCCGAACGCGAACGCGACCGCGACAAGGATCGCAGGGCGAGCACTTATGGCCGCTATCCCGGTGAGTATGACAAGTACGCCGCCGCAGACCTCGAGCGCAGGATGGCAGACATGGACCTCGAGCGCCGCGAGAAGGACCGCCTGCGAGAGCGCGAACGCGACCGGGAGCGTGACGAGTACTACGAGAAAGACCGCGCGCCGCGCCCCCGCAAGGGCTCCTTCTATGGTGCCGGTGAACGCCCAACCAGCACATACCAGCCTGCGCCTGGCGGCAACTATCCCAACTCGTCGGCCTACAGTACCTCTTCTACATACGCTGCTGCTCCCGGCGGAAACTACCCTCCATCTGCCGCATACCATCCACCTTCTCCCCGTCCTGGTGACGTGTACCCGCGACCTGTCTCTCCCTATCGCAACTCTGTTGCCGTTCCGCGCCCCACGTCTCCCTACGCCGCCCCCGTCGCTCCTCGCCCCGTCTCTCCCTACCAGGTTGGCGGAGCTATTCCCCGTGCGGCGTCGCCCTACCAGACTGCCCCGATCCAGCGCGCTGCTTCCCCATACGGCGCTGCCCCAATTCAACGTGCTGCCTCACCTTATGGCGGTCAGATTCAGCGTGCCGCCTCACCTTATGGTGGTCAGATCCAGCGCGCCGCCTCTCCATACGGCGGTGGTGGCCTTCCTCCTCGCGCTGCCTCTCCCTATGCGCCTACCGGTGCCGGGATCTATCCTCCAGGTCACGTTCTTGAAGGCCAGCCCGTCGGCTCCCCCAGCCCATACGCCCCGCCCATCAACCTGTACGCCAACCCCAACACAACCGCAGTCGCCTCGCCCTATGGCGCGCAGGCTGCATACGGCGCCCCGTACGCGGGCTCGGGCATTGGAGCCCAGGCATCCCCCCGCGTTGGTGCAGTCGCGCTCGACGCGGCCCAGCAGCAGCAGATGCTCAGTGTGCCCGAGGGTTTCAACCGGCCGCCGAATCGCGCGCACCCGTACACTCAGTTCGAGATGATGAAGATCGGGGACATGGACGAGTTCCTTGACCACATGCCGCGCATGCCCGCTGTGCTCATGCCGCATGATGTCTACCATGAAGACTGGATCCGGCTCATGACTGTACGTCTTGCTCCCCATCACCGTCGTCTTCTACTGACATGTATATGTGGACTTGCTCTTCGTAGGACCTCAGTATGGCCTGGGCAGGCACGATGCCTGTCCCGCAGTACTCACCCGACGGCCGCCCACCGAAGCGGTCCACGCTCACGGCGGACGTGATCGACCTCTGGAACGCGTCCTTCTTCCGCACGCGCGGCGTCGAGATGATCCTCTACAAGGGCCGCGAGCGGCGCTCAGGCCGACTCGCGGGCACCGTCGACATGCATCTGCCCGGGTTCGACCGCTTCGACGTATCGTCCCCGTCCGAGTCGGAGGACACTGAAGACGATGACTCGGCGGACGACCGCGACCGCTACCGCTATGGCGGCGGCAGCGGGTATAGCCGTTCGGACACGCGCCGCACGCGGGAGCGCAAGGCGGAGCGTAAGAAGCGCAAGATGGACAAGAAGGTCAAGAAGCGGATGAAGGAGCTCGAGAGGTCGTATGCAATCTACCTACAGTGCGTCCCCCCGACTGTCGAGTGAGTGCTCATTGAGTCTGTTTGTTGTATTGGGGGACTGGGAGAACACGGTCGAAAAGGAAACAAGAAGTCATCACAGTTGTATGTCTATCTTTGACTAGATCTATGCGTCAGGAGTATGTATGCCCGTGTATTGCTACCGCAGCCGTTGCTCTAGTTATGTATTCATTCCATGCGTTGTTGTTGCTATACTGATGTTCCACAAATTATCATCATTACTTCCATTCCGCACATAGGACAATATCCAGGATGCAATCCGTACTAGCAATGTTGGATAGGTCTGCTGTACTGGTACATACCGAGTTCAATAAATAGAGGAGCATTATGAGATAGCTATACAACTATGCAGGTCCTGTCCAGGGGTGTAACTCAACTGAAACGACCACCTCGTCCTCACCCGCGGTTGTTATAACCGCCGCGCGAGTTACCTCCGCCGCCGCCATACCCCCTATAGTTGTTCTGACCATAATTGTTCTGTGGAGGCGCACCGTATCCGCCATAGCCGCCGCTGTACCCTCCCGCGTTGTAGCCACCTTGGTTGTAACCTCCCGCCTGATTGGTGTAGCCACCTCCGTAACCACCACCTTGATCGAAGCCGCTAGCCTGACCGTAGCCGCCTCCTGGGCTATAGCCACCACCCTGGTTGTAGCCGCCGTAGCCACCACCTTGCTGGTCGTAACCGCCGCCTTGGTTGTAGCCGCCGCGACTGCCACCACTGTACCCACCGCCGCCACCTCGGCCACCACCACCACCGCCGTACCCGCCTCCTTGGTTGCCATAACCTCCATAGGAAGTTGGTCCGTTATTATAACCTCCTCCACCGGCGCCGCCTCGAGCGCCGCCACGGCCACCTCGCTGGGGAGCGGTGAAGTCATTGTACTGGTTCCTGTTATTGTTATATGACTGCTGCCCGCCCCGGCCGCCGCGCTGCGACTGGTAAGACTGGTGATTGCCGTTGCTGTAAGATGACTGCTGGTACTGCGACTGATTGTACGACGAGCCGTTGTTGCCGCCACCATTCCTGAAATCGCGGCCTCCACCGTACCCACCACGGCCACCTCGGTCGAAGTGGCCACCACGACCGCGCCCTTGGCCGCTTCTCCTGGCGGACTCGAGATCGGAGGAGCTGAGAACGGGAGGGGGCCGGCGCACCCCGGGAAGAAGGACGGAACGATGGGGGGTAAGCTGCTTGGGGAAGAGGTAGAGGGCAGAAAGCGAACGGTCGTTCTTGATGTCGGGGAGATCTTGCGTGGGTAACGGGCAGAAGTAGGTCGAGTCCGGTATGCAATCAGGGTTCGGTAGCAGTGAGCCGCTGATACCTCCACTATGCTTCGGATTAATCGGTAGAGGCTACGAAGAAGTAAGCAACAGAGTCTAGAGAGAGAACGGCTGGACTGACCTCGTCCTTCTTGCGCTTGCCATACAGAGCTTCCAGGGACGGATATAGAGGATGGGCCTCGTATACAAACAAGACATTGTTTCCCCACTTGTTACGTCGCTTCTCATCATCAGAAAGGTTCCCGTATCGCGGCGCCATTGCGTCCAGAAGACGCTTCTCGTCGATGAAGGGGAGAAGCGCAACACCTTGCCAAGCCATGCGCTTCCCGTTCATATCGATCTGGAAGGTCGAAGGATAGAAGTCGATGATCGGAGAAGTATCCTCCATCATGAGATCGTGGAAGGTCTCAGGGATGTGCGATCGACTAGCAAGAGAATTCGTCAGTGAGAGTCGCTATCAGGTACAAGCGCGTCAGAGTGAACATACCTTGCAGCGGGGAACACGCCCATGAGCTGCTCGAAGGGCCTGAAAGGCTGCCCGATGTTGAACTTGATATCCATCTTGTCGAGATCCTCGAAGTCCGCAGCGAAAGGCGCGAAGTGGAACGGGTAGTACCATGTCCATGACGGTGTCTGGGAACGTGAAATGTCAGATGTGACCTGAAAGAAGAGCGGCGAATACATACGCCTTGGTAGTAGTACTGCAGCACCCAAGCCATGCCTTCCACGTAGCACTTCGTGATCCTATGTGATACCACATGAGTCTCATTCTCATTCCTCATTGATCAGGACACTACACTCACTGCTTCCTGAACGCAACGTCGCTATACTCAGCTCCGAACTTCTGCTTGTAATAGCGTTCCCGGTACCCCGGCTCCCACAACCTGTAGTATGAAGCAAGGTCAATTATAGGCTCTCACGCTAGAGCACATCACGCACTTAACGATATCCTCTTGCTCTACTGTCCCATCAGGATTGACCTTCAGGGCGTACGAGGCGTCAGCGGGAGCCTCTTCCTCATCGTCCGGACCCAGATCTTCAGTCACATCTGCCTCCGCATCTGCCTCTGCATCCTCTGCCTCGACTTCGTCAAGACTACGTTTCACGCCTTGCGGCTCAGAGGCATCGGTCATGAAGGAATCCTCGGTCTCGGCGGGGATCTCCTCTCCGTTGATAGAGTCGATACTGCTCTCAGCAGCTAGGGCAGACACGGACGTCTCAGACATCGAAGTTGTCGTCGTCGTCGTCGCGGAGGACAACTCACCCAAGCCAGGGATCTCGACATCGTCGGTACTCGTCACGGGAATGATAGAAGTCGCACTCTGAGCTCTCGACGGCTCTACGGAGGGGGCACTCGGGGGCGGGGCAGTAGTAGCAGCAGCAACAGGTGACGAGGTCGTGGATGATCGCGACGCCTTCACAGGCATAAGGGAAGCCATCTCGGCTTCGAGTATCTCAGCCGCACTCATGTTCGCTTTACGAATCGCGAATCTGTTCTTGACGATATCGCTGTTGGAGCCAGCGAACGCCTGCGCGGCAGTGGCGGCGAACGACTCAGTCTCTGCGGTCTTCGGACCGCCTAGACCTATGCTATCCGCCTTCGCGGCAAAGTCGGGACGAGACGGGAGTGGTGCAGGAGCCGTGGGGGCAGCAGTAAGGTTAAGAGATGAAGAGGGGCCGCTTGAGGTACCATTCGACCCCATCTCTTTTTCGATCTTGCGACGTTTCGCATTCTGCTCCTGACGCTCCTCAGCTATGAAAACTCAGAGTAAGCCCGTGGTTGTTTCGTATGTGATGCATGCATGATACTCACTTTCACGTCTTCGCCGGAAGATCTCGTCCTCACGCCTCGCAAGTCCCTCAAGAATGATCTGGGCTCTCGACAGCTCAAGCTGACCGTGATTGGTGACGTATCCACCCATGCGCGGCAGCTCATTCCGCCAGATCTTCAGCAGAGTATCGATCGCACCTTCACGGATCTCAAGAGACGGCAGATGAGGCAAGAAGTCATTTCCGACGAAGAATATAAGCAGGACCCAATCATCTATGGCCTGTTCGAAGTTGAACGGGAACGGCACCTGTGGCACGTTCAGCTCTGCCTCGAGATACTCTCGTAAGATCGCAACGTCGAGGAAGATGAACGGTTTCTTCTCTGGTGGAGGCTTCTTTATTTCTGCTTTCGTGCCCGTACATTGCGCCGCGTAGTGCCCTTCCTGGCCACAGATGCGACACGCAGTGCGACTACCTTCTTGGTGGAAGACATCCTCGCGCAGCACTCGGAAGTTTGGTTCGTGGGTCGCGAGGGACAACATGATGAAGTCGGCGTCCTACGGTACATTAGTATAGAATGCGCACCGGAAACAGCAAATACAACGTACCAGTCCATATATAACATATTGAGAGTTCGGGTTGTGGCCCGGGTTGCTGCGCTGACGCCGAATGAAATCCATAACCTTGTGTTCACCCTCGCCGGGCACGCTGGCGTCAGAGATGATGACCTGAAGCTGTAAAGCGGATGAGTGAACGTCCACAATGGACGATTCCCAGTACGTGTAACGCACATCCTTCCATCCGGGATCCTGATTCATCTTCATGACGACCCAGTAACGCAATGAAGCGGCAAGTAAATTCATGAAGGGAGTACCAGGAGTAATGGCGTTACTATCCCAGGACTTCTTGTTCTTCTCGTCTTCACTGAGTGTCTTGCCCATGGCTGAAGTCGTGGCAGTCGTGGCGTGAATGGGTTGTTCGGACGAAGCGATGTTTGGACACGTACCTTCCCACATCGCAATAGACTCCTTGCGCGCCTCATCCTTTTCCTTGGCTTCCTGCGCGGAACGGAAACGACGAGAGCGTTGCTCGTTCATCTTGGCTCGAGGAGCGACGCCGTCTGTAAAATGTTGGGAAAATGTAGGGGAGAACACATGGACATAACTCACCTATTGCCATAAACAGGAGACGACGCGGACGGACCATGTTGACAACGCGTTCGGTGTACTTGAAGATTTCAACCATCATTTCCTCTTCAGTCTCTGGTGCAGGCTTGCCCTCAGGATGCGTACATGGGTGGACCTACACGCGCCAAAAACGTTGAACATGACAACAGCGGCAACAAATTACAATACTCACGATACCGTTCATATCCAAGTAAAGATTGTCAAACTCGACTCCGTTGGGATTAGGATCCGCCATATTGACCGGGACAGTAATCTCGTTCCCTTCGCCATCGGGTATCTTCGTTTCCTCTCCTTCTACAACGGGGAGGACTAGAACGCACTGTCAACATGCTGAAGGAGCATAGCAAAAGGGAGAGACGCACTAATTTTAGGGTACTTTTTACTAAGCCAGCGAAAGAGGGCGGGAACACCCTGTAGGTGTTGTAAGCATTCAGTCACCTCGGCGCTGCAGAAAACGCACCATGATTGTGTCTTACAATACCCAAGAATACGTACTGGCGAATAAATGAAGGGAGAGGAGATAGCGTGAGGTCGTGGAGGCGGAGGAAGAGGTGGGGCATTGACCAGTGTTGTACCAGTTGACCTGGAGTTGCGGTCAACTGCGGTCTACTTGTCGACTTCTCAACATGTCAACCCTAGTGAAAACGGGGGACAGGAAGAGGGAATTAGAGGGAATCTCGGCTAGCTCTGGTAGGCGCCGCAGGAGATTCGTGCAGAATCGCACGTTCTCCCGAAAATGAGACAAATACCGATTATACACGATTGTTAGCGAATGTCTGAGAGACCGGCTAGTTCAAATCCCATCCATTCGTTCTGAAGCCCCCCTAGTCTCGTCCCCATCCGTTCTTGCCGCTCGTGCCTCCCTCCAGAACGTCTGGTGCTCGGCAAGGCATGCCGTGACACAGGTCACAGGAGCGCCCGCGCATGTCATCTACGTTTTGTCAGCACATCACTAAACCCTGCGCGGGTACCATGGCAGGCTGTAGCACGGGCCACCGTAGTACCCCCATTTGGCTATAGCCATGGTGGGCAGTGATACGTCTATTGAGAACCTAACCACGGTGAGCGGCAATAGGGATCGGGACAGGGTATGTAGTGTGTAAGGTGGGATGAGGTTCCCGTCGGGAAAACGTGCAAGTAGAGGTAGTGGATGATAGTACAAGACGCAGGACTGTCGCGCAGGGTAGCAGTGGGTCGGCGATACCCGAGACTCGCTTGAGCGGCAGAGGTTTGTCGGAGGCGCTTACATTCTGTGAGGTCTGTAGAGCCGCACATGGTGTTCGATAATGATCTACAGAAATTCACCTACACGTACAACCCCCTACAGTCCAAGACTGGGGGACCAGAAGTATGCATGAACTTCAGTTAGGATGGCGGTAACTGTATTCACAATGTGCCGTACGGCATATACACATCTTCTATGATATTGTACTCCTCATAGCCTGACTCCGAGTCCTCATGGTTTCCGCAAAGCAAAACCGCTGTGCGACCTCAGGAAGTTCTTCCCCAGGAGTCTTAGGTTCTATTTCAACTCACGAAGCTAGTACATAGTGCTAATGCCAGTCCTAGTAGGAGGTGCGGAAGCAAGAAGAGGGGAGAGACGCGAGGTGTGTGGAATGAGCGAGTGTGCGGGAAGGTCGCGAGTGTCGAGGTTGTAATGGGGAGGAGAAAAGTCGCTTACCGCTCTGCCAGACACCGGGTACCAGCCTCGCGGGCTCAGCTGGCCCCTACAGTGACCTCTGCCAACAACCTGCTACATACTTCCATGCTTGACATCGCCAACCGTCCAGCGGCTCATCCATCCTGGGCAAGTCCTCCTCGTTCTCGTTCTCGTCCTGGCCTTGAGTACCAGTAGCCGCACGGCCAGGAGATGTGGAGGGACTCTGGAAGGGGTGTTGTCGTCATTGTGTGCCGGGACGTGGTCGCTGTCATCGTTGCCAAGATGAGAGCCCAATCCTGGACGCTGATGACGCCATAGACGCGCCGTATTTGGGAGGGCATCGGTCATGTGACCGCATATACTCCGTTTATTAACAGTGTCCTCTGTCCACGATCGTACTCTTGCTCCTCCGTTTCTGCTCTGTATATAAAGCTACAGACATCGTCTTCAGTCTTCTCCACCCTCTCTTCCCTTCCACCGTCATCTCTCCTTTCACCCATCCCTCAAGCCGCCCCTCCATCCGCCAACACCGCCTCCAAGCCCCCGCCCAGAGACACTCTCAATCACCCCCGGAGAGCGCAGGTGAGCAAAGGTAAGCCCTTCCCGCTCCCGTTGACGAAGTGCCAGTACCGTATCTTCATAGTGTGGTATGTACTTCAAGTTGCTTCTTGGGCACCGCCCGGCAAGCGGAGCTCTAAGGCGTTGTTCTCTCCTCAAGTCTCTCGAGGGAGCACCTAGCATTGACGGCAGAGTTTCTGCGCGGTGATGAGTGAGTTCTCCGCATATGCCATGTCATCTTTCCCCCGACCCAACGACCGTGCCCAGGGCATTCTTTGTCGACATTCGCTCCTCCTTCCTCACCTCCGCCAGGTTCACCCGCTACGAGCTCACCGAGATCGTTGGCCCCGTCTGCGAGGTGGAGTCGACCACCGCACTCCACGAGCCCGCGACCCACGCTCTCGAGCTCGCCCACGCGCTCGCCTTCCGCAACGGCCTCGACAACTCCATCCTCGCCGCCCCCGGCCGCCACGTCACCGCTGAGGACGTCAAGGCGTTCATCGTCGCCGTCCTCGACAGGTTCTAACTGTGTCTGTAGCGTCAAGCCGATGTCGACCTGGACATTGCTCCCCACTCCTGACACCTCCTAGCCCGCTGGCCAGTCGATGAGTGGGAGTTTATCCATACCAATTCGGATTCCGGTACGTACTCATGTCTAGTACGGAATTGCCATGTGCCTCCAGTCTCACCTGTTGTTGCAGACAAATACGAAGTCTTTGCTCCTGTTCCAAGATCGCCCTCCTCCCTGTCCTCGGCTTCATTAACACTTCTCTCTCAGTTTCGTTCTCAGTCTTGTGCTCGGTCTCGGTCTCGTTCTCGTTCTCACCCTCATTTTCACCCTCGAAATCGCTCACGTTTACTCTCTTCGCCACATGCTCTTTTGCTTCTCGTGCATGCGCTTGCTCTCACTCAGTATGAAGTTTGCTATCATTCGTTACATTTTGTATAGTGTATTGATTTACAATACATGATTATCGCTATCTTCCATTCAACGTGTGCCTGCCTTACGCCAGCCCGGGCCAAGCGAACCCAAAGCGTATTTTCTGGTAGAGCCGCCCCCAGGAATCTCTAGACAACGATCGATACCTGCGGTAAGAATGACAGTGAATGAGAATCGGTGGTAGAGCCTCCTGCAAGGTTTTGTAGAGGTTCTGTATAGCTCCTGCTGGGGTTCTGCAGAGCTCTATCGAACCTCGCGGGCGGCTCTACCATGCGCTACCGTGGGCTGCAGCGCTTACACTACAGTTCGGTAGACGGCTACTCATATCGGGCCACCCTCATCATGCGCTGATGTTCCTCTACCAGCCCTATAGAGATATACCAAGGCTATAGTATATTGACTAAGACATTGCAGGTTTCCCGACGCCTGTCTGGTCAAGGTCCAACGGCAACTCCGGTAGCGCTGGAAGGAAGCTAGGAGGGGTAGAGGCAAGCAGACTAAGGAGAACTCAACGGGCTGGGCAGCTGGTTGGACTTCTGAGAGCGGAGCCCGGAAATGATGATATTGGTAGGTGAGGACAGTTCCGGTAGATGGTGAAAGACACAGTAGCGGTACTAACAAACTCAGTAGTGATAGCGGACTCGGTAGCGGTAACCGCCAGCTCCGACTACTCAAGATGGACAGTTCCCGAAGAGTCCCCCATGCTACCCCCCTGGACAAGGCCCCGCACCTAACACCCAGCTATACTACCTGCCCTGCCATGACCTGCGTGACTTCAGCTGCTATTACTGTGGGCTGGACCAGTGCAACATTCAGAACTGCCTGACAGTTGAAGAAGATCTCTGAGATGGCCTCATCACACAGGCGGGCCTGAAAGGGGAGATTCACCTGCATGACAGTTCTTCAGTCCCGCGTGGCCACAGATGTATCCATGACTGAGTACAGGCCTTCTACAACTGGAACCCAGGCCGAGTGCTGCCAACCACCCAGGCCCAGGTCTCCACTGCCGAAGCCATGATGTTCTCTATACTAGCAAACTCTACTGAGTGACCGGTCTGCATGCAGGATGAGGAGATCAAGATGCTAGAGCAGAAGCTGACTCTGATGATAGGGCTCCGGAATCAATGGAACTGAGAGGTCTTCGATGGTGTCGAGCTAACCACCAAGCCATGCCGGTCAGGACAGAAGGCTGCTTGACAGAGGGCAGACCGACAACTGGTGCCCTCTGCCTCTATCAAAGAAGTTACGGAAGAGGACCCACTGTCATCAACACAGGCAGAACCTTCTCAAATGCCCCACTCTAGTCCACCGGCACCAGAAGTCCAGCCACCGTTACACCCGTATGCGACCGTTAGTGATGCAACCACCACTGAAAACCCAAAGGTGCATGACTACGTATACTGCTCCAGGCAGGCCTCCAGGTTGCCTCTGCTCCAGCCTTCAGTCATGCTGGTCACCGATGCAATGATCATGGTCCCGGACATGGGAGCCACGAAAGACGCCCATGGTTTAGAGTGCCCCTCCCTCGCTGTCCAGACCAAAAGCTGTGTGGCCCCAGTCAAGCCCAGGGCCGTGGTCTACCACAATGTCCTGCTGGTAGCCAATCCAGAGGCAGAAGAATAGATTCATCAGTAAAACTCCAAATTTATTAGCTGACTTAGTGACTTAGCAGCTTTTAGGGCTGATAATAACTCAGGCCCTGGCAGTCGGTTTGTGATGAAAATTTATACACATGTTTGAAGGTATTGTTCCAACTGCCTCTCAAAATTGTGAGGCAAACGGTGATGCGTCGACTACGGGGCCAAGCAGGGAAAACAACCCACCTAAACACCCAAAGTCTATGCTGTTTGTGCGAGAGGCGAGCGAGTAGGAGGCTCCGCGCCCTAGAGGAGAGGCCCATGCTGGCGGAGATGGACGTAGACGGCGGCGAGGAGAGGAGCGGCGGCCCTGGGGAGGGTAAAGGAAGAGCGTGTATCCTTTTACTGGAGTGTCCACGGAATCGATAACCCTTCCTTGCCAAGTGGTAAAGCCCTCGTCGCCCCCACTGAGCGCGGCCTGAAAGTGCCGCCGTAGGTAGTCCCTCGTCGCAGCGGCGGGCTGAAAGTCCTCGGTAGCCACGGGGGCGCGCGCGCCCCTACGCCCAGAAAGGCAAACACTATACCCAACGCCGACTGGCCCTCTGGCATCGCCCGACACTTCTCTTGATCGCCGCTGTTTGCACACCCATAGGCGCAGTGGGGTGGCCAAATGGGGCGTCCTCACAAACAGTCGAGGGCAGGTTGCGGCTCCCGCTATAAAGTTCGCGCCCCCGGCGACGGCTGGCCCCTTCGATCCCCATACGAACCGCCCGCCATGTCCGCTCCCGCCCCCTCTTCTTCTACCAAGCGCCGCCCCCCTTCCTTCGCCAGCGTCCTCGCCCGTTTCCGCAAGATCCCCGCCCCTTCTGCCACCCCCACGACCACCGCCCTCCGCCGCGCCGTCGAGCTCACCGTGAGTCCCGCCGCTCCTCCCCGTTCCCTCCTCCCTAACCCATTCCCTCAGGGCGACGTCCAGCACCTGGACACCGGCGATGACGCCATGCGCGCCGCCTTTGCACACGCTGGCCCCTCCCTCTCCGCCGACGACCACGCCGCCCTGGTGCAGGACTACCTCTCCGCCTCCCGCGCTGCCCTCACGGAGTCCTGCTGCCAGCAGTTGGCGGCAGCGGAGGAGGAGGTGCGATCCAACCGCGCCGCCCTCTTGGAGCTCGACGACGAGGGGGTGCAGCGGGCCGTCGCCTCGTACGAGCGCCTCCTCCGTAAGGCCAAACGCGAGCGCCGCGACGCTCAGGGGATGCTCCAGCGGCTCCGCCGTGAAGGTAAGCCCCTCGTCCTATCTTGATCCTCCTGTCCGCCGCTGACCAGTCTGCCACCAGCTAACTTCGCCCGCTGCCATAAGGACCTGCCTCCGCCGGCCTACCCCTTCGACTCCGGCGACAACTCATCGTTGTCGTCATCGTCATCGTTGTCGTCGTCTGATGAAGGTGAGGGGGACGCGGGCGGCAAGGAGGTTGGCGGCGAGGAGGCTGGCAGCGATGGCGACAGCGAGGAGAGCAGCAGCGACGACAAGACCAGGGCGCCGACTCCCAGCAAGGACAAAGGCAAAGGCAAGGCAAAGGCCCCCACCCCTGCCCCCGGCAAGGACAACGGCGGCGACCAGGACAACGGCGAGGGCGCCGACGTGGGCGACGGTGGGGAAGACCGGTCCCCGCCACGCAAGAAGCCCCGCGTCGCTGCGCCCTCCTCCTCCTCCGACGGCGACGACAATGATGCTGAGGGGCTCAGCACTCCCCAGAAGGGCCGCCGCCCCACCGATGTCATGCTCGTCGAGTGAAAGCCGCTGGTAAGTTCTGTGCTGTCAGCGATACTTTCCCCTTACTGACCTGTCTTTCCTTTTACCAGTGCGACACCTGTCGGGGCAGCGAGCAGCGGAGTGCCAGCCGACGTACCCCAACCCCCTCTGCGCCTACTGCAAGAAGCAGAAGAAGCGCTGCTCGTTCCATGGGGTCGACACTCTCGGTGTCATCAAGGGTATGTCGCCGCCCCTCTCCCTTTGTTCTCCGCTGACCACTCCCTATTGTATCCAGTTGGGGTTCGTCGCGCAGCGTTCTTCAACGGCAGGGGATATACGCCGGTGAAGCGCATCACTGCTCCCCAGGCCCTTCAAGAGGCCTGGACGAAGATCCGGGACGCCGAGGACCACGCCATCGCCATCGCCATCCATGACCGCCGGCAGCTTGCGGTGGAGGCCAAGACGTACGGCCTCTTCCCTGACGCCATCACCACCCCATGGGACCGGGCGGCAGCGTCAGTCGCCTGCCTCAACGCTGCCCCACCCAAGCCCCGTCCTCCCGTCGCTCACCCCCCTCCTCCGCCGGCGGTCGTGGGGCCCTCCTCCTCTCACCGCCTTGTCTTCCCTCCCATCGAGGAGGGGGCCGACGCCCCCGCCCGTGACCACTACATTGCTGCCGTCTGGCGCGAGTACAACAGGGCTGTCACCCAGTCCTTGGTCCTGCGCCACCACATCGCCGAGCTGCAGGAGCGGGAGATGGGTGCGACCGGCCTCGCCTTCGGCGCGTACCGCTCGACCAGCGACTCCGTCGTTGTTCCTCCGCCGCTCGACGTCGTGACCTTGGAGCGCGTCGGCGGCGCGCACCAGGTCCTCAGCAATAGGGAGTCGTCGCTGGAGGCTTGAGACATTTTTCTTGTACCTGTATTATACCATGTGTTAGTGTACCCCCCCACATTAGTTCTTGTATCTGTAGAGTAGAGTAGAATAAGTAAGCAGTCCATAGTAATGTAGATTAGATGTAAGTAGTAGCGTCCTTCTAATTTGAGAGTTGTATTATACCTGAGCAAAGAGAGTGGTGAGCCGCCTTTTAGCAGGCCTTCGACGATGCTTGTTGAGTCCTGGGTAAGAGGGTAAGTAATGAGTGAAAGAGTGTGAAGTTGAGTACGGCGATGGTGTCGCCGACAGCGAAGGCTTCTTCGGCGGTGCTGTCTCCGCCTGCCAAATGTTGAAGTGGTAACGAGTGGAAAGTGTAGTGCAAATAAATGTATTGTAACGTCGCATAGAAAGGGGATCGTGTATGTACTGTGTTGTATAGCGTAGCTAGTCCTCCCCCCACTGAAATCTTCGAGCTCCGGGAGAATCAGGGTGGGTGGGTGGGTAATTACCTAGTCATCGTCGTCAGTGAGACCCTCAAGCTCAGCGAGGTCTTTGGCAGTAACCTGTGTGTCCTCGAGCCGTTTGAGATGCTCGGCATTAAGGTCAAGATTGCTGACTTGGAAATGGATAGGGTTGGTGTGGGCGAGGTAGGGGATGAGTCGGAAGGCCGCTACCGGTCGGTCAAATACTGCGCCGTCCAGTTCGGCGAGGATGTATGTGCCGCCGCGGTTCCTGGCAATGACGACTAGGGGCCCAATGTAACGGGGCCTGGTCTTGCGGTTGAGCGATTTCTCTATCGCCGTGTTTCGCATGAGCACGAGCCGGCCACGCTCAAAGTCGAAGTCCTTGATGACGCGCTTGTGTTCCTCCTCGAAGCGGTGGGCCGCCGCGACTCGTAGCTCGAAGACCGTGGAGCATAGCGTCGCCAGCTGTTTGGGTCGTTTTTGTAGTGCTATCACCCGCCGCGCGAGCAATTCGCTGGTCGTGAGTAGCTTGATGGGGACGGGCATGAGGTAGGTTGCTTCGGCGATGTCTAGAGGGTGGAGGGGGTTTGTCCCCGTTACCGCGAAATACGGCAAGCACCCAAGTCCTCGGCGGACTGTGATCCGATCGGCCCACATAATGCTGTGAGTGCGCGACGCCCACAGGGAGGCGTCGCCGGTGCAAGCTTTGACAAGCGCGTCGCGGACGTGGAAATGGGGTTGCTCAACCGCGCCGTTCACCTGTGA
Source organism: Lentinus tigrinus ALCF2SS1-7 (assembly GCF_003813185.1). Taxonomy (NCBI): domain Eukaryota; kingdom Fungi; phylum Basidiomycota; class Agaricomycetes; order Polyporales; family Polyporaceae; genus Lentinus; species Lentinus tigrinus. Next base: position 6,860 of record NW_027137911.1, on the reverse strand, counting down.
GTTGTAGCCGGAGATGCAGATATGGTGTACATGATATGCCTTTTCAACGTATTCCATGGCTGCGATGAAGGGAGTGCTGTTGTTGGTGACGATCTCGGTGACAGTGCCCCAGCGGCAAAGCAGCTCCTGGAATATCCAGTCACTGAGGGTTTTCGCCAACTGGGTGTTTGCCGCGTGGCCCTCGCAGTACAATGTCGTTGCGCAATGAGCGTGGAAGAAGTGCTTGTACGGCGCTGGCATGTCCATGGTGTCGGCATGCACTCGGACCATCGGCGGCGCCAGGAACGCCACCGTCGGTGGTATGTGTATCTTGCGCACTTGTCGCAGCTGACACTGATGGCAGGAACGCACGTACCACGTGACGTCAGCTTGCCAGTCGGGCCACCAGAACCAGTTGGCGAAGAAGGCCTTAGTCGCGTAGATCCTGTGGTGACCTACGTAGTCGTGGAATTCGACCAGCGCTGACGCCCTCGCTGCCCGGTCGAGCACTCGGCGGGGTTGCTGGCTTTCGGCGAGCTTCCACAGGCGACCGGCCTTATCAAGGGCGAACTGCGCGGTGTATCACTTGAAGCAGCTTTTCACCTTTTCGTCCTTGAACTCCGGTAGCTCTCAGGTCAGCATCCACCGCTGAACTTGGCTCACACGTTCGTCAAGTTGTTGCACTTTTGCCGATCAGGGGAACAGGGAATAGTCGGGGGGGTCTATCTGAGGGAGCGCCGCTGCCGGGCCCGCAGCCTGCTGGGCGAGCACGGCGACGGTCGACTCCTCATTGGCAGTAGAAAGGGGAGTGTCGGCGAGCTGGGGCGGCGGGTTGATCATGTGGAGAAAACCGTAGAGGTTGTCGATCCAGTCGTCGAACCCGTCGTCGTCTTCGGCGGCGGGTGGGTCCCCTGGCTGTCGAGGGCGCCGGGACAGACCATCGGCACCGTGGTGTTTGCCGGGGATGTGGACCAGATCGAAGTGGAACATTTGAATCCCGATAATCCAGCGGTTTATCGAGGCCGACGGTGCGATATCCGGGTGGCCGAGCATCCCCTTGATGTAGCGTGCGTCGGTTTCGATGACAAGATTGCGAATGCCGATGAGGTAGAACTTGAGGGCTTTCAGGGCACGGTATAACCCGTACAGCTCGAGCTTTGGTTGTGAGAAGCGCGCCTCGCGCTCATTCAGCGTGATGGAACCAAAGCGACTGTAGTACCGCCGACGGGGATCGGTGACGTCCTGCTGGCAGAGCTGATATCCAACGGCGATGTAAGAGGTGTCTACGGCGAGGATCACAGGGGCGTCGGACTCGTGGTCAATCGCGCGAAGGGCCAGCGATTCCAGTAGAGAACACTTCAAGTTGGCCATGGCCTGTAACTGTGCTGCGCCGAACTCGAACGGTTCGCCCTTGCGAGTGAGCTTGACTAGGGGATGGGCCTTCTTCGCGAAGTCCTTGATGAAGATGCGGGCGACACCGACAGTCCCTAGGAAGGCTCGGACTTCGGAGAGGTCTTTGCAGGGCCCCCAGTTGACCACTGCTTCGACGTTGCTAGTCTCCGGCAAACGACCCTCCGGCGTGCATCGGTGCCCGACGACGACGATTTCGCGCGCACACAGGACTAGCTTCTTTCCCGAGAACGTCCCGCCGGCATGCTTCATGCGCTGGACGACCCTGTTGACATTCTGTAGGTGCTCCCAGACGAAGCGGCGTACGCCCACATTCTCGGCGATGGTCTCGTAGGTGCCGTCGGCGTTGCGGTAGTCGCTCGCCGGCCCCTTGATCGGCACATCGTCGATGTAGGGGATGGTAACGTGAGGGATCTCTGGCTGCAGTATGAAGGTGACGTCCTCGTGGAATATCGGGACCGAGTTCGACCAGCCCATGGGTAACGTGGTTAGGCGCATAGTCCCGAAAGGCGTCTGGAACGAGGTAAGGTCGCGCGACTCTTCGGCGAGACGGCGTTCATCGTAGCCGACATAGAGGTCAAGGAGCGCGTCGCAGGCCCTGCCGGTGAACTGTTCAGCGAGGTGTTCCGGTATCGGCGGCACCCCAGAGTGTTGGATAGTGATTCGGTTGAGCGGCTCGAGACTGTGGACTATGCGGATGTTGCCGTTCTTTTTGAGAACGCAGAACCACCTCGAGCGATAAGAGGAGTTCAAGGGTTCGTACACCCCGGCGGCGATCTTCCTCTTGATCAACTCTGTCGCCTTCTGGTAGATCCCCGGTGGAATCGGGAAGTTTTGCTCGATGAAGGGGACATGGGGTATTACTGGCAGCTTGACGTCGGGGAACATGTCCGAACGAAAAGTGCCCCGCTCCTCGTCTGTCCAGGCGAAAGCTTGGTTTTGCTTGCACATGAGGTCGTCGAGGAGATCTAACTCGGCGGGCCATAGGAAGTCCTTATGGTCGGCGCGGACAGCTTCCCGTCGTTCGGCGGTGTATCGACCGGTCGGCGCGAACGGCTGGGGGTTCGGCGACAACTCGGGCATTCCCTCGAGTGGGTCGCCGATCATGTTGTGTACGATCCGGTATTCCTTGGGTAGTTCGCCCACGACGGGCTTGACTTTCAGTGCGACGGGCTTGTACTTCTTTTTCACCTTAAGAAACACATCGGCGGTGGCGGACGGGAGATAGGAGAAGCGATATGGACGGGGGAGAGAGTTCGAGGTCGGTCGCCTAGAGAAAAGGGGGGCGGCAACTCGACACTCCTTCGCCGAGGGTTGCGCCTGCGGCGGTTCTAGGGCCGACTCAGTAGTCGGCGGTGTAGGGTCAGGAGAACGTATTGGCGCGGTGTCAGTGGGGGCTTCGGCGGGTGCAGGAGAGGTTGACGACGGAGAATAGATAAATGAGGAGACTTCAGGAGGGAGTTTGTTCTGTTCGCAGGCTAGAAGGTAGGCTTGTTGTAGGGTATCGGTCTCGGTGTCGGCGAGACTTCTATAGGATACGGCGTAGGTCTGGTCGGTAACGGAGTTGTGCTCGAGCACCAGCGCGACATCTCCCTGACCGCCGATCAGATCATCGAAGTCGGAAAAACCGGCAGGGCGTCCCTCTTCACGGGCGGGCGCCCCCTGGTGAAGGTAGGAATCGTCCGTGACAGTCCTGAGTTTGGGCAGGTGACAGTGATCAATTGGTTGCCGTTGGTGGAGTTGACTACTTTGGTCGCCATCAGCATGTCGAAGGGCCGTCCCAGGAGCACGTCGTAGGAAGCATGGCTAATGACGTGGAGCTGGAGGTAGACCACAATTCCCAGAGCACTTTCGAGGGGAACATTGTGCGCCATCCTGCAGGTCTCGTTCGACATGTTGTTCGCTGACACCATCTGCATCTTGGCCTTGTTGTCCCAGGAGATGCCTAGTTCGATGCACTTACTTTCGCTAATCGCCATGATCTGTGACCCAGGATCGAGGACACACTCCATAGGAACTGCTGCGTCGGCGATGACTGCCCAGATGGACCGTAGCTTGTGAGTCGCCCGTCTGACTCTAAGTGGCACATGTGCTCGATCGCCGCTGCGAAACGTCTGGGGGTCGAGCCTGTAGATACCCTGCGGCGGCGCCTCGTCCTCACCGTCACTTGCCGCCTCGCTGGCCGACGGGTCCCCGTCGGCGAATGGAAAAACTGGGACTGCGTCGATCTTGTACGTTTCCAGCACCTCGCCGGCCGCGGGAGGCCCTTCGCCATTGTCGTCGGTGTTGTCAGCAGCGCCGTAGTAATCGTCGAGGACCTCTTCGACAGTGGCCTGTTGGTAGTTGGAGGGCTCGACGACTGTACTGGCCAGGGCCGTGACCGACTTGGTGATGACCTTGACGCACTCCGTTGGCTTCTGCGGGGCCATCGCGACGGGGAAACGCGACAACGCCGTCATCGCGTGGAGGCGTTTCCGTGCGGGCTCGGAGATGTTGATCAGCTCGGCGGTGGTCAGCTGGACGTTGGCCGTGGTATCGAAATTGCGCTGGAAGACCCGATCTAGCGCACCCGGGTCGTATGCCCCCAGCGCGTGCTTGTAGGCCGGCTCCTTCTTAGCTGGCAGCGACAAGGCCGGGTCCTTCATGGCGGACACCTTGGTCTGCAGTGGCGCCGTCTGGGTGCCCTTGGACACCGCGGTTCCGTGGTAGGCGTAGTTCCGAACTTTGGGTGCCCCTGCGCCGCTCCCGTCCGGTACGGCTGCAAAGGGGTGCGCTGGGGCATCCAATGTCAGTGCCTTCAGGGTGTCCTCATTGACGTCGGACCCACGTTCGGTGACCTCGGACGTGGGTAATTCAGTGGTCATGGAGGAGGGCGGCAACGCTTCTGAGTCCCCCATCGGGGAGGGGGTTGCTGGGTGCGCTCTGGTCCTTCGTTGTGGCAGCGGTGGCAGATGTACCCCGTCGAAGACTTCTCTGCGCCGCCAGCCCTTAACCAGGTCAGCGGCGAGCTGCATCGCGTGCGCGGCTTCCTCCTCCATCAGCTCATTCTCGATGTCCTGTAAGTTTGCGTTGACGGATAGCAGCATGCTATGGACCTGGCCCAAGCCCGCGGCAGCTGGCGGTGCTGGTTGCGGGTTTGCCAACGACGGCGGCGGTTGAGTTGATGAGCCATGTATTTGTGCTGCCACGCGCTGCCCCGGATGATCGGCGTGCCACCGCATAACTCGTTCATGCATTGGGCCGGGCCCTGACAGCGGCTCCCCACTGCCTGGCATCAGTATTCTGCGTGTCGCCAAATGCCTCTGGATGTAGCCGGCCTGGATATCCTCCTCTGCGTAGGGACAGGTCCAGCTGTGGCATCTGGTGCGGAAACAGTAGAAACAATGGTCCGGTCGGGGGGGTACGCCGAACTCACCGGCAGATACTGCTGAGGGAATGGCGACGGGTTCTGCGATTGGTTGAACTGGGGTTGGTTTAACGTGGGGCCGTATACTGGCGGCGACGGCTGGTTGTAAGCGCCACTATGGTTCTGGGGCGTGGGCTTGGTGGTGCGGAGGCTCTGCATGAGTGTGGACGGAATCTCGGCCTTGAAGCCTGCGAGGGCCTCACCGATCCCTTCCTTGATTGACGGCGATGGGGAGCGCGGTGGCGGCTGCGGTGCCAGCGTGTTCGATGGGGAGCTAGTCCTGGCCAAGCTGCCCGCGCCGAGCGCCAGGACCACTGCACTCGCAGCGGACGTGTCGCCGGGCGCGATGATCAACATGTATGCTCCCCGGCGGGTTCATTCCAGCCAGACGTGGTGGATAGCTTCGTGGACCTGCGCTACGGTATAGATATCGTTCTCCGTTTTGTTCGGCGCGGTGACGTCGAGATGACTAAAGATCGCCAGCAACAGCTCCTTCGGCACCAGCCCCATCAGCTGTGTCGAAGCCAGATCTTCACTAAGTCAGGATGGGTTTTAGACTGGTCAGGAAGTCCACGACGGGGTGGAACTGGCTGTAGAAGTGCAGATAGTTGGCGTAGTTGTCGATAGGGTTCCGCGCCTTCTCCTGGACCAGGCGATGGTAGTCGGAGAGGGTGAACTGGTTCTTGTCATCGCTGAGATAGTACTGGAGCACGTCGTTTCTGAAGTCCTCAAAGGTCTTGACCTGGTCACGGTACGAGGCGTAGGTAGACCATAGCCGGCGGATCTCTGCGGGGACGTACATCGCCGCTGCTTTCTTTTGCTCCGTTACGTCGGTGATGTTGTACTGCGTGATGAGGCGCTGGACGTCATCAAAATACGCCTGCACACTGAACCGGTCAGTCTTGTCCCACTCCGGCACTCCGCGGTCGGTGCGGAGGGGTAGTGCGGTGAACCCAGTTGCGGGGGGCATATTCGGCGGCGGTGACAAACGGACGGGGGATGGGATGGCAGATGGCGGTTGTGAGGCTGAGCACGGGGTCAGTGTGAGAGGGGAGAGTGGGCCGTATAGAGTTTCCACGAGTACTGCAAGGTGTGAGTGTTCAGCGAAGTGAGCTTGTTACTGCAGTAATTCCTCGGCGAGAAATCTGCAGACTCATTCAATGACGGCGGCAGGGAGCTCGTAGGAGCGGCAGGGTCTTAGGGGGATTGGTGAAGGGGTTCGCGACAGTTTGAAGGTGGTGGCAGAATTAAACCCCTCACAGTGGGCTCCAAAATGATACGTCAACTATGGGGCCAAGCAGGGAGGAACAACCCACCTAACTACCCAAAGTCTACGCAGTTTGTGCGAGAGGTGCTTTCTGGTTCCCTTTGTTAACTGCGCGCACAAGCAGGGAGCGGTGTTCGATCAGCAAGGACTTGGCGACGTCGGCGAAGGCGGCGGCGGCGGGCAGTGGAACAAGCAATTCCGACGAGTGAAATGTATCGGCGGCGGCGAACAATGATGTTTAACTAAACAGCAGCGAAGGAGAAGTGTAAAGTGGCGACAAGTTCAGACAAGCGGCGACAGGCTTCTTCTCTCGAGATCTTAGCTCTGTGGGGTGAAGTGACCTGGGATTCCTCGCTGGCTACCCTGTCTAGTCTATGTACCTGTGGCGCTAGGGCAACGCCCCCTGCGATCCAATGAAACTGGTCGCCGGCGCGTGATTGTGGCTGCTGCCCTCATGTAAGAGTTTGGAAGAGCCTCAGTCACACACGCCCGAAGTACGCTGCACCAATCTCTGTATTGGAGACGTGCTAGTACTCGGTGGACGTGGTGAAAGGCTGAGCCGACACCACGTCGAGGCGCACGTCTTGTACGACGCGCGCCAATACTGATTAGATACAATAATAGTCCATGTAGTAGTCCGTATAATAACTATACTAGTCCCTATTGTAATCCCTTACATTCTCCCCCTCTAGAATCCACTACGGGTTCTTGATTAGGATAATAGATGCAATAGTATCGTACGCAGTCCGAATGCCCATTCCGAGTCGTGGTTCTTCAAGAAAATATACGGTATGCACA